>NC_072381.2:53632500-53932500 GCF_028885625.2 Pongo pygmaeus
TCCTTTGCAGGGCAGGGGTTGCACAATGGGCAGTGGAGAGACTGCAGAGACAGATGCAAGGCACGGCTCTGTCCTGGTATTCAAGGCTGGAAGTCCATGGCTGAGCCTTGGGTCTGTGCCAGGCAGTGTGCTGGTGCCCACAAAGCAGACATAGCCCCCTTTCATGGAGCACGTGGGGGCTGGAGGGGGCTCCGAGGAAGTGGAGCTGCATTCTGAGGCCTGTGGGGTTCACTAGACAAAGAGAGGAGGGAACTGGGCCTGGAAGGCTCTGCCGGGAGGGGTGGGGCTGGGAGGGCCTGACTATGTCTTGTAGGGAGTTGGACAGTAAGCACGTAGGGACTGCAGACACGGAGGGGGATGGGGCAGAACCCACCTGGATCCTGCAGGGGGCTTTCCTGCTGTCAGCCTCTGCATGAAGCCACATTCCTGGAAAGCCATGGCAGGGAGAGAAAGTGCAAAGGTGCACAGGGTGGGAGGCAGGGAGCAGACGTAGAAGACAAGAGAGCAGAGGGAAGGGAAGCTACTGGGGAGGGCAGGAGTCTCCTATGCCGTCTGGAGTGCCGAGGGCCATGCACAGGGCGGGGGGCCCTGCTGCTTATACACAGGAGCAAGTGTAGAGGCCGCACAGACAGCCTTTCAGCCAGCAGACATGGGACCCAGGGGCGGGCACGACAGCTGCCAGAGGAGGCTGCTGGTTATAGTGCTGCATGGGAAATTCCATTAGAAACTTATAAACAGTTACAACAAATTTACTTTGTGACATTATTTTTTGTTATGACATCTATCTTGAGGCTCCTAAACTTACCACCTCTCTGGTCTGGTCTGGCTGGCAGGGCAGAGACACCCTGTCTCCACATTGCTTTCAGAAAGGGTGTTCCAGTGGGGCTGGGAGGTCAGGGAGCTCCCGGCATCTAGGACGGTGGTCAGGATAAAGTTGGGGAACACTGTTGCTAGTAAAATGTCTTCATTTGGTCCTCTTGTATGTTATGTTCAGACAGTTTCTAGGTCTTGGAATTCCCTCACCTCTGTCGGCCACAACAAAAATCCCTGATTCATCTCATGCACACAGAGGCAACCCTGGGTGCTCAGGTGAGGACGGCGGCAAGAACAGGGCAGGTTAATGGGAATTAAAAGATGATAGGCATTCCTGCTGAGGGATCCTTTACAACAGGTGGGAAAGCAAACAGGTTTAAACATGGTTTTGTCTTCTGCTCAATGGAGCAACTGAGGAAAAAGCAAAGAAACTCCTGGTCTCTGGAGAAAGACCATATCCCGATGGAGAAACATGACCCCCTACCCAGACATATAAGACAGATGATCCCTTTGGGTTCCAGATCACGGAAGCAGAGACAGAGTTTCCTTCATGACAGCAGTACCTGGCGCTGCACTAGACAGAGGTGTGCAGGGAAGGCTTCTGTACAGCTTACAGCTCAAGGGCATGTCAGAGCCTTGGAGGCCCAAGATGCAGGTGGTACCCCTGTGTCAGGCCTAGTACCTGGGGAATGTTGGCCAGGGGACCAGCTTAAAGAAAAGAAAGTCGTGGACACCTTGAATGTAAGATCACATAAGACCTTAAGGAAACAGGCAGGCCCAGTGGAGAAGCAAGGCTGCGGGATCAGGCTTGGGGCTGACAGCTGCGGTGGGAGCCCGGAGCTTTCAAGGAGAGGCTGCTGTGAAGGAAAGTGTGGGCTTTCTGAGCAGACACAAAGCTCCTGTGAGTAACTCCAATGGAGCAAGCCAGAGACAGAGATGGCAGCAGTAGAATGTGCTGTGCTGGAAAAGGGATCTGTGCTGGAATGAAAGAAAAGTTTCTAGAAGGAGCAGGTTAGCAACACCGTTCCTTGTTATCAGACTCAGCAGGGGGCCCGGGCTGGGGGCCAGGGAGCCACCCTCGCTGGTGCTTAGGAAGTACCTGGTGACTGTGCGGAACTCTCTTTCTGGGCTGTGGCGGATACTTTGGGGTTATTGTCAGAAGCAGGACAGAAATGCTTTGAGCAGAGACACATCTCTTCTCTTGCTTGCTGCCCTAGGGTCACAGACTGCACAGGGCTCGGCTGAGGGGCCCTGGCCAGCTGCCCCAGATGCTGGCCTGCACCCTGGAATCACACAGGCCCCACAGCCCTTGGGGGAATCCCAGGATTCAACTACTGCCCTTCAGACGGCGCTGAGCCTCATCTCCATGACCTCCCCACGCAACCTGCAGCCTCAGAGGGCGGCCCTGGCCCCATCGTTTGTGGAATTTGACATGTCCGTGGAAGGTTATGGGTATGACAGGCTCTCACATATTTAAAATGCACTTTATTAATTTTGCAGTGCCTCTGATGAATTATAATATTGATTGCAAACTTGTAGTTCCCATTGAATCTCACCACTCAGCAGAGGAAAATGTCTGGGTCATGGACACCTGCCTACTCAGTGGCCTCCCAGGGGCTGTGTCCCCAGCTATGGAAGGCTTAGACCCTCTTTCCCCTGGTGTGGCTGCATTCTGGAACACCCTCCCATCCTGCCTGCAGTGCAATTCCTTCCCTTAGGCATCCTACCAGCACCAGCTGCAGTCCGTCCTTGGGACCTTATGGTCTAAGGAGGGTTACAGTGCCGGCAGGAGGGTAGAGCGGGAAGATGTCATGGCCCAGACTAGCTGTATCAGTGCAAGAGATTGGCTTGCAGTCCAATGATCTGAGACAATTTTCTATTTCCAGCTGTTTGTTTATTCCGACCCTGTCCACAGTTATGGGAACCAGCACTGAGTACTCTGTCTCTGGAGGAATTGGGACAGGTAGGTGTTTTTCCCAGGTGGTTTAGCTCTCCATCTCTTCCCAAGTATGAGTCTTCAGATAGCCTTGATTGCAGATTTTTACTTGGTGTTTCAATAAAGTGTGAGCTGTGCTGGGCATGGTGGCTCACACCTGTAATACTGCAATTTGGGAGACCAAGACGGGAGGATTGTTTGAGGCCAGGAGTTCCAGGCTGCAGTGAACTATGATTGAACCACTGCATTCCAACCTGGGCTACAGTGTAAGACCCAGTTTCAAAAAAAGGAAAGCAAACATGAGTCTTGCCTTTGGTCCTGAGTATCTGCAGATGCGTTGTTCTTCAACTTTGCTACTCTTTTAGAGCAAGGTATTCTGTTCATTGTGCATCCTAAGGGTCCAGCCCATAGCTAAGGACTCAACTGACATTGAAAAATTGGCTCATTTTGCTGGTGACTGATGTAGGCTGAGATGGACACATTACCCACCTTAGATCTCTCTCTAGAGAGAAGTATGAGTTGGGCTGATGGCCGTTGAGAACAGAGCAATCTTTGGCAAGTGGCTCCTGTGCACAGCACTGCACTCAGCTGAAAACACACTGAGTGGGACAGTGCAAGTGCCTGATGCTGCCTGAGCCACACACTCTGTTAGGAGAATTGGGTTTGGGGTTTCTATGGGATCATGGGTGCTGGGGAGCCATTGCTTTCATGACGTTTTTCCATGCAAGTTGGCACCAAGTCTGAGGACACAGCAGCTGATCCTGCCTGTTCTGTGAGGACAATGGACCCGTCTGTATTGCCAATCCTGTTATGTGATGGGAGGGCACATGGCATTCCTAGACTGGTGCCCTTTCCTATCCAAGGTTCAGCTGAGCTAGGCCAAGGTCCTCTGCCCTACAGAGCACACTGCCTGGCTATAGATCAGCTGACCAGGAGCCCACATGTGACGGACCTCAGGGAGATCGAGGTCTTCTCTGCTCCCTTGGCAAGGCAGCATGCCATAATGGGGAGGAGACAACTGGTGATTAGGCAAGGCACCCAGTAGGTGCTGCACCCGGACTAAATCAGCACCACAGTGAATCTGAACACACTTGCTCAGCAGGGCAGAACAAAGCCTGAGGGCATGCCTGTGTTCCCACCCAGGTGCCACCAGACCGTTCCCTCCTCCTGGAGGTCTGACCTTCTCCTGCTGGTTCCTGATCAGCCGGCATGGAGCTGCCACTGAGGGCCACCCGCTGCGCTTCCTGACGTTGGTGCGCCACCTGGCCAGGACTGAGCAGCCCTTTGTTTGCTTCTCTGTCAGCCTCTGCCCAGACGACCTCTCCTTGGTTGTTTCTACAGAAGAGAAGGAGTTTCAGCCTCTGGGTAAGGTGTTGGGATCCAAAGCCAGTTTCATCCACATGTGGGGGAAATGGGGCTAAGTCCGAAGCTCTCAACACAGGTGTGGTTAGAAACCTGGTGACCTTCTGTTTCTCCTCATCCTTTGAAATTTCTCCCTTGGGTTCCACACCTGGTGAAAGGTCTATAGTATTTGTTGTGATTCACTGTGGCCTGGGCTCTAGGCTTGTAAGTGTCAGGCAGATGAGGCTCCAGCCCTTGGCACAGCTTCAGAGATGATGCTCAGTGGCTTTCCAGAAACTTCGCCCTGGCAGAACAGTCACAATGGGACCCAGGGCTTTGCCTCGCTGGGACACAGGCTGCATCCTCTCCTGAGTGAGATTTGTGAAGAACACACACAATTTAGCTGGAGCTGAAGCAGCTACAGACATATAGACACTCCCACATATGCTCAACCCCAAACCCAGAAGGCTGGCCCATGCTTGGCATGGCACCCAGGGCCACCCCTCCTTTGGCAGTGCTAGAGGCCAGCCCTGGCTCTGCCCTTTGTAGCCCAGCGTTGTTCTCCAGGCTCATTTGCCTGAGATGTCAAGTCCAGTGGATTCTGGCCACTTGTTCTTCTCCTGTTTCCTGAAAGTGTCAGTGTTTCATAGGGAAAAACACTGGGAGGCCCTATGAAACAGTGGGAGCGGCTGACACCCTTGTTCACAGCACAACTGCCTATCCAACTCTCTGGGACTCGGCCTGCAATGGAGTCTCTGTGGAGGTAGTCTGCCTTGGGGTAGACCTGAAGCCTGGCTTCTGGGTTTGAATCCTGGCTGTATGACCTTGGGCAAGTCACCCAACCTCTCTGTGCCTCAGGATGGTAAATTGGGCATGTGTGAGTGAGCGCCTACCTCACAGGGCTGTGAACATGACATGAGTTGATATTTGTAACATGCTTAAAACTGGCACAAAGGAAGAGCTCAAAGAATGACTGCTGCTATTGCTGCTGCTGGTGTCATTTTTCATGAGAGGAGGGGCTAGGGCTCCATGGTACAAGGCCCAGTGGTTGACGTCCCCCTTTGCCCTCCCCATTCTCCTGAGTTCCTGCAGTGTAACACCACAGGTGAGACTCAGTGTTCATGCTGTCTTCCAGATGTCATGGAACCTGAGGATGACTCCGAGCCTTCTGCAGGATGCCAGCTTCAGGTCAGGTGTGGCCAGCTCCTGACTTGTGGTCAGTGGCATCACTTGGCTGTGGTTGTCACTAAGGAAATGAAAAGGCATTGTACAGTTTCCACCTGTCTGGACGGACAGGTCATTGGCTCCGCCAAGGTGAGATGGCTTCTCCAAGCTGCACTTGTCCCACAACCATATCTCCTGCTACTACCCTGAAGTGGCCTCGGTTTCATTCTATGTTTTTGTTGTTGTTGTTTGTTTGTTTGTTTATTACTGGTAGGGTTGGCATCTAATGAAGTCTGCCTTACTGTTCAGGAAAATTGGCTGAGCTCAGACATGAAAAGGACATCTTTAGAAAATGCATTGAAGGTCACACAACCAGGGCAGAAGGCAAGATGTGCATCCAGATCTCTAAGAATAGTCATGTTCATGAAAATAGAAAACTCCAGAATGAACAAAGCAAAGCTTCTCATTTTGAGGGGCAAACTCCTCAGGGAGGTCTGCGCAGGGCCTAAGGTATGACTTTTCCAAGAAGCTCCCAGGTGAGGCCAACGCAGCTCATCTTTACACCACACAGAGGAGCAGGGCACTAGAGTGTGCAGACACTAACACGTGTCGTCGGATTTAGAGCAAGAACCATGAGGAAGGTAATGGAATGCAAATGTATGGCTGTCATTTAGAGACACCCCAGGTACAAGAGAAAGCTGGGAAAAGGTGGAGCTGGCAGGCGCCAGCAGCCATTGTCAGAGAAGAGAGGGCCCAGAGGACCACAGAAGGCAGGTACGGCTGGATTTTCACACAAGTTCCAGGGAGAGCATCCCAACCTGGCTGCATTTTAAAATCACCTGCAAAGGCTTTTTAAAGTTCTCTTGCACAGGCTGCACCCAGAATAATTACATCAGAATCTCCCTGGGTCAGGTAATTTGACAATTTACTAATGTTTATAAAATTTTCTAGGTGATTCTAATATGCAGCCAGAATGGAGAACCTTACATACACGGGGTTTCTGGATTCCCCCTAAATGCCATAGTGTTCCTCCCCTGACCTTGCCCAGTTGTGACCACCAGTAACATCTCCAGACACTGCCAAATATCCCCTGGGGGTCAAAGTTGTTCCAGGTTAAGAGTCATTAGATGAGAACAAATTCTTAGTCCCAAATTCTGTGGGACACATATAGGTGAATTTGATACCATGTGCTGGTAAAGTTCTGTTATCAAAAAAAGGCAGTGATGACCAAACATGCATATATATATATATATATATTTTTTTTTTTTTTTGAGATGGAATTTCGCTCTTGTCGCCCAGGCTGGACTGCAATGGTGCGATCTCAGCTCTCTACAAACTCTGCCTCCAGGGTTCAAGCGATTCTCCTTTCTCAACCTCCTGACTAGGTGGGATTACAAGCGCCCGCCACCATGCCCACTAATTTTTGTATTTTTAGTAGAGATGGGGTTTCACCAGGCTGGCCAGGCTGGTCTCAAACTCTTGACCTCAGGCGATCTGCCTGCCTTGCCCTCCCAAAGTGCTGGGATTACAGGTGTGAGCCACCGTGCCTGGCCGACCAGAAAGATTTTGATAGGGGCATTGAAAAAACAGGTCCTTCAAAACATAGTTAACCTTTTCTCCAATTATTAACAATATCAGTCCTCCCTCCTTCCCTTTCTCTCTTTCTTCTTTTCCTCATTAAATATTTATTGAGCACCTGTTATATGTTAGCTAATATTTTAGGTGTTAAGAATTGTTTATGCCTATAAGCTAAAGACCTCCAGGAACATACATATAGTATAAGGTGCTAAGAATTGTTTTAGGTTCTAAGAATTGTTTATGCTTATAAGCCAAAGACCTCCAGGAACATACATACAGTATGAAATAAAAATTAGATTTAAACTGACTATAGCGAGAGATTCCCTATCCCATGGGGTAGTAAGGAGTTAGGAGTGGCTTGTTACAGAAACTAGGTTTATTTTAGGTGATTTTTAAGAGGGTTTAAAGAAGTGGAGGTCTGTCTGTTCTGAATTGGGTGCTGCTGGAAAGAGGTGCAATTTGGTGACTGCGAATGTTAATAACTTTTATCCGGAAGGTAGAGACACAGAACAGGGCTGGACTTGTCATTAGAGAGGAAGCAGAAGTCCCCCACATTAGTTGGGATGGGATGTGTGGTGTCTTTTGTGGTTGCAATATCTTTATTTTTATCTGTTTAGGCTCAATTACTGAGTTCACTTGTTCTTGTCTTCTTTCACAGAATATGTTGATGTTTTGTGAAATACTTCATATACCTTGAGGCATGTCTTATTGATGTTTGTACCTTCCTTGCACTTGGCACAGGGGCTGACACACAGTGAGCATAGAATAAACACTTGATTAACTGAATTGAATGTGCAGCCACAGGAGGAACATGACTGGCTGGTAGTGTGGTTGGGTGAAGCGGTACAGGCATTAACATCCTCCCTGCGGGACCTGCTAAGCCTAGGGCCATCAACAGGGAGGCCAGGAGTGGTGTGTTGCTATATGGAGTGGCCAAAGCCAAGACTGACAGAGTGCACTTTCCAAAATAATCTCAACAAGTTGGGTCAGGACCAGCAAGTGAAACTCAACCGGGATAAACATAAAGGCCTGTGTTTTGATGCAAACATCTGTTGGAGAAGAGTAAGATGTGAGAACTTCAGCTTAATTTGACTAGTTTAACAGCCCTTCTCAAAATGCTGAGCCTTTGTTTTTATTGCCAAAGGAAACTTAGATAAATTTGGAAAGATATGGAGCATTTTAATAGTTTGAATTGGGCAAAATGATTTGGGAATGATATGAGACATTAGACATTTATTAGTCAACCTGAATGGGGCAGTGTGCATACACTGGGAATTTGGAAGAGAAGAGCAAGGTTGGTTGGAGGGGTGAGTGGTGCTTCAGTGTGGGAGAGAGAGGAGGACTCTGTGCCTGCGAGAACAGAGAGAGAAGAGAGCACAGAAAATCATACTCCTGGCAAGCCTTGGTGGCTGAACAGTTGGTTTGTTTTTATTTGCAAATCTCACTTAATTGGTAGGGTGAAAAAGAATATTTCTGAAATTATGTAAACTCTCATTTAGAAAAATACAGTCATCCCTCAGTTTCCTCAGGGGATTGGCTCCAGGACCCTTCCTGGATACCAAACTGCATGGATACTCGAGTCCCTTAAATAAAATAGTGTAGTATTTGCAAATAACAGATGCATACCCTCCTGCATGCTTAACTAAGCTCTAGATGATTTATAAAACCTAATACAATGTGAATGCTACATAAATAGTTGTCATATTGTATTTTTTATTTGTATTTTTTATTTTTATATCACTATTTTTTATTGTTCTTTTTCCTGAATATTTTTGATCCAAAGTTGGTTGAATCCAAGGATATGGAACCCCCAGATATGCAGGGCCAATTGTACATATTTATAAACATATACTTATATATAGCGATTTTATGATAATTATAAGAATAATATAAATGCATTTTGAAATAGCTCAAAAATAGAGAAAAGAAGATTAGCTACCCTCCTGCTACTTTATCATATTTTGTAATTTCAGTTTTATCCCTTTGAAAAAATAGTGTGGCCTTGAAGTATAGAAAATCTTGTATACTACTTAGTTCATTTAACCTCTCATTTAACCTAATACTTAGGCTATATGGTATAGCTTATTGCTCCTAGGCTACAAACCTAGACAGCATGTTGCTATACTGAATACTGTAGGCAACTGTAACGCAGTGGTATTTGTGTATCTAAACACTCTAAACATGGAAAAAGTACAGTAAAAATATGATATTATTATCTGATGGACCACCATTGCATATGTGCTCTGACACTGACTTGGAACATTGTAATGTGGCACACAGCAATATATGGAAGTATACTTGGAAATTCATCCAAACTTTTGCCTGTAGCCACAGTTCATTCTTTTTTATTTCTGAGTAGTATTTCAAGGTATGGATGTGCCATAGTTTGTTTAGTCATTTATCCATTGAAGGACATCTGGGATATTTCAGGTTTTGGCTATTACAAATAAAGCTTTGTGAGCATTTGTGTACAGGTTTTTGTGAGAGTTTAAATCTTCATTTATCTGGGATGAATTCCAAGAGTTCAATTGCTGGTTTCTATGGTAATTGAATGTTTAATTTTATAAGAAACTGCCAAACTATTTCAAAAATGATTGTATCATTTGACATTTCCGCTAACAATGAATGAGTGAGGCAGTTTTTCTGCACTTAGCGTTGTCACTATTTTTATATTAGCCATTAAGATAGTTGTGTAGTAATATCTCACTGTGTTTTTAGTTTGTATTTCCTTAATGGCTAATGAGGTTGAACATCATCTTTTCATGTGCTTATTTGCCATCTGTATATTCTCCTCAGTGATGTCCATCCATATTTTCTGCCCATTTTCTAATTGCATTGTTTGCTTTTTTTTTTTTTTTTTTTTTTTTTGGGATGGAGTCTCACTCTGTTGGCAGGCTGGAGTGAAGTGGTGCAATCTCGGCTCACTGCAACCTCTGCCTCCCGGGTTCAAGCGATTCTTCTGCTTCAGAATCCAGAGTAGCTGGGACTACAGGTGCCCACCACCACGCCTAGCTAATTTTTGTATTTTTAGTAGAGATGGGTTTTCACTATGTTGGCCAGGATGGTCTCGATCTCCTGACCTCATGATCTGCACACCTCAGCCTCCCAAAGTGCTGGGATTACAGGCATGAGCCACCACACCCGGTTGCATTGTTCACTTTTTTAAATCGTTGAGTTTTTTTTTTTTTTTTTTTTTTTGAGACGGAGTCTCGCTCTGTCGCCCGGGCTGGAGTGCAGTGGCCCGATCTCGGCTCACTATAAGCTCCGCCTCCTGGGTTCACGCCATTCTCCTGCCTCAGCCTCCCCAGTAGCTGGGACTACAGGCACCCACCACCATGCCTGGCTAATTTTTGTTGTGTTTTTTAGTAGAGATAGGGTTTCACCATGTTAGCCAGGATGGTCTCAATCTCCTGACCTCGTGATCCGCCTGCCTCGGCCTCCCAAAGTGCTGGGATTACAGGCGTGAGCAACTGCACCTGGCCTTAAACTGTTGAGTTTTAAGGGTTTTAGGGTTTTAAAATATATACATGTATGTGTGTGTGTGTCTATATATATACATATATATTCTAGGCACTAGTCCTTTGTTAGATATGTGATTTGCAATAATTCCTCCTAGTCTGTAGCATGTCTTTTAATCCTCTTTCACATGGGTAAAGTTTCTGGTTTTGCTGAAGTATAATTCATTAGTTTTTCCTTATATGACTCATGTTTTGGTGTCGTTTGAGAATATTTTGCCTAGTCCTACATCCTGAAGATATTCTCCTATTTTTTTCCCTAAAAATTTTCTAGTTTTACATTTTACACTTGAGTTTGCAATCAATTATGAATTAATTTTTGTATAAGGTGTAAGGTTTAAGTTCATTTCTTTGCCTGTGGATGTTCAATTGCTCCAGTACCATTTGTTGAAGAGTCTATCATTTCTCAATTGAATTGCTTTTGCATCTTTGTCAAAAATCAGGTGAGCGTTCTTATACAAGCTTATTTCTGGGTTCTCTATTCTGTTCCATTGATCTATGTGATTATCTTTATACCAATGTCACACTATATTGATTTTATAGCTATATAATAAGTCATTATTAGAGTAGTTCCTCCCCCAACTTAATTCTTCTTTTTCAGAGTTGTTTAAGCTATTCTAGGACCTGTGCCTTCCCATATACATTTTAGAATTAGCTTGTTTGTGTCTACAAAAAACCTTGCTGGAATTCTGATAGTCTACAAAAAACCTTTCTGGAATTGCATTATACTTACTGATCAACTCGAGGGGAAATAACATCTTTACTATAGTGAACCTTTCTATCCATGAACCTGGTATGTTTCTCCATTTATATATGTTGTCTTTGACTTTTTCCGTCATCACTTAGGAATTTTCAGTATACAGATCCTCTACGCGTCTTACTAAGTATTTCATTTTCTTGTGCATAATTGTAAGTGGTATTGTGTTTAATTTTAGTTTCTGTTTGTTTATTGTTAGCCTACACAAATAAAATTGATTTTTGTGTATTGATCATATATCCTGTGACCTTGCTGAATTCACTTATTATTTCTAGGATATTAAAAAAAATTCCTTGGAACTTTCTACATGGACATGATAGAAACAGTTTTATTTCTTACTTTCCACTCTGTATGTATGTAATTATTGTTCATACATAAAACTTTATTAATTTGCCAATACTAGACATTCAGGTTCTTAGTAAAATGACTGAGATAAAGGTGTACTTTTTTTGTTTCTTAATATTTTTTATCAAATTTATTTTCAAAAGGACAGTATCAGTTTTTTACTCCACATTTAATAACTTGTTTTGCTGCATACTTCTGAGATTTGAGAATTATATTTTAGTTTTTTAGATAAAATACATTTTTACTATGAGATGAGAATAAGATGCATCATGTTATATCATTTTGAATTTACTTGATTAACTCTGAGATCAAACACTACTCACTCTTGTCCTTTTTATTTTAACAGATGTTATACATCCAGTCTCTACCAGGGCCTTTCCTTTCTATGGATCCATCCGCATTTGTGGATGTTTATGGATATATTGCTACCCCTCGAGTCTGGAAACAAAAGTCTTCATTAATCTGGCGTCTTGGCCCCACATACCTCTTTGAAGAATCCATTTCAATGGAAACTCTGGAAGTTATTAACAAACTTGGCCCAAGATATTGTGGTAACTTCCAAGCTGTGCATGTCCAAGGTATGGAGTGTTTTGATTTACAATGTTCTTGCTGATATTAGTTTTAAAATGGACATCCAGTTATTTATAGCATATTTGCAGAGAATAAGCTCAGTGTTAAAGTCAGTCATTAGGGAGGACCTCTGTAATTGTATCATTATATATTTACAACCCAAGAGAAAATGTCACAGAAAAGGAAATGACAATATCTTTAGATTTCAACTCCAAAGCCCTAATGGGGAAGAGGTGGGTTGGGCAATACCATCAGTAAAGAAAGAGAGAAGAGAAGGAGATAAATAAGTTACATTGCTTTTAATGAAGAAGCTTTTTAACAAAAGTATACTGTTGTCTTCAATTATTAAACACGCAGACAAAACATCCACATTTTCATTATTGATTGTTGTTATTCAAGCAGGCAGCATTGTTCTCTGTGCTCCATCAAGGGGTCAGCTCCCATCTGCAATGAATGATAAATGAATCTATGTCAGCGGCCTGTATGTGCTGAAGGGCGATTGAGTGCTCTTGAGCATTTCTGTTTCCAGGCCCATGATGTGTTTGAATTTCATTTCCTGTGGCAAATGGCACTGGCCAGAGCAATGGGACGAGATCAGATCTAGAGCCAAAGTCTTACCAATTCTATATTCATGCCACCCTTCTCTACTAGCACATTAGGTATCATTGACTTAGAGACCAGTATGTTAATTCAAACTGGGGTGTTTGCCATGGCTGTGCAGCTCATTAAAAATTAGACATTTCAGCTCAGCCTATTTCAGGTCAGGTTTCTTGTCACTTAACAGTTTGGTTTTAGGGAATGAGGTTATATACTTGACAGATGTTTTAAGCTCTGGTAGTTTCGCACCTGGAGTGCATCTATTTCATGGTAAGACAAATCTTAGGAGAGTTTGCCGCAGTTTTCTTTCTTCTTCTTCTTCCTCTTCTTCTTCCTCCTCTTCCTCCTCCTCGTCCTCCTCCTCCTCGTCCTCCTCCTCCTCGTCCTCCTCCCCCTCCTCCTCCTCGTCCTCCTCCTCCTCCTCCTCCTCCTCCTCCTCCTCCTCCCCCTCCTCCTCCTCCCCCTCCTCCTCCTCCTCCTCCTCCTCCTCCTCCTCCTCCTCCTCCTCCTCCTCCTCCTCGTCTCACTCTGTCACCCAGACTGGAGTGCAAAGGCACGATCTGGGCTCACTGCAACCTCTCCCTCCCCGGTTCAAGCCATTCTCCTGCCTCAGCCTCCCAAGTAGCTGGGACTACGGGCATGTGCCACCATGCCCAGCTGATTTTTTTACTTTTAGTAGAGACGAGATTTCACCATGTTGGCTAGGCTGGTCTTGAAATCCTGACCTCAAGTGATCTGCCTGTCTTGGCCTCCCAAAGTGCTGGGATTACAGGCATGAGCCACCATGCCCAGCCCACGGTTTTCTATAAGCATCAGAGAAGAGGGGAAAACAAATAACATGCAAACATACAATGTGCAAAAACATGCAATGTGACAACATACAAACATCCTCTCAATGATTACTTGGCTGTGTGACAGAGATATTAAATTGTATGAGAATTCCTGCTCTGTAAAGTTAGACTAGAAATGTTTAAAGATGTGTTGTTACAGGGGAGGACCCGGACAGTGAAGCCACGCCCCTCATTGCAGAAGAAAGAGTTTCTTTTGGACTTCACATAGCCAGCTCCTCTATCACCAGTGTAGCGGACATCAGAAATGCTTACAATGAGGTGGACAGCCGCCTGATCGCCAAAGAGGTACATCTTCTAACTTCGCTGCTAATCTCTGTTGGAATCTGGTTTCATGGTTTGCTTTAGCTTTCAGTGCTTAAGTAAACACTATTTCATGTTTGCACATGTGTAGATGGATACAAAAATACATGCTTCCCACTTCATTTGTTAAAATATCCTATGCCTCCTCACCCACTAGTGTCCTCCCAGACTAAGCCTTTCATTTATAATTATTCAGAGAAGAAAAATCATAAATAAAAGAACAAGAACAAATGACATATTTTAAATACCTTTGCAACATTGAAAACACTATTGAGCTTCCCTAGTCCTGGGTATTAATGACCCACTAACACTGAGATATTCTTTGAGTTGTTGTGATTTTTTTAATTTTAATTTTTTATTTTTTTACAGATGGGATCTCTCTATGTTGCCCAGGCTGGTCTTGAACTCCTGGGCTCAAGTGATCCTCCTGCTTCAGCCTCCTGAGTAGTTGGGATTACAGGTGTGATTCACAGCAGCACCCAGTATTGCTGTGATTAAAACAACAAACAAACAAACAAAAAACAGTAAATTTTCAAAACAACAAGGAGATATGTTTGTAGATGGGGATGCCATTAAATTTACTTCCAATTTTTGCATAAAGAGCTCTTTTTCTTAGCACTGATGAAAATTTGCAATTTGTTTATATTCTTTTTACCCTCATGGACAGAGGGTACCCCCAGAGGATGGGAGTCAGGAACTAGGTCCTGTTGATCATGAAAGTTGTGGCTTAGCAGCAACACACTGCTTTCTGATGTAGGAGGCCAGCATTCCTATCTTCTTGCCCCTTTGACACCTGTAGAGATTGGGCTCCCAGAGCCTGAACAACCCTAGTCTGAGAAGGTGGCAGCCCTCACTTTGGTAGCGCTATTCCATCTGAAAGTGTCCTTGGGTCCCTCTTGCTCTTCTTAGCACCTCACTGTGAGCATGTGGGACACTGGTGGCTCAGACTGCGTAACTGAAGCTGCTCACTTACAATTCAGCCACAGCTTGGGAGGCAGAATGCATGAGCCTGAATTTTGGCTTCAGTCCCCTGACATTGGTTCAATTGCTATTCATTCCCTGATCGTTGCTGATGGAGTGTCAGCACTGGGCCAGGCCCCAGAGGGCCTGCCCTCCAGGAGCTTGTGGACAACGCTTCTTCTTTTGCAGGAGTTTCTTAGGACTAATTGCTGCTCGTTTCTCTAGATGAACATTTCATCCCGTGACAATGCCATGCCTGTGTTCTTGCTGAGGAATTGTGCTGGCCACCTGTCAGGGTCTCTGCGGACCATTGGAGCTGTTGCTGTGGGTCAATTAGGTATGTTCAGCTGGGAAGCTTTGCCACTGTTTGGGAAGCAGGGTTTGTGCTGTCATGGCTTGTGCACCCTGGAGTTCTGGAGTGGTGGGCAGGATGGAGTGTGCCAGGGAACCAGGGTCGGGAGGACCAGAGTTGGGAGTGAATCCAGCCAGAGAGTTAGTCTCCCAGAAAGCACGAGGATCTGTTCACCTGGCCACATCTGGCAATCAGTAGTGAGCTCAGCTACTAACCAGGCTGCTGTCTGTGACAACAGGAACCTGTCTATCTAGTGAGTACAGTGGGGCTTTTGAGCAGAAGCACTGGTTGTGGTTGTTTGAGTGAAAACTGCTGGTCACCATTCAATTGAGCAATAGCAAGGCAACAAATTGGTGCAAGTGCCCTGCCCAGCAGGATCTAGAGGACAGGCAAGAGCAATGGGTTGTTAGAGCAATAGGGATGCTAAGGCTCAGGGGTCTGGCTCATCCAACACTCTGGAGTGAAGGCAGAGGGCGGCAATCTGAAATACTCTGGGCTGTTCAGCCTTCTGATGGCAAAGAAAGGACTTAGCACAGTATCTCCCAACCATCTAAGACTTTCAGAACCTCCAGCTCTTCCTCCCAATCTGTCCCAGGTGCACAGGTCCCTCTGGCTGTGGGTAGATGGTGGCACTGGTAGCTCATTGGTCCTCCTGTGCTGTTGGGGCATTTCCCATTGCAATGAAGCTGTGACATGTTGATGAAATGCCCACTTTATGCCACACAGGGGTGAGGATATTCCACTCCAGCCCTGCTGCCAGCAGCCTGGACTTCATTGGCGGGCCTGCCATCCTCCTGGGCCTCATCTCCTTAGCGACAGATGACCATACTATGTATGCGGCTGTGAAAGTTCTGCACTCGGTCCTGACCAGTAATGCCATGTGTGACTTCCTGATGCAACACATCTGTGGGTACCAGGTAATCTCATCCCCCCACCTGGGATTGAGACTCCTGAAAGGGCTGTCATCCCCAGGAAACGGACGAGCATTGCTTGCCCCAGTTGCATTCCCTCCAGGGTGACTTCTAGAGAAGGGGAGCCGAAAGCCCTTGGGTTCTGAGACCAGCAACTTCACAGTAGAGGAGGGGCAGGCGACAGCCAGCCCAAGAGCTCTGCTCAGGATGAGGATGCTCACCTGGCTGTGGCTTCTGGCCCTTTTCACTGACAAATTCTAATGTCATTTGTGGTGGTCTCCCCACCTTGTCTCTAGCACGGTGGCTGAGAGCCCAGGCTGCAGAGCAGACTGCCAGAGTTTAAATCCTATCTCTTCTAATTTGCTATTTAACCTTAGATGAGTTACTTATCCTCTGCCTGTTTCCTCACCTGTAAGATATGGACTGTAATAGGGTTGCAGTGAGGATTAGATGATTTCATGCAAGTGAAGAGGTTAGAATTATGTCAGGCCCAGAATGAGTGCTAAGTAAATGTTAGTCATTTCTAGTTCTTAATCTCTTTGTGTGTCAGTTCCCTCATGTGTAAAATGGGATTATGAGAGCACCTGTTTTGCAGGGTTGTGATGACTGTGTTTATGTGTTGAGAGCTTAGAGGAGCACCTGCACAGGAGACCTGCTTTGCATGTGTTTACTGTGATTGTCATTGCTACTTAGAATTGGTAAATTCAGATGAGACGTGGCCACTGCCCTTGAGTAACTTCTCACATGGCTGGGAGGCAGCCAGATGAGGAATTAGGAGGGTAGGGCCAGGGTCGGAGTCTGTGCCATGTCATGGGTCTTAGGCAGTGGAGGCTTCCTCTGGTGTGGGGGCTGCTGGGTGATTGGGGCAAAGCCTCCTGTGTCTCTGGCTACTGGGTCAGGGTTAGAGCAGAAGAGAGCTGTGTGATGGCCTTCTGGGCACTCTCCCTGTCTGTCTGGACTACTGCCACAGCTGGACAGTAACCCCTTCCCCCAGCCTGTCCCTCATAGCCCGCTGATGCCAGCTGTAGCCCCACATCACATATCTGGTGGTGTCCCTCCTGTGTGTAAAACCTTCAAAGGCATCTGATTACCGATACCATATCCCAAACTCCCTAGACAGGTTTTCAAAGCCATTCAAAACTGGCCACAGACCTTTCCTTCCAGCCCCATCTCCAATCCAGCCAACATTTCAGCCTATGCTCCCACCTCCCCAAATCCTGCACCTTCTCCGATCATTAAACAGCGTATGACTTTGTGTGCCTGTGGCCTCAGCTCGGAGCACCTCTTTTTTTCTCCCTCAGGCACCCTCCTTCTGTTTTCCCAGATCAAGCTCAAATAGCAAAGGTAGCATTCTCTTCCCTCAGCTGAGCATGTGGCTGTTTCCTGGTCCCCTTGGCACCATGGGCACATCCCGTTTTAACTGCTCTTGCACCCACACTGGAATGCTCAGTCTACACATCTCTACTGGAATCTTCTAAAGATCCTAATGTTTTTTACTCTTTGCTGGTGTATTACTGACACCATGAAGACACTCAGTACATGTTTTGGGAATGAGTAAATGGGTATGTCTGAGTTTATGCTAAAACTCAAGAATTGGGGATATTGGTACACAAAGGTTTTCTCTGAATATGCTGTTAAAGATAATAGTAGTAGAATCTATTGTAATACAGCACAAGGATATCTGCTGTGGCTAGGGATTTTAATAATTATTTTGACCATTTCTAAAAAGGCACAAATCAGTTCCTGCCCTCATGAGTGTATCTAGAAGGATAAAATAAAACAAGAATCAAAATAATTTTAATATAAATAAAAATGCAATCAGTGTCCAAGATTCACATCAAGAACTACTACATGCTTTGTGACTCACTGGCTACCTGGCTATCTTCCCAGAAACTCTGAGCTTCTTAGAAAGCTCAGACTACCTCAGGCTCGCTGTGGTCTCATTGCCCAGTCCTGGGAATGGGGGGTGGGCATGGTGAGCTCTCAGTGAGGGTTCAGAAATGAGAACATTGCCTTGAGAGAAGGAACTATCTACCACAGAGGTACATAGCACCTGCTGTCACATGTAGGTAGAGGGGTCAAAAAGGGTTTTGTTAAAAAAGGAAGCTCATCAAGAGGTTTCCTGGAGACTGAGCTGGCTGAGCTTTCCAGGAAGAGGTGGTAGAAACAAGGAGTGGACCAAGGATGGAATCTCTTCACTCAACTTAATTGATCAAATGCTTCCTAAGACGAGGCACTGTGCTAGGCACTAGGGATGTGAGGTGAACAAGGTGGGTTTAGTCCCTGTTTTCATGGGACTTACCATCCAAGAAGGTGGACAGAAAAATACTGTTAGCATGAGGGAGAGTCTCTCAGATACCTCCTTTGAGTAAAGAACTCATCAGATTCAGAGGTTTATTGTACACTTACACATGAAGGCAGAATAAGGAAATTTTAAAACTGTTATTCTATCTTTAAAAAGGAAACATTTCAAATATTTATGTCTTTGGGGAAAATCAGAAGGAGAAGCTGGGTGGCAAGAGAGGTGGTAAATGGCACATTTGAGTGAAGAAATAGTATTATTTTGTTTTTGTTTTTGTTTTTTTAAACTTTCTTGTCCACTCTTTATAAAATGCAACCTCCATCCTCCCTCATCCTTTTCTAGGCACGTTTTCTTGCTTTGTGTTTCTTTGTAACCTGCATGTGCATTTGTGTGATGTCTGCTTTCGTATTGCCACGTTTATGTCTGTTTCACCCCCAGACACAAGCTTCATAAAGGCGTGTGTCCTGCTTGTTTATTGCTGTACCCTAAAAACATGCCATAGATAGTAGGTGCTCAGTTAGGATTGGGGAATGAATCCGTGAATGAAAACAGGGGTCTTCAATTAAGTGGCTTGCTCAGGAGTGGATTTCATCGGATTTTAGGTTTTACTCTAGGCTCATCTGCTGGTTTACTGGTTGGGTGGGAGAGCATAAACCTTCCTATCTGTTATGTCTGTCTAGCTGATTTATCAGCCTCTTCTCAGACTAAGCAATAGCCAGCTGAGTTTGATAGGATGGGTGTTCTTAATATGGGGAAAGAGGAGGATACTGTTCCAGACTAATATTAAAACACTTCCAGGATCTGGTCTGGGTTCCTCCACACAGCTAGGAGGAGAGGATGGTTGTGGAGCTGTGCATGGCATACCGAATGGAGGGTAGGGAGCCATAACCTTGCCACTGTGGGGAATGTAGGTTCTGCCACACAGGTGATGGGCAATTGCAGGAAGGCTGGGACAGGGAAACGGACTGACTGAGGTGTTAGAACACCCCTTGACGTCAGTGGAGAAGATGAGGCATGGGGATGAGGTTCAAGCAGGGGCTGAGATAGAATCTGACCTAATAGAAGCCTGTGTTCCTGACCTGGGGAGTCTCAGGATCTGTGAGCAGCCTGGGCAGGTGGCGCTGGAAAGGAGCCAGGGTGGCCCAGCAGGCTGCCGACAGGAAGGAAGGGAGATGCTGGGACACACTCAGTGGGAAATGTTTGTGAGACATTGAAGGTGAAGTATCATGTGGGAGAGAAGGCTCTGGAGCTCAGGGGCAGGCTGTGCTGGAGGTGTAAATATGATGGTCATCGCTGCCATGATAATATTTAATCTAAGGAAATTGATGAAATCGCCAAAAAGAAGCTGTAAAGAGAGAAGAAGGTTAAGGGGGAAACAAAGAGGAGCTAACCACATAGAGCTGGGAATATAATTAAAACGCAGTAAAGGAGATTGAGAAGCAAGAGGGAAGAAAAATCAAGACAGTTATGTCAAGGAATCTGAAAAAACGTGTTTTGAGAAGGCGGGTATGGTCAAACCATGTTAAATGCTGATAAAGAATAGCACAAACAAAGGATGGAGGCGTCCTCTTTGGATTTGGCCACCTGAAAGTCCCTGGTGGCCTTTCTGAGGGAGGTGGCCAGGTGGAGGCAGTGGCTGGCTGATGTGGGTTGAAAAGAGAATGTGAGGTGAGGACATGGAGCCAGGGTGTGTTGATAATGCTTTCTAGAAGTTTGCCTATGAGCAGGAGGAGCTGCGTAAAAGCTACAGGGATTAGGGATGGAGGGAGGGATATTTTTACAATGAGAAATACTAGAATATATTTGTACATAGGAGGAAGAGATCCAGGGTTGGGGCAGTGGAAGCTTGGAGAGAACAGTTATCTCAAAGAGCAGTGTCCTTGAGATGGTGCCGGTGACCAGTGGGATCCAGAGACCAGGTAGATGGGAGACTCAGCTTGTGACAGGAAGGAATGCAACACATGTATTTGTTAATTTGGTGGTGGGAAGACAGAGTATTCATATCTTATGGGTTCTATCTTCTCAGCAAAATATGAGGTCAGGTGGGGGAGAGGAAGAGAGGTTAGAGGAGAGAGGAGAAGCAATGAAACCATGGTCTTTAGGATAAGAAAATATAGCTTATTAGAAAGACAGAGTTGGATTGCCAGAACCGAGTGTCAGTTTGACATTTTTGACACTATTTGATGTAAAGTGAAGCCAGTCAGCCTGAATGTTTTCACATGAAACTTTTAGCCATCCTAATTTTGTCTTGCTGTGGGATTTCATGTATGCATATATATATATATATATATATATATATATATGAATAGTCTGGAAAGATATTGAGTCTTTTCTGATCACAAACAAGGCTTCCCAAGGGCATGTTGCAAGAACATGTCTGGGAGGACAGGGAGAGAGGGCGGGCTGTGTTGGAGCCATTGATGGGGAATGCAGCCATGGATGGAAGGAGCTGAGACTCCAGATTAGGTGGCTTAAGGCTCATATGCCAATGGATGGCTGGGCTGACTGACTCGTGTGGGGCTGGAGTCAACAGAGATGTGAGGCTTGGTGGGACCCATCTTCTTAGTCTGAGACAAGCTGGGTCACCAAATGTATGCTGGGACCCAAGTGCCTCCATGCTGGGATGGATGCTGCATGTTGCTGGCTTCCCAGGGGCTGGTGCAACTGACAGGCACATCTGGCTGGGTGCAGCCAGGCTCATGGGCAGGTGGTAGCTTCCTGTAAATGCAGCATTTATGGGATGGTTATGCATGTAAAGGACCCAGTAACAGAAAATGAGAATGAGGCTTGAGGAGTGTGGGAGGAAACCAGGAGACAGTGGCATTCTGGAAACATGGAAAAGATGCAGGGAAAAGTAAGGGTCCCAGTGAAAAGTCATGTCACAGCACAGAAAAGTGGCCACAGAAGTTGATGTGTATTTTTCTTCTGAGAACATGGGAATGAAGGATGGTAGCGGCAGAGAGCAGAAGGTTTGCAGACTGGACTGGGACAAGTGGGTGAAGGGGAAAGCTCTAATGATGTATTCATGAGGAAACTGCTTTGTGTTAACCTTTTCAGATAATGGCGTTCCTCCTGAGGAAGAAGGCCTCTCTCCTGAACCATCGAATTTTTCAGCTGATCCTCTCAGTGGCTGGCACTGTGGAGCTGGGCTTCAGGTCATCTGCTATCACCAACACTGGTGTCTTCCAGCACATCCTCTGCAATTTCGAGGTAAATCAGAGATTGGCCCTTAGCCCTTTAGGAGTGTGTGTGATGGTAAATATGCTAAGTCTGGGCTTTCCCCTAAACCCAGCATGTCAGCTTCCCTCATAGTCATGATGGTAGGGAGAGGGAAAACCAAACAAGCCTGCCCAGAGGCCCTGGTTTGTAATGACATCTGCCACCTATGGACTGAGTGGCTTCAGACAACTCTCTTGACCCCTCTGAGCCCCACTCTTTTTCTTGGGTGAAGTGGAGACCTTCATCTCCTTGCAGGCTGTCATGAGGGTTAAGCCAGATAGTATCTGGGAAAGGATTTTTAAACTATAAATTAGCATATACATATGAGGGTAAAGAAAAATGATCTCAGTTCTTTTGGGTGGTGCTTTGCTGTTTCCAAATGATTCTTGAAAGGGGTGAGTTGAGGGATGCAGAAGGACATGCCTGAGGCTAACTGAGGAGCATCGCACACAACTGCTTTGGGTGGATCAACCCATTCATGAAGCACCATTTACTGAGCACCTGCTGGGTCAGGTACTGGCCATGTCCTGGAGACACAGTGAAAACTAGAACCCAGCCCTTCCCCACAGCCAGATGGGACTGGGACATAGCCAAGGTAACACTGCAAGTGCTAGGTGCTACAGTGAGACAGGCACAGGGCATCTGGGGAGTGGGAGTGAGCAGGCAGTCAGAATTCAGGGGGAAAAGAACCTTCCGGGTGGAGTGTATATGCTATTTGCAAATACTGCACATCAGAGTGAGAGCAGCCATGGGGACTTGAGAGCAAGTAGCTTGTTGGGGGCCTAAAGGTTTGTGTTGGTTGCAAGAGCAGGAGAGAGAGAAGGCAGGCCCAAGGGGTTAGACTGCCCAGACTACACTTTAGCCTGGGCATGTGCAGGTCCTCAGGAGAAGTTTCAAAACTCTTTCTTTGTTTATTAAAAAATTGATATATATTTATTATAGAATATTTTTTAATTAGAGAAAAATGTGAGGGGGAAACTCTCCTATTACCAAGACCTAGTTAATTCTTGTCAAACCTGGATGCATTCTCTTATAGTATTTTCTATGTATAATACATTTTTAAAATCATAGTCATGATTATACTGTAGGTTATTTTGAGTCTAGTCTTTGCTCACATACCAAAAACATCTAAACATTTTCATTACAAACACTTATAAGCACTGTTCTGAGATCAGAATAATATTCTGTTATGCTGAGAGTTCCTGGTTTCTTCATCATTTCTCTATTGTCAAATTTTTAGATTCTTTCTATATTTTGTTATAAATTGTGTTATAGATGGGACTTTTGCGCCGATATTTCTCCCACTTTTAAAAACATTTTCTTAGAATAAATTATCAAAATTAATAATTAGAATAAAGGCATTATGAACAATTTTTTAGATTGTTGATAAGTTTTACCAAACTTTTGATATCTAGGGATGTTAACTGTAGAATGACATGTGAGAATTTTATTTTAGGTATGTGACTTCGGTGACAAGAGCTCTGAAGCAGGGAGTTGGGTCATGAGACGATTGAAGAAATCTGGGTAGAAGATTTTGAAACCTAAACTGAGGCAAGGGTAGTGGGATAATGACGACAGCAGGTGAAAAAGTCCTAACTTGAACCAGAAGTGACTTAGAGCCAAATGACAAGGGAAATACTATGTATCAAAACACCACAGGGCTGCTACTGAAGGCAGGACCAGAGGGAGACTGACAGTCATCAATATGTATATTATAAAAAGAGAATACTCTTTGTATAATATAGATCAAGATTCGATTCAACGCCTAACTTCTAACTTAAGATCAAGAAGTTAGAATGACCAAACAAAATAAAAACTCAGAGAAAGAAGGAAGGAAACATATAAATGAGAACATAAATTAATAAAATAGGAAAGAAAAAACATACAGCGGATCAACAAGGCCAATTACTGTTTCTCCTAAAACAGACAAACATCTGTTAAGATTGACCAAGAAAAGAAGACAGAAGCCACAAATAAATAATATTAGGAAGGAAAAGGGGAGAATTCCACAGAAGAATGAGCAATTAGAAAGGAAACAAGACAATTGGATTAGTAACTTTGTGCCAATAAATTAGAAAACTTAGTTCATTTGAACAATTTCATTGAAAACGTAAGTTTTCACAGCACACTCTAAAATGAATAAAAAACCCCAATGATCCTAGAATCATCAAGTAAAGTGAGTCACTGGTTTAAAATCTGTTGAAACAAACAACAACCAGAAGGGAACACTAGGCCGGGCACTCATAGGGAAATTCCACCAGTCGGGAAATAGTTTCTTTCTAGATTATTTAATGAGCTAATCTTGATGGCAGAACACAAAAGGACAGTACAGAAAATGAAAAAGTACAGGCTAATCTTATTTGTAAATATAGGCATAAGAGCCCTAAATATGAGATTAGCCAGTTGAACCAGGCCAAGATGAATGTCCTGGTCCTAGATCTGAAGCTGGAAAAGAGGATTGTGGAGGAAGCCAGCGTAGCCTGGAGAATGGGCTCCCTGTGCACAAGGGGAAAGGAGATGTATATAAATGGCCATAAAACACCACTAAATAAGATAATGTGTCTTGACTGCAACCGCTGCTGCCCCTTCTGAAGTGCTGTGGCCATGCTCAGCCAGTCTGACTTCAAGGTGTCCTGGCCACCAGCATGGCTCAGGAATTACCAGTGCGGGAATCCATCATGCTCCATTGCCTGCTACTGGAATGGCCATGGACACCACCCTACCCCACCCCGCCTTGAATAAAACTACCCCATTCAGGAGATCTGGTGCTTTTAAAGCTGGATTTAAGAAAATAAACCACCAGTAAGAACCAGATGCTAAAAACAAAGCAAAGTGAAACAAAATGAAATGAAACAAAATAAAATTTAAAAGATTGAGAGGAGAGAATTTCAAAAAGGGAAAAATGTTTCCCAAATGTCATGTTCTGCCTACACCAAGTAAAGTGAGGTGAGGGATGTGTGCACTGTACGTGCCCATTGGAGGTCACTGACAGGCTTAGTGACAAGTAAGTTGTGGGGTCAGAAGCCACTCAGAAGTAAGGAGAAACGGCTGGGTTTGGTGGCTCATGGCTGTAATCCCAGCACTGGGAGGCTGAGGTGGGCGGATCGCCTGAGGTCAGGAGTTCGGGACCAGCCTGGCCAACATGGTGAAACCCTGTCTCTACTAAAAATACAAAAATTAGGTGGGCGTGGTTGCGGGTGCCTGTAATCTCAGCTAGTCGGGAGGCTGAGGCAGGAGAATCACCTGAACCCATGAGGCGGAGGTTGCAGTGAGCCGAGATCATGCCATTGCATTCCAGCCTGGGTGACAGGAGCGAGACTTCGTCTCAAACAAACAAACAAACAAAAAAGAATTAAGGGGAAGTGTGGGGAGACTGAAAGTGGAGGCAGTCAGTGGACTATGGAAAATAGCAGAAAGGAAGTTTCAGAACTTTTAGTTTTGGGTTTCTTTTTTTTTTTTTTTTTTTTGAGACGGAGTCTCACTCTGTTGCCAGACTGGAGTGCAGTGGCACAATCTCGGCTCACTGCAACCTCTGTCTCATGGGTTCAAGTGATTCTCCTGCCTCAGCCTCTCGAGTAGCTGGGACTACAGGCATGCGCCACCACGCCCAGCTAATTTTTGTATTTGTAGTAGAGATGGGGTTTCACCATGTTGGTCAGGATGGTCTTGATCTCTTGATCTCATGATCCGCCCACCTTGACCTCCCAAAGCACTGGGATTACAAGCGTGAGCCACCGCGCCTAGCCGGTTTCGTGTTTTAAGATGGGAGAGACTTAAGTCTGTTTGTAGGTTGAAGGAGAAGAGACAGTAAAAACCAGACAGTTAAAATACTAGTGGGAGAAGAAATTGCTAATGAGACACATCCCCGGAGGGTTTGGAGACAAGAGAGTGGATCACAGGAGAAAGGGTGGGATCCGTGATTACTGGTGTGAAGCAGACAGGAAGAGGAAGTTGTGAGGAAGGGAGAGACAGGAAGTCGTTGAGAAGGGAATGGACAGGAAGCTGTGAGGGAGGGTGGGTACAGGAGATTGTTGAAGCAGGGAGGGACAAAAATTTTTGAGGGAAGGAGGGACAGGAGGTTGTGAGGGAAGGAGGGACAGGAAGCTGTTGAGGCAAGGTTGGACAGGAAGTTGTAAGACAGAGTTGGATAGGAAGTTGTGAGGCAGGGTTGGACAGAAACTTGAGAATCAGGGAGGAACAGGAAGTTGTGGGCTTGTAAGTCTTAGGTTTTGGTTCCTTTCTTTCTTTCTTTTTTTCTTTTTTTTTTTTTTTTGAGATAGAGTCTCACTCTGTTGCCCAGGCTGGAGGGCAGTGGTGCAATCTCAGCTCACTGCAACCTCCGACTCCCAGGTTCAAGTAATTCTCCTGCCTCAACCTCCCAAGTAGCTGGGATTAGAGGCATGTGCCACCACATATGGCTAATTTTTTTGTATTTAGTAGAGAAGGGATTTCACCATATTGGTCAGGCTGGTCTTGAACTCCTGACCTCAGCTGATCCACCCACCTTGGCCTCCCAAAGTTCTGGGATTATAGGCATAAGCCACCATACCCAGCCTCTGGTTTCTTAAAGAAGGAACTGACTAGTTCATTTCTAAGAGTACAGTCATCTCAGGGGTGGGGAGAGAGCAACACCTGACACATTATCCACTCCATACCCAAACAAATCTAATCCAGACATCTTAATATAGTCCTTAGTACAGGCTTATGTGACACAGAATAACAATCAAAAGATTCAGTTATTCATGTTTCCCAAAATTCTGACATTTGGTATTATGTAATTTCCTGATGAGCTAGGCAGCCTCAAATGGGTGTGGCAACTTATTATTGTTGCTGTGTTCTGGAAAGGAAATGGGAGAGGCTGGAACTTTTGTGGGAAGCGTAAAAGGTGCGCCTTATTGTACTGGTGGGTTCACATCTGACTTTCTTAGTTCTCTCAGCCCTTAGCCCCAGGCCTGGCATATCATTTGTTGAATGACTGCCTTCATGAATCAATATCCTAAGTGTGCAGGGCTCTTGGAGCCCTACAGACATGTATGTTGGGGTGCCATGCTGGATACCCATGTTTTCACTAGAGCTGCCTTCATCAGTACCAGCTGTCCCAAATGGCAGCTGGCCCACCTCTGTGTGTGCCTTTGGGCAGTGGCTGTGCTTAAAAAAGCAGGAAATCTGTCACTCTTTTCCTGGCTGAAGAACAATCCACTCATTTTACTTTGTTTACTTTTTATCCACTCATTCTTTTAAAAAATGTAATGCATCTTTACGAAAAATAGTGGCATGTATGATGCTAGGCTCCAGGGATTAAAGAAGGACAGTCTCTACCTTCACAGGCCTCCCAATAAACTTGTGTTCACTGGGGTTCTTTTGCATTTCCTCTTCAGCAAGAGTAAGCAAAGTCATGGGTAACTGCTTAGCTTCAAGCAAGGTTGAGTATTGACCCTATGGGTCACTATCTGTAGGTGATGCCCATGAGGACCCAGTGTGGGGGCAAGGGAATGGGCTTCGTAGTCAGGTGGATTGACTTTGAAAACAGTCTCTGCCAATTAAAAAAAAGTCTGGTGCCAGAAAAGTTGCTTAGTCTCCCTGAGTCCCATTCTTTCTAGTTACTAGATGCAGACAATAGGCTGGGTACGGTGGCTCACACCTGTAATCCTAGCACTTTGGGAGGTGGAGGCGGGAGGAACACTTGAGCCCAAGAGTTAGAGACTAGCCTGGGCAGTAAAACAATACTCCATCTCTACAAAAAAAATTTTAACAATTAGCTAGGCATGGTGATGCAAACCTGTAGTCCTAACTACTTGCAAAGCTGAGGTGGGAGAATTGCTTGAGCCCAGGAAGTCAAGGCTGCAGTGAGTCATATTTGGGCCACTGCACTCCAGCTTGGGCCTCTCAAAAGTAAGAAAATAAATACATAAATGCGGATAATAATATTTTGGGTCTTTTTATTTGGTATTTCTTGCCACCAGGAAATGTATCAGTTATTAAGTGCAAGCTCTTTTTGCTGCTATATGAGTGCATGCTTATAATCCCACACCTGAACCTTGTATATTCTGGGCCTTAGGAATTGTCAGTATTTAGAGAAGAAAAATATTAGAGTTCTCTAAAGGGAAGTAGAAATAAGACATGACAGCATCCATCAATTCTGCCCCAGAAGGATCACTAGCAGCTACATTTGTTTACTATGAATGAAAACAACCTGAGTGATCAACTTCACTTTCAGAATCTCAGTGAATTTCATATCTTTGTTTCGCTTACAATTTTGTCATGCATGAGATGACACTGGTTTGGGCTGAAGAATGTGTTGCATGCACAAATTGGTATGTAGTCAATACAGTGTAAAACCTGAAAATCTGTACCTGGCTTCTATTTCCCGTCCTGCCACTTGCTGGTGGTGAGTGGAGACTGTCACTCAGCTGGTCTGTCTCAGCCTCTATTTTCTCATCTGTAAAGTGGGAACATCATCATTTGTCTTGCAGGATCCAGGGAGGATGAGATGAGTTTGTAATATGGACACTTGGGCTGTGGGCCCAAGGCTGAGCAGATGGGGGAGATGGTTAGTGCAGGTGTCCTTGGTTGGAACCAGGCCCACAGTGAAGTGCCAAGTAGTAGCAGAGATGGCGAGAGAAGGCCTTCCTATAGGGGAGGCGCCTCTCTGCTTGTAGTGTCAGGACAGCTGATTTGATTCCAGAGCTGGTACATCATGTTGGTGATTCCAAGTCAGAGGATCACATGTCCAGCACTGATCTTCTCATGCTTCCTGCAAATCCTTCTTCTCCCACACCTTCATTTTAGCATGTGTTTTGTTTTGTCTTCCAGCTCTGGATGAATACTGCAGACAATCTGGAGCTCAGCCTCTTTTCCCATCTTTTGGAAATCCTTCAATCACCAAGGTAGGCTGGGTCTTGGCAGCCTGGGGGTTAGAACTGAAGGCTGAATGTCCAGAACAGAGATAGGGCAGGGTGGCCAGTGGCTCTTCCCTGCTCCCAGAACACTGGGTCCCCAAATGGGAGCACATCCTTCCCAGTGGCTCATGCTTGTGGGACAGTCTCCTCTCATGGTCTCGGGCCTTAGGAGGGCAGGTGCTGGGGGCTTAGAGGCCTCTCTGGCCCCAGGGACTAGCACATACTGGGGGCTCAGCAATTGTGGCCAGCAAAGTTCCACTCTCCCTCTAACTGACTTCTCCAAGTCACTTTCGGAATTAGTCAGGGCTCTTTTACCCTTCAAGTGGTAGAAATACAACTCAAACCAGCTTAAGGGAAGTAAAAGAGAAGGAAAGAAGGAAGGGAGGAGGGAAAAAAGAATAGAGGAAGAAAAGACCAGTAAAGAGGGAATTTGTTGGCTCTTACAATTGAAAAGAGCTGATCTCATCCTGTAGGTGGGTGAGGCTCACGTCATTTTCTCTGAGCTCTGTCACCACTCTTGCCTCTGCCTCTTCCACGCAGTCTTTAGGTTGCCCAGGCTTTCTTCTGTGGCAGCAAGGTGGCTCCTGGGCAGCTCCTCAGAGCACAGCCTCAGCTTAGCACCATAGGCAGAGACAGCTTTTTAAAAATTTAATAGTCCTGGCTATTGGACTGAGTCTCATTGAGCCAACTTGTGTCCCATGACCGGGCTGGGAAAGTGGCTTCCCCTCTGGAGTTAGAAAGTGGTAGTTCCCAAAGGGAGCCAGGGGCTGTGTTCAGAATAGGAGAGAAGGAAGGTAAGGAAGCCCACATATCACCCCACCTGCCTCCTCCTGGCTCAGGCTAGTCTAGAGCTCATTGGTGCCTTCAGCATTTTGAATGTATTTGTAAATGGCTTTTCACTCAGCCACTTAATGAACATCTATTATAAACTTACTACATTTCACACCCTGTACTTAGAGGTAAAATTCAGAGAAGAATAAGCCACAGTCTGATAAAAAGAGAATACAGAAAAACATGCTGTTCAGTGCTGTAGAGGACAAAAAACCAAAGGCAGCCGGGATTTCTGGGTAGAGGAACATCTGTCTTCCCTGCCGAGACCATGATTATAAATCATACACAGAATTGGGCTGGTCCTGCCTCTTTTGTGTATCAGGGAGGTGGAGCTCAGCAGAATTTAATGTGTTAATACAAAAAAAAAAAAAAAAAAGACAGTTCAAGGTGAGGAATCTGCCCAAAGTCACCCTCCTCCACATTTTTCTCCACCATTTTTTCTCTTCCACCTTCCACTTTCTTCCTGTACCTGTACCAGTTGTTTTCTAAGAAACAGACATTTACCCTGGGAGCTGTTTTCTTTGGGGTAGTAGAATTTACTGGAAATTGGATCTGTGAGTATCTGAGGGAGGGGGTATGGATAGGTGGATTCTGTCTTTTTCTCCTTTGACTTTCAGTGGCGTGTCTCTCCACTTTGTGGTTTAGGGCAGGCAGGAAGATCACACACCCAGACAAGCTAGTGAAGGGCCCTGCACTCCTGGCTGGTGGGAAGTACTCCCCAGTCACATGAGTGTCTGCTGTCTTTGTTTGAGTTTCTGAGGCCAGCACTAGTTTTCTCTGGGGCTCAGAATTTAAAAGTCAATAATTGGGGTTTGTCTTTGAAGGTGGTTTCCGGGGGGCGGAGGGGACAGGCAGTGCACACCCGAGCGACTCCGGCACTTAGCAGACACATATTCAATGGGTGTCTGACGGCATCTTGACAAATTGCCAAGAGAGCATTGGAGTTAAGGGGCCATGGAACAAGCCTGGCTTGAAAAACCTTTTTAGCAGAAACACAGCAAATTTGGTTCATTCCAGTAAAAGCTTTTACTGTCTCTCTCCTGTACTCACCAGGGAAGGACCCAGGAATGCTGAAGCTGCCCACCAGGCACAGCTTATACCCAAGCTCATCTTCCTATTCAATGAGCCGAGCCTCATCCCCTCCAAGATCCCCACCATCATTGGCATCCTGGCCTGTCAGCTGAGGGGCCACTTCAGCACCCAGGACTTGCTCAGGTACCACACCAAGAAGCCCAGGGGGAAGAGCAGGCCCCAGCTCTCTCCCCATTGTGCTCAACCCTGAATCACTTGGAACCTTCTAGGAATTTTTGTTCAGGGATGAGAGTTAGGGAAAGGATGGTTTGCTGAAGTCAGGATGGGACAGGCCGGTTTCCCCAGCAGGGCTGTGTGTTTACTGTTCCCACTGCTCAGGCTCCCCCACTGTGGCCAAATATTCAGGAATTTCCATATGCACTGCCATCCTTGCCTGCTGATGACCCACATGTCTGGCTCCTGCAGACTCCTGAAGAGCAGTCCCAGCCACCAGTGTGTTTCCCCTTCTCTTTCCTGTCACTATCTGATTGATCAGGTAGAGCCAGAGTGAGCATCTCTGGTGAATCCTGACTGATTGTAGAAGTCTCTGGAAATACACAGCATGCCATGATGATTTCCCTTAAACTCTCACTTGCAGCTGCATGTGGGTGGGTCTGTGTGAAAACACTGGCATGTACTCAGCGGACTCAGTTGAGCCCGCCTGCAAGCCTGTCCTTCTCTCCCTGTGTATAAAGGATTGGGCTGTTTGTTGTGTACACCCTCAAGCCTTCGTCGGTGAATGAGAGGCAGATCTGCATGGACGGAGCCCTGGACCCTTCCCTGCCTGGTGAGAAAACCTTTGCCAGTTCGAAGGCCATAGGACGGCCCTCACGGAACCCCTGAGAGGCCCACATTGTGCAGAGGGAGGGACTAAGCAAGGAAGGGGAAGACACCCACAGCCAAGCTGTGGTTTCCAAGCAGTGGCCTGTGAAGCTGTCATTTTATGATGAGAGTCAGAAATGAAATAAAATTATAGATTCCTGCTTTGAAATGTGGGACTGGTGTTCCAGGCCTCCAGAATAAAATCAGTTCCCTGTAGACCAGCATGTGGGGTCCGGGATCCCGCCTCACCTCCTAGTTGAACCCCCACTACCCCTTACTTTCCTGATGAGCCCCAACTCCAGCACTGAAGCACTTGCAGGCCCCAGCAGGTGACAGCTTGCCCTCTGTCCGTGCTTGGCACGTGCTCTTCACTCAAGGGAAATGCCACCCCTCCCCCACTAGCCAAGCTGTCCCCAGTCCCACCAAACCAGATTAAGTCACTTTCTCTGTGTTTCCAAAGCCCCTTGGGGTTACCCTAGTGGACAGATTTGTAGTTTGTTTATGTGAGTCTCCCTTTTCGCCTAGCCAGGTGCAGAACTGCAGCTGTGTCTTGTTCAACTTGTTCCCTCTGCTAGAGCAGTGTGATGGCAATAATCACAACTGCTTTGTCCTGGGCCCTGCGGCTCTGCACTGTCCAAGATGAAAGCCCCTAGGCCACATATAGCCATTTAAATTCAAAATTTAACTAATTAAAATTAAATGCAATTAAAAACTTAATTCCTCACTCACTGTAGCCACGTTCTAAGTGCTCACTAGCTACCTGAGGCTAGTGGCTACTCTATTGGACAAGGTAGATATAAAACAGTTTTATCATCACAAAAGAGTCTCCTGGATAGCATTATTTAATCTAGATAAAGTATTATCTCTTATCCTTAGATCAAGCCGCAAGAAATTACTATTCCCATTTTGCAGACTAAGAAACTTAGGTTCAATGAGATTAGGAGCTAATTGAAGATGGGGCCAAAATCTGAATAGAGGGAAATATGACTCCATTTCCCCAAGCTGCCTCATCAGTCCTATTTCTATAGCATGGCGTGTGTGCCCTGTATTGGTTGTGAAATTGCTGGCAACCGAGGGAATGAACAAATGGATAATGGGCCAAGAGTGAATTTATTTAGTCAACCTTCCTTCTCACATGAACTGCATTCTAAAACTTTTACCTAACCAACATATTAAAACATTGTTAACATGTCCTTTTGGGCTTTAATGACTCTTCAGAAGTAAAGTTTCTTCTTCCCCTTGCTCCATGTACCTCTGCTATGATTTGAGTTCTGTTTTTACTGTAGCATAGACATCCAAAAGCCTACCTGGGAGTCAGTTGAAAGCAGGAACAAAGAGAACAAAGACCATGGTCTTCAGCACTCCGTTCCTGATTACTTGCATAATATCAGTGCCTAGTAGGTGATTATGAAATGCTGCAGCCTATGATAATTTAAAAAATTCTTCTACTGAAAGGTATATTTTCCCTTATTATTTTTAGGATTTTTGTTTATTGGAGGATTGCAGCATTGCAGACATTGCTAATTAAAGGAAACTTCAGTAACATTTTCTGAAATTCTTTTTAAGCATTGTGTGGAGGCTAGAATAAAATGCCAAAATTTTGAGTCCCAGCCATGCCACAATTCCTGGGTGAAATAAGCATTTGGTGAATATGATTGCTTACTGCAGCAAATATTATGTCTCTTTACATCCATTTTCTCTCAAATCTGAATTCTTTTTTGTAGCTGGAAGCCAAACATCTGGAAAGACAATCTGGCTCAGAAACCAGTTGCTGGAGATGCTGCTCAGTGTAATATCTTCCCCCCAACTTCATCTGTCCTCTGAGTGAGTAGCTCCAGGAAGAGCAATTTGGCATGAGGTTGCCTCATACAGGGTGTGGCATTAAACCTTTTCTTAATGAAAAGTTTAGCATCTCTGAGTCTGTTTTCTGCAATGTATTTCCTGCACTAGTCAGAAAGAAAATTATATTCTCTCTACCCAATGAACCAGACCTTGCCCTAAGATATTCTGATGCAAATGTTAAGTGGGCATGAGTAACTAGAAACAGATTTGGTATAATTACAATAAACTCCTTTTGTCACCATTGCTATAGTGTAATTGTTATTGTTTTGGCAGTTGTGACAATTACTGATTTTGATGTCTTGTACTTGGCAGACAATAGAACGAAGAAATTGTGAGCCTAAATAACATCTATCAAGGAAAAGTCTTGCCAAATTCTTCTGCTATTTACTGTTAGTGAGTTTGTTATTTTTCAAGTTGGAAAAAGAAGTGTCTACCTGCAATTAACTTCTAAAATCATGTGTAATCATAAAGCTGATTCCATTAACTCTCCCCACTGGCTGCCTGCTTTACCTCCAACCTTGGAGTCATTCATTTGACACCTAATTTGTTGAGCATCTACTGCATGCCAGACACTGTTCCCAGCTCCTAGGATGCAGTGCTGAGCAAGTCAGCCTGGATCCTTGCTCAGCCTAGTGTGTATGTGCATCCGGGCTTGGGGGTAAGGAGTTACCCCTCAGTAAAGCAGCTTTATAAATAGTGTTTAATAATTTACCAGCCTATAAATCCTTTCTTTCTTAGAATCAAAACATAGTAGAACTGGAAGATGCCTTGTAAATGAGATAGTCCAGCCACTTCTTTTCCGTCTTTTTGAAAGGGAATGTAGTGCAGTGCCTAACAGCTGGGCTCTGGCATCTATACCTTCTGGGTTCGAATCCTAGCCCTGTCCCCAGGGACCCAGGGGAGGCTACTTAAGCCCTGTATGCCTCTCTCTACTCATCTGCATGAGAATAAAAATTGTATTATGTTGGTGAAAATGTAATTGTGTTTTTTCATTACTTTTAATGCCAAAAACCGCCAATATTTTTGCACCAACCTAATACTTTCAATAGATGACTATAGTGAAAATGAAATGAATTAATATATGGGTAATCCTGAGAATGGTGCCTGGAATACTGTAAATTCTCTGTAAGCTAATTGCTATTATGGCCATCTCCTTCATCATCACCATCACCACCACCATCATCACCATCACCATCATCACCATCACCATCACCACCACCACCATCACCATCGTCACCACATTAATCACCATCACCACCACAACCACCATCATCACCATCATCACCACAACATTAATCACCATCACCACCACCACCATCAACATCATCACCACCAGCATCACCATCACCACCATCATAATCACTACCACCACCATCAACATCATCACCATCATCACCACCAGCATCACCATCACCATAATCACCACCACCATCATCAACATCATCAACATCACCACCACCACCCACCATCATCACCACCACCATCGCCACAACGTTAATCACTATCACCACCACCACCATCAACATCATCACCACCACCATCACCACAACGTTAATCACTATCACCACCACCACCATCAACATCATCACCATCATTATCAACATAATCACTGAGGAAAATGATCAGAGCACATCAGGAGCTCTGCCAAAGTCATCCAGTTGCTAAACACCAGAGGCGGAGCTAGAAAAGAGGACAGTCTCTTCTCTTCACTCCTAGTCCAGTGCTCATTTCAGTGGATACCAGCCAGATTCTCACTATGCCTAGTGTGTCAGCTGAGAACACAGGTGGAGCCTTCACTGGTTCCCAGAAGTCTGGGTCCTTTGCTGAACCCATTGTCTTTGCCAGACTGGCCATTCATCTCCCTGCCCTCTTGTTTCATCCAGTTCCCATCAGCAAGTCTGTATTCTCCAGACTCATCATTTTTGAAAGTGACGTTAATCATGTTTCTTTTTTTTTGGTGCTAAAACTGATTAAAATGCATAAATATTGGACTATGCCATTTAGATAAATTTTGACCAGTGTCTTTAAAAAGGGAGGTGAATATTCATTATGTGTTTTATGTGATTACGTTGATGGTAATTAAATTAGATGGGTGGCTAGTCATCCACTGTGTAAGTATGAATAGTAGTTATGTAGGGCTATTAAGGGTCATGCGCATTTTTACATATATTAATACACAGTTTCCAATTGCTTCAAAATGCTATGACCAACTTACACTGCAACTATTAACAGACAAATGCGTCACTTGTACAACAATCTTGCCAGCATTTCATTTTACCATTCTTTTTAAATGTAATACACAATAAGTGATGTTAACCTTAACTTGCCTCTCCTTGGTGACTTGCAGGGCTGGACATTTCATATTTTCTGGACATGTCACTCTCTCATGGACTGAGAGATCACTGGTTGCATTTATTAATCCCCAGGTCAAAGGAAGAGATGTTTCTGAAACTGGGGCCTGACTGGTTCCTGCTGCTCCTACAGGGCCACCTGCATGCCAGCACCACTGTACTGGCATTGAAGCTGCTGCTGCACTTTCTGGCAAGCCCCTCCCTCCGCACACGGTTTAGAGATGGCCTGTGTGCAGGATCCTGGGTGGAACGCAGCACTGAGGGCGTGGACATTGTAATGGGTGAGCACGTGGCTGTCTCCAGGGAGTGGGGCACCACCTAGTCTTGGGATGTGAATGAGAACCAAGCCAGGCCCCTTCTTATTTGAGACCATCACAGCTCTGTGCAGCAGGATCACCTCAAGCCCTGACTCCAAGGCCTACATCCAAATGAGCCCAGGCCCCCTGACATCCTTTGCAGGATCCCCCGCAGTGTCACTGCACAGACACTGGAGGCTGCCTTCCGTTCCTCCCACCTGCTTAGCCCTGTTCTCCTGGGCGCTGTATACTCTGCTTCCTCTTCCTGAGGGGATGCCTCTTCTCCTGATGTGGATTCATCCTCAGATCTCAGTTCAAATGCCACTTCCTCCAGGAGATGAGGGGTCTCCCTGAATTGGGGCACCTCTGTTATATTATCTCTGCCCTTATTATTTTTCTCTTTAGTGCTTAACAAAATTCATAATTATTTGAGTATTTAATTGCTTAATGTCTGTCCCTCCCACTACAATGCAAGCTTCATGAGTGCCTGGAATTCTGTATATTTGGTTGAAACCCTACACCTTGTTGCCTAATTCAAAGCTGCCCTGTTGCCTTCTACATGGTGGGCAGCAAGTAGGTTTTTGAGTGAATGAATGAGCATGTCAGGAACAGCGAAGGGAATTAATGTTGAGCGCTTTCTTGCTCCCATCTATGTGTGAATATATTTTATCATCCAGCATTTCTATGGGATGGGTGGGTGGCCGGGTGTTCCCTTGTGTGTCCAGGCCCCACCTTGACCAGCAGCTGTTCTCAGTTGGCTTTTGTGCCCCCTTTGCCTGATCAATAGACAACCTGAAGAGCCAGTCGCCACTGCCTGAGCAGAGCCCGTGCCTGCTTCCTGGGTTCCGTGTCTTGAATGACTTTCTGGCCCACCACGTCCACATTCCAGAGGTCTACCTCATCGTGTCCACCTTCTTCCTGCAGACACCACTCACAGAGCTGACGGATGGGCCCAAAGTAGGTTTTCAGAGCACCCACAGGGTGACACACTTGGTTTTCTGATTCCACATGACTAAGGTGGATCGCCAAGACCCTCTGCACTTACCTCCCTCTGCTTCTTCCGGCTCAGATGGGGTGTTGGCCCGCTTCCCTCCCTAGGAGCCCACACCCTTGGCCAGCCCTTCAAATGCTCTCCTTCCAGGCCCTTGACTTCCTCGGCCTCTGCTCCCATCCTTCCTCCCAGCAAGACTCTGATTTGGATCAGTTCTATTTTAAAACCTTCCTTTTGGGCACAGCTAGGGGAATGACATGATCCTGGGGTGGCCCTGCCCCAGCACCCCAGCCCCTCATCCTCAACCACCCACTTAGGTCATCACCTTCTTGCCCCTGTTGCTAGGACAGGGAGACTTTTTAAGGCTGGTCATGGATTCCTTCAGCTCCTTCCTTGGGTGACCTCACCCCATAGTTATCCTTTCTTTCTTTCTTTTCTTTTTTTTTACTGTGTCACCCTGGGAGAGTGCAGTGGCATGATCTCGGCTCACTGCAACCTCTGTCTTCTGGGTTCAAGTGATTCTCCCACCTCAGCCTCCCAAGTAGCTGGGATTACATGTATCCACCACCATGCCTGGTGAATTTTTGTGTTTTTAGTACAGACAGGGTTTTTCCAAGTTGGCCAGGCTGGTCTCAGACTCCTGACCTCAGGTGATCCACCTGCCTTGGCCTCCCAAAGTGCTGGGATTACAGGTGTGAGCCACCGCACCCGGCCCCCTTTCTTCCTTTTGTATTTTCAGTTTTTCCTTTTCTACCAACCTGTTCCTCATAAGCCATAATTATGTTCAGCTGCATCCCACCTAAAACCAGAGGCTGCCCCTTGATAACACTCCTGACCAACTACTGCCTATTGATCACTTTCCTGTCCTTCCTTGGCCACATTTCTCCAAAGAGGAGTCTGTGCTCACCATATGCACCTTCTCCCTTGCACTAAATTCAGGTGACTTTCACACCTGCAGCATCAAGGTCAGACTCCATAGCTGGCACCAAGCCCCCTTGTCTCTGGCTGCCTGATGTATCTTTCCAACCCAACTGCAATTCACCTGCCCTCAGCTGTGAGTCTCCTAAATCATCTTCAGTAAGACCAGCTGTTCTGTGCTCACCCACCCTGCTGCCCTTACTCACTCCTCTTTCCCACCATCGTCTGCCTGGTGGGAGTGTCCTCCCTCAGCACTCAGCTTAGATGCTACTTCCTACTTAGATCCCCAGACAGAGGAGACCATTTCCTCCTTTGTGCCTCAGTGTAGTTTACCCTGTATGGATGGCACCAATACAAATGTGTGCCTGCCTCCTTAGAAATTGAGCCCCTGAAGAACGGACCCACCTTTCACTCAATTTCCTGGAACCTGACAAATAGCCAACTTAGAAACTATTTCTTGGTCTCAATTGAGTTGAGTTAAACTGAACTGAATTGAAATGTGGGAGGGGCATGGTTTTGCAAAGAGAAGGTTAAAAAATCTACCCCTCTTGTATATCTTTATAATTGACAAATCTAAATCTTGACATATACTAATAGCATTGTAGATTACACTTCAAAATAAAGTTTTTAATATGCTGTACTAAGGTCATTGAGACCCTGAGTTTTTATTTCGCTAACATATCTCAGGAAACAGATGTCTGCTAAGTGTTGGAACCTGTGATAGATGTTTTACATATTTTATTTTGCTTGATATTTAAACAATCCCATGGGGTAGATAATGTAATTCTCATTTCACAGAGAAGGGAACTGAACTGCCAAGAAGCTCAATAGCTTGCCTGAGCTCAGCTATTAAAAAGGCAGAATCAGGCCATCCTGATTCTAAACCCTGGGTTTAGAATCTCTCTAAACCTCTACATGCCGAAGTTTCCCCTGAAACCTTTGAATTCTTTATATGTCTTATATAATCTAATTTACAAAAGTTAATTAAAGTTGATTAGCATATTGACTTATGATGTCAGACCAAAATAACTGAACTAGATGCCAGTCTCTAGGGGGTCTTCAGCACCTTCTTGGAGGTGCTTGTTTCCCTTATGCACAGTCTACTGGGGTGAAATTGTTCCTATGGATCAACCACCTAGGCTGCTACTGTGCTCTTTTGCTTTTCCCACTGGGGACCCCTGGAAACATGATGAACTGGCTGCAAAGCTGGTTCTCTTGGTAAGTAGCTGCAGGTCTGCTTACAGCCCCTGCCTCCTCTTCCAGGACAGCCTTGATGCCATGCTTCAGTGGCTCCTGCAGAGGCACCGCCAGGAAGAAGTCCTCCAGGCTGGGCTGTGCACAGAAGGTGCCTTGCTGCTCCTGGAAATGCTGAAAGCCATCATGAGCCAGGTGAGACCCATTCCCCACATGCTGCCCCGAGGAGGTTCTGATGGGAAGGCCAGTTTGGAAGGGTCACCTTGACTTTTCTCCTAGCATCTTCCCACTAATGCAAGTAATTAGCCAGATCCTGTAGAAGAGGTGAGGTAGGTTCCTAGAGTGACTCAGGGGCACAACTGGAAACCCAGCCTATAGGTCTCTGAGCTTTATGTGCTCTTGCAGGTGGTACCTGTTTATCATCTGTTTAAGCATGAGGTTTCTTCACTGGGAGATTTATTGCCTTCAGTCAAAGGGAACATTTCTTAGGAGGAGGAGGGGCCTCTCCTGTCAAGGAGTCCATCTCCTTGCTCATGAGTGACCTGGGGAAGGGACCTGACCTAGAGAAGGCAGATGGCTGCCAGCTACAGGCAGGGCATGGAGAGGCTTCTGGAGTGAGAAGCCTTTAATTTGAGCCTTCAAGGTCCAGTAGAGGTGGGTGGTGAGCAGAGGAGTTATTTTAGACATTGGGTAGAGGCCATGTGACTTGTGAACAGGAATAATTAATGGTAAGCCAGGTCAGGGAGGGTTTCCAGAAGAGGCTGAAAAATTCTGACCTCATCCTGTAGGCACCAAAGGCAATTGGAGGCCTGATTGTATGGGGAAACTTACTGCTTTTGTGAAATGATACATGATTACCTTTAACATTTAAACAAAAGGGAAAAACAGAAAGTAAACAACACCCACCTGACATACACCCACCAAAAATGAGCACTGTGAATTTGGTGGAATCTTTCCAGACGCTTCTCCAAGATTCGACCATATCCTCACAGAGGATGAGACCACATGCACCCCTTTTGCCCTTTTTTCCTCAATATTTGTGGACCTCTTCTCATGCAAATAAAGTGAAAAAATATGGGAATCATTTGTATTTGTAATAGAAATTGATGTTGTTTTATAGAGTGTTTGTTGTTTGTAATGAACTTTCTTAAACAAATATCTTTCTTTCTATCTTGACGACCTCCTTAGTGTATTCTGGGATGTGGTATAGCAGGTCAAAGTGTGCCTTCAGGTGTTTTCTTTTGGATGTACTTCTCAGAAAGATTGCATTAGTCATTATGCACACACATCCCACCAGCAAATATCTAACTCCTTGTCTTGTACAGAAGGATTCAGCCCCATCCTCACAGCCTCAACATCATGGCCAAACTGATGATGGCTTCATAGTTGAGTTCTTTTGCATTTATTATTTCTGAGGTTGAAACCATTTTTCATATGTTTGTTAGCTATCTTTATTTATTTTCCTCTCTCTCTATTTTCCTGTCAATTGCCTGATTATATGTTTTGCCAGTTTTTCTGGGTGTGTGGGATTATGCTGAGAAAGTAGAGATCCCACTTTTTGCCCTTTTTGAATTAGATTTTTTTTTTCTTTTTTGAGATAGGGTCTTGCTCTGTTGCCCAGGCTGGAGTGCAGCAGTGTGATTTCAGCTCACTCTAGCCTCTGCTTCTCAGGCTCAAATGATTCTCCCACCTCAGCCACCCGAGTAGCTGACACCACAGGCGTGCACCACCAATGCCCAGCTAATTTTTGTATTTTTGTAGAGATGGAGTTTCATCACGTTGGCCAGGCTCAGAAGTGTTTTTATCATTATTATTAGATACCCTTTTAGCACACAATTAGATAATCCTACGCTTTTTTTTAAGCCAGTTTCCTGTGATTAATTACATCAATAGATTTCTTTGCATTCTTGCAAAGACCTCATTTAGTCACTCTGTCCCTATTCTGTTTGTATTTTCTTTATGATTTCATGCATCCTTATAAATGATATTAGTCTGCAATTTAGTTTTTGTTATATATTTTTCAGGTTTCGACATCAGTATTATGCTAATATTATATAAAAAAGACTTCTCTCCTTTCTTTGTATTCAGCAAGATGTTAAATCCATGATTTTTATATTATTTTAATTGTTCCTATGAAATTGCCTGGACCTAAATTTGTCCCATTATTATTGGCTTGTTTAGGCTTTTAAATGTCTTCTTGACCTAGTTTAGTTAATTGATATTTTAAAATAATTTCCCATTCATTTAATTTGCACAAACGGTCTCCTTTAACTCATGTCATTTTCTGTGTGATTGTTTCTCCCTTCGTATTCTCAGTTTGTGTCCTGCTCTCTCCTTCTTGGACTCTCTTGTGACTTAGGAGTTGAAGGCTTGTGGATTTATATAAATAACCAGCTCTTGGGTACATTATCAGTCTCCTGATTTTATTTCTGTCAATTTCTAAGATTTTGATTTTGGTGTCTTCATTTTTCGTTGTGTTCTGGAATTTCTGTGATTGTAGTTTTAAAGATCTGTTTGATTCACATTTTTTAATGTCCATGTGGTGGAGATTTTTGGTTTTTAAACTTTTGTTCTCTATTTCTAGTTATGTTTTTGCCCTGCTCAGATCATGTGATCTGTATATTTTTCATCTTCGAGAAATTTATTCATGGTTTTATTGTAGGCCTAATGCGCAATTAATTTAGGGGTGCCTGAAAAGATGTATATTTTCTATATGGAGCATAAGGAATCTGTTACCTGTTTAATCAATTAATGTTATTCAAAATAAAGCAAACAAAAGGAATCACATGCAAGCATTTAAAACAAAGAAAATATGTAATATGCTATGAGAAGTAAAAATATAAGACCAAACATGTACGTCATAACAGCAAACATAAAAAGGTTAAATTTCTATAATAAAGATGTGAATTTTAGACTTCGTGAAAAACAAGACTCAGACTTCTAAGATCTAACATATATGTATATACAACAATAACAAAGTTACTCAGTGAATTTGGTACAATCAAGATCTGTGTCAGGAAAGCATCATCTACCCAATACAGTAGACAAGTATCAAAAATAAAAGGCAGAAACTTAAAAGATAAGAGAAAAAGGCTGGGGTAAACATAGAACCTACTTCAGAGGGTTGTTGTGGGGTGAGAAGAGGCATATGTATGAAGCCCTTACAATGTCTGCACATATTAAACCCTTCCTCAATTGGACACTAGTGTCTGGTGCTGATCTCCAGTCTTCAATAATGTATCTTGTTGTAAGTCTCAGGAAGGAATCTTCTCCCTAGACCTCAGCTCCTCTGGTTAGAGAGGCAGCCCCCATCATGCTGCCCTGCACCACCTCTCACCAAGTGTGCCTCAGCCCCTGGCAGGTTCTGAGGATGGTGCCTGGGCACAGACCTTCCTGGCCAGCGTGCTGCAGTTCCTCAGCCTCGTGCACCGCACCTACCCCCAGGACACAGCGTGGCGAGCCCCGGAGTTCCTCCAGACCTTGGCCATAGCCGCCTTCCCTCTGGGAGCCCAAAAGGTAGGACATGCTGCTGCCCCACCCAGAGAGAGCAGGTGTGAGCATCATCATCCTTCAAGGGCAAAGGGCAAAAATCCCTCCCCACCCCCCTAAAATTAAAATACATTTTAAGGCAACTTGAGGGGAACATTGAATAAGCAGCTTGGATAATCATCCTTTTTTGGCTGAACTACACCTTGAGGTCATTTTCAGCTCTGAGATTCAATAATTTTTTTGAGCTGTTAAGAATCTCAGTAACGAGAGGTCTAATGGCAGATAAAGTCCATTCTCTGTGGCATACTCAGGCACTGACAAGGGGAGACAGTGACTCCCATTCCAGGAAGTCTGCTGCTGTACACCACATGGAGGAGGGCAGTCCTGGGAGTGCATCCTGCAAAAACTTTTGCTCTCGGGAACCCTCATCCCACTTGCAGGCCCCTGGGCCATGACATGCATGGCCTTCTAGGCAGTGGGTTTGCAGAGGCCCAGCTTAGAGCCAGACAAGCCAAGGGCTGGGCAGAGCCTGATTTAAGGATGAGGTCTTGGGTCTTACGCTCTGGGGGCTAGAGAAAGGGCTATGGGAAGACGTGTGAGTTTGAGGCCTCCAGCTAGGCCCAGCAGGTCAAGGCTTGGCTGGGTCAGGGCCGTGTGGGACTCAGGTAGGCTAAGAGCTCCTGGGAGCTGAGAGGTGAGAAGGAGGTGAGGACTAAAGAAGAAGGTCAGGTATGGAAGAAGGATGGGCAGAAATTCACACAACCACCCCCACTCTGGTGGATTAGGAAGTGGAGACCCAGTGAGGGCAAGTGAGCTAACCATGTCTTCCTGCAAGTTGCCAACTGTAGCTAAAGGAGCATATTTGAAAGGCGAGCAATGCTACATAGCGGGGTTTATAATCCATGCCAAGTGCGATGCCGGGCCTGGAGTGGTTGCTCCATAAACATTTGCTAAATGCCCAAATGAATGAGCAACATGCTCTCTTAGCTAATCTTTTCCAGAAGCATACCCACGGCGACAGCCTCCATCTCCTGAAACTGGTGCTTTAGAGAACCTGAATTGCCACCTGAAGAAGGTGGTGTCTGAGAGGGGAAGCTGAGATTCAGAGAGGCAAAGCGGCCCTCACCAGTTTCCTCCAGGCTTACTGAGGGTCACAAAACCCATCTCCCAGATGGACTGCAAGAATAAAATGTACTGAACTTCACGCGATTAACAAGAGACAGAGCCAGAGTTTAAATCTCACTCTTACCCCAAAGCCTTGTCCTTTTCATTACAGTCAGTTTAAAATAAAATTAAATGGCCAAATAAACTTTAAAAGTAATTAGTTTTAATAAAAAGACTAAATATAAAGACCAGAAGTTTCACAAAAAGATAACATAGTTTTGAAATAGTTTGATGAATTCATATCAAGTAACTTACTAAAAAAGTAAGATAAAAAAGCAAACAAGAGTGAAGGAATGCAGCGCTGTTGCAGGAGAGAGGTGGGATAGGACCCGCAGCCAGAGGCGCAGGCAGCCTGGCCAGGGAGGGATCAAGGGCGAGCCTACAGGCTCCCCCTTGACACTTCCCTGGGCAGGTTTTCTGCAGGGGTCCAGCGGCCTAACATTCTCTACCCAGATGCCCAGCTCAGCCCCCATGCCCAAGGGCCAGGCTGGCCATCTGCTGAGTCGGAGTTCCAGCCGAGTGCCCCCGCCAGCAGCCCAGGTGCACACTCCGACCCAGGGCTCCTGCTCCCCATGGTCAGCAGTTCCTGCCCAGGGGAGGGTCTGGACCAGAGTCACATCCCCAGCTGATCGCAGGCAAGGTCGGGCTTTTGTCTTAGGGCTCCTGGCTCTAATTCCAAGGTGTACCTCCCAGCCATCCTTGCCTTTTTCAGCTCCAAGTCAGCTCTGCCAAGGCCTTTGTTGTATAGAAAACATGCCAGACCCTCTTCATGCAGAAGGCTGGTGGCCAAAGGCTTGGATTTGCTGTGAATTTATATGGCATCTTTCCAATCAAGGCCGCACGGAGCTAATTAATGCAGTCACTACCTCCCTAGGTGCCATTAAATTCATTTTATGGCTTAATTAAGAACGGCCGCATTAATTTTATGAATGAGCAAAGGGAGGTGCTAACAGATGAATGCGCGGGAGAAGTTCACGGGCTGGGAGTCAGGAGTCCCTGGCTGCATGTCCTTGGGCGCGTCATTCGGCCTCCAGCATCTCTGTGTCCTCCTGGACATATCTGGGATAATGACCCCTGTCTCATTGACCTCCTAACATTTTATAAATATAAAACAAGAGTGGATGCCAAAGCACTTCAGAAATTAGAGGAAAGAACTCTTTGGAGTCCGACTTCTCCACCGTTCTTGCCTGAGGAGCCTGTCTGTGGGCATCAGCAGAGACTGGGCAGGAGGTAGAGGTGGGGTCCCCATCACAAGATGGGCACCAACTCTCTCTGACTGTCTACCAGGGGCTGGGCATTGCCACGTTCGTTATTCTCTCATGTCATTCTCCCAGATCTGGTGTCAGATGGTTTTTATTGTCTCTAACTGATGGGGAGCTGTGACTTGGACATGTGAAGCAGCTTGCTCCTGGCACATTCTGGAGTTCATCGTGAACACTGCAGGCCTCTCAGACTCTGTGGTTTAGCTTCTTTGCACAACACTTGGCATCTCATATTCTCAAACAGTAGCAGACCACCTTATGAGCAACTGGATCCTGGGCAAGTCGCTTTCCTGTGCGGAGCCTCAATTTCCATACATGTCACTGGGCATGACAATAATCCTCCCATGTACGTAGCACAGGTTGGTGGGAAAGAGCTTGAAGCAGGGTAGGCCACTCATGTTGGGGTTCTCTTGTCTTTGAGGGGGCTGGGGCTGAGTCCACCCAGAACACCAGCAGTCCTGAGGCCGCAGCTGAAGGCGACAGCACAGTGGAGGGTCTCCAGGCTCCCACCAAGGCACATCCCGCCCGGAGGCAGCTGAGGGAGTTCATGCAGCTCCTCTTGAGGGAGCTCCTGCTTGGAGCCCCCAGCCCCAAGCAGTGCCTGCCCCTGGAGGTGCTCCTGGAGGTGGGTTGGAAAAGGTGACGTTGGGCCATGTGCTGTGGAGGCTGCTGGGATACGGGCACTGCAAGGGCAGGATGCACTCAGGGAGACAGAGGGCCTGGGGGCCACAGCGAGTGAAGGGGAATCTGTGAACCCTGGGCCCCAAAAGAGCAACAGGTGATAGAGGAGTGAGCACAGAGTCTCTAGAAGCAGAGCCTGAGGGGGGAGTTTTGTGGAAGTGAGTTATTGGCCAGTGGATTGGAGGGGGTGTTCTCAGGAGAAGCAGGGAGGGAAGCAGAGGGTCAGGAGGTGAAGCTAGCCCAGAGGTGGTCCCAGCTGGAGCCTGGCCCAAGGGGGTTTCTGGGGTGCTCTCTGACTCCCAGGGCCAGCCCCACCTGTGGCACCTGACAGGTGGCTGTGGGCTGTGGGCTCCCCCGATTTGCCTCCTTACCCTGGGAAGTGGGCATTGCTTCCTGGATGAGGCAGCTCGGTCACAGAGGGTGGGCCCCCAGAGAAGGGAAAATTGTGAGCAGCCGACACTGGTGGCAGATGCGGCATAAGTGTTCCAGCCAGGCTAGGGAGGCAGTGGGCACTGGGTGCACATGATGGCCCTGTGGTTGCTGTCTCAGTCCCGGGTTGTGCTTCCAGGCTTCTCCAGACCATGCCACCAGCCAACAGAAGCGAGACTTCCAGTCCGAGGTCCTGCTTTCTGCTATGGAAATATTCCACATGACAAGTGGAGGTGATGCAGCGATGTTCAGAGGTGAGTGGGGGCAACTCGGTCCTCCCCATTCATGACATGAGGCTGCTGACCGTGGAGAGGAAACCAGCATGCTGGCCAGGAACTGACCCTAGCTGTGGGATGCTGCCTCCACCTGGCGTCAGTCCCTCCAGGCATTATCAACAAGAACTCCCTGGCTCCTGCCTTGGGGCCCAGTGGAGGGGTGCTTGCTACTTTCTATGACACGCTTGTCATGCTGTGCCACTTACAGACAGAAAGCCCTTTTGCCTCTGAGCAAAAATCGGCTCTTCTGTAGCCTCAGTAGAAATGCAACCTCTTCCCATAAGGGAAACCAAGATACCAGAATTTAACCTTCCAGAGTGCTCAGCATTCTGCCTGGGTACAGGATAGGTGCACAGCTGATGTTTCTTAAACAATGAACCTGGATGAAGATGCTGCCATGCCCCTTCAGAGCTTAAAATTGAAGCTTCATTCAAAAAACTTGGGCAGCTGTACCTTTTCGACAAGCCTAAACAAAAGCCCTTTCTGTGGTTCCCAAGCCACAGGAATCCCTAGGAACATGAGTCCTACTCTGGACTGCTCCTTGCCTCCCACTCAGAAGCCCTGACTTCATGATCCTTCTCATGGAGAGACTGGAATGCAGGACAGTAGCAGGGTGGTGAAGTGTGGGTTTGGCAACCCCAGTTCTGGACTTGGCTCTGCCACTGGACGGTCATGCGACCCTAGTCAGGTGCCTGGACCTGTGAGTAAGGATGACAGTAGTGGTGAACTCACAGGGTTGTGTGTGAGATCATCACACACATGGCTGGGCACAGTGCCTGCTGTGTTGGTGAGCATAGACGGATAATGACAGTATGGCTTTATCCTTTGCCCAGTGTAGCAGCAGGGCCCCTGGTCATCATGATGCCTGCTCATTTGTCTCAGGCAGCACATTCTCCCCCATCCTCCTCCAAAAAGCCACAGGAAGAAATGCTTCCCCTTGCTTGCTTTCTCACCACTTGGTTTATGTCACTGACCAGATTACTCAAGATCTGTTCACTTTGATTAAATGTGTGTGTGTTGGGCACCTCGTCAGTACAAGACTCCATCTTTGGAGCCATGGGGTACACAGAGGTGAATAAGATGCAGTTGGTCACTACAGGGGACTTGGAGACTGTCATGGACAGAAGTCCGTTTAGACTCTCACCTCCACCTGTCCCCTCACTCCACAGATGGCAAAGAGCCTCGGCCGAGTGCAGAAGCTGCTGCTGCCCCTTCACTTGCCAACATCTCCTGCTTCACCCAGAAGCTGGTGGAGAAGCTGTACAGCGGGATGTTCTCGGCAGACCCCAGGCATATCCTCCTCTTCATCCTGGAGCACATCATGGTGGTAAGAGCTGCTCACTGACCGGGTGTCCGTGTGGATCTGAATGATGTGCTCCTGGCTATTGTCCAGTTGGTTCCACTGGATCTGCCCTCCCTCCCTGGAGTAGAATCTGAGCCAGGTGGGAGGAAGCGGGAGGCCCTTTAGGCCCAGGTAATACCTGGAGGCTACTGCATGTCCAGCAGAGCTCTCACCTCAGGCCCCTGAGCCCAGTCCCAGGGATTGGAAGCCTCAGCTCCTTGCACTTGCACCCGAGCTCTGTAAATTCCTAGAACCTGCTTCCTTCCCTTTGGGTTTTTATTGTGATTGTTGGTTTGATCTTAATTGTTGTTATTCCTCCTCAACTGAGAAAGGGCCACAGAGGCCTTTGTCTTCGCAAGACCTATTTTATTTTCTTCTTTAGTACTCACTCCATTGTATTCGTGCCTTCCTGCAGTGGAGACAGGCATCTATTTTAACCTTGTCTTTTTATTCTTGCCTGTGCCCTTTCTTTCCAGATAAACAGGTATAACTACATACCTACCTGTATAAATGCATGCCTGTAGGGCCATTATTGAATGTAGGTGTGTGTATGTGCACGCATACACACACAGAGAGAATTGTACAATCTCAAAATTCTAGCATTGAAAGAGACCTTTTTTTTAGATCTCAGCCCCATTACAAGCTAGAGACTTTTCCTGACAAGCCTCCATGCAACCTTTGCTCAAACCCTCCCTGTGATGGGGAACCCACTAAAGTTCAAGTTGTCCCACCCAGGGCATGTCTGTGATTCTTGGAAAGAACTTTCTCTTATCAAGCTGGGATCTACCTCCAGCAACTCCTGCCAGCAGTCCTGGGTATGCCCTCTGCAGCAGAACTAGGAGGACTACTCTCCTTCCTCTTCACATCTCATAGAGAGTGAAATTGGCTCCCAGCACCCTTCAGACTGCGGAGTCACCCACAGACCTCAGGACTGAGCCTCTTCACAGTTTCTAGAGCCATCTTCACTTGTCTGATGAGCAGGTCCAGGCAAACCTGGAAAGACTTGAATTCAAAGGCTTCTTCAGGAACAACTCCAAGAGAGGAGAAATAGCCCTTGTCAGCTCTGTGAGGGTTAAAATCAGATTCCTGGCAAGTTGTGTTGTAAATGGAAAGAAGCTGCTGAGCTCCCTATGGCTAAAGCATGGACTCCCAGCTAATATCCCAAACATAGGTGCCAGTGGGGGCCACCGTGCCTTCAGGGGGACCAGGCCTGAGGGCTTGGCTCCCCACATATCCACCAGCCTCCTCTCTTGCTCGCTGTCTGTGATGCCTGCCCCTCTTAACCTCAGTTTGAGACCCGTCTGAGGAGCAGGAGAGGAACATGATAAAGAAATGAATCCCAAACTCCAACAGGTTTAAACAGACCTTCACTTCATGAGTAGAAACATTGCGTTACCCGTGAAATTCTAAGGGAGTAGCCTATAACAAATTCATTTTCTATCGGACTGAAAAACTTTGTGCATAGTCTTTGTATTATGGATTCTTTTCACGGAAGCCAAACAGATGTTTGGAGATGTATGGACCAGTCCATGCTAAGGCTACAAATCAAGGTCTTCTACTTCTCCAAGTTTCTTTTGAACTAAAATCTTCTGAACTCCATCTCCAGTAGATGATATGGTGGTTAAGAGCATGGCTCAAGTGTCCAGTGTGTGTTTGACTCTTGCTGAAACACCCAGCCTTTCTGACCCTTAGCCTCTTATCCGTACAGTGGGGTAACTTAGCGTCTATGCTGTTTTTATGACAAACAGGCAATATATGCAAATCTATGCAAAATGCTTAGCATAATACCTGGAATACTATAAGTATTCTATGATAACTATTAATAATGACACATAGCTATTTTTTAAATTAGATACTACTAATAGCATGTTCTCATACATTGAATGTCAATCATGTTACCAGTATTTCAGAAATCTCGGGTCACCAAATCTATTTTCTGTAATATGACTATAACAAACTTTCAACTTTTTTTAACACAACTTTTTACCCAAATTCTGCATAGCCTTGACTGATCTTTTCCTTAAATAGAGGCTTAAAAGTAGAGGAAATGAGTCCTATTTGAATTTCAGGTCCTGTCAATTTTTTTTTAAGAGACAAGTTCCTGCCCTGTCATCCAGGTTGGAATGCAGTGGCATGATGGAGTGCAGTTCACCTCAGCCTCAAAATCCTGGGCTCAAGCAATCCTCCTATCTCAGCCTCCGAAGTAGCTAGGACTACAGACATGTACCACCTTGCCTGGATAGGTTTTTTTTTTTAACTTTTTGGAAAGATAGGGTCTTACTATGTTGCTGCCCAGGCTGATCTTGAACACCTGTCCTCAAGAGATCTTCTTATCTTGGCCTCCTAAAGTGCTAGCAGTACAGATGTGAGCCACCATACCCAGCCATGTCACTTTTATTGTTATTTCATGTTCCAGGGTACATGTGCAGGATGTGCAGGTTTGTTACATAGGTAAATGTGTGTCACGGTGGTTTGCTACACCTATCAACGCATCACCTAGGTATTAAGCCCAGCATGAATTAGCTGTTTTTCCTAATGCTCTCCCTCTCCCCACCCCACCCACTGACAGGCCCCAGTGTGTGTTGTTCCTCTCCCTGTGTCCGTGTGTTCTCATTGTTCAGCTGATACTTATAAGTGACAACATGTGGTATTTAGTTTTTTGTTCTTGTGTTAGTTTGCTGAGGATAATGGCTTCCATCTCCATCCATGTCACTGCAAAGGACATGATCTCATTCCTTTTTATGGCTCATAGTATTCCGTGGTATATATACACCATATTTTCTTTATCCAGTCTAAGTCATTGTTGGACATTTGGGTTGATTCCATGTCTTTGCTATTGTGAATAGTGCTGCAATGAACATACGCGTGCATATATTTTTGTAACAGGATAATTTATATTCCTTTGAGTATATACCCAGTAATGGGATTGCTGGGTCAAATGGTGTTTCTGGTTCTAGATCTTTAAGGAATCACCACACCGTCTTCCATGATGGTCGAACAAATTTACGTTCCCAATAGTGTAAAAGTGTTCCTATTGCTCTGCAACCTCACCCCATCTGTTGTTTCTTGACTTTTTAATAATCGCCATTCTGACTGGCATGAGATAGTATCTCATTGTGGTTTTGATTTGTATTTCTCTAATGATCAGTGATGTGGCAGTTTTTTTTCATATATTTGTTGGCCACCTGAATGTCTTCTTTGGAGAAATGTCTGTTCATGTCCTTTGCTCATTTTTTAATGGGGTTGTTTGTTTTTTTCTTATAAATTTGTTAAGTTCCCTGTAGATTCTGGATATTAGACCTTTGTCAGATGGACAGATTGCAAAAATTTTCTCCTACTCTATAGGTTGCCTGTTTGCTCTGATGATAATTTATTTTGCTGTGCAGAAGCTTTTTAGTTTAACTAGATCCCATTGTCAATTTTTGCTTTTGTTGCAACTGCTTTTGATGTTTTCGTCATGAAATCTTTGCCTGTGCCTATGTCCTGAATGGTATTGCCTAGATTTTCTTCTAGAGGTTTTATAGTTTTGGGTTTTACATTTAAGTCTTTAATCCATCTTGAGTTAATTTTCATATAAGGTATAATGAAGGGATCCAATTTCGATTTTCTGTGTATGTCTAGCCAGTTCTCCTAGCACCATTTATTAAATAGGGAATTATTTCCCCATTGCTTGTTTTTGTCAGGTTTGTCGAAGATCAGATTGCTGTAGATGTGTGGTCTTATTTCTGAGTTCTCAATTCTGTTCTATTGGTCTATTGTCTGTTTTTGTACCAATTCTGTACAAAAACAGTACACTGGTTACTGTAGCCTCATAGTATAGTTTGAAGTCAGGTAGCGTGATGCCTTCAGCTTTGTTGTTTTTGCTTTGGATTTTCTTGGCTATATGAGCTCTTTTTTGGCTCCATATGAATTTTAAAATAGTTTCTTCTAATTCTGTGAAGAATATCAATGGTAGTTTAATGGGAATAGCATTGAATCTATAAATTACTTTGGGCAGTAAGCCATGTCACTTTTTGATTATATTATTTTTGTGGTAAACTGGATCTGTATCTAAAATTACAAAGCACTCACAAGTTTGTGTATGTGTTTGTTTTTTTTTTTAATGACACAGGTCATTGAGACTGCCTCTTCTCAAAGGGACACTGTCCTCAGCACTTTATACAGCAGTTTAAATAAAGTCATTCTTTATTGCCTATCCAAGCCCCAGCAGTCCCTCTCCGAATGCCTCAGCCTTCTCAGCATTCTGGGCTTTCTGCAGGAGCACTGGGATGTTGTCTTTGCCACCTACAATTCCAACGTCAGCTTCCTCCTGTGTCTCATGCATTGCCTTTTGCTACTCAATGAGAGAAGGTAAGAGCTGCCTACTTGTTTCCTTGCCTGCTGGTTGTCCATGCAGAAAGGAGAGATTTAGAGGAAAGCTTGACTGAGGACTGAGGTCTGTATAAATGATATCATCCTTTTGTTTATCTGGTCTTCCATATTTTGTGAACTGTTTGATAACATGGTAAGTAATCCCCAAACTTGTCCATGTGACAGCAGCTAGAATCATCATGAAATAATAATTTACCCTATTTCCACAATTCTAAGATTGTAAGATAAGTCATTGATTTAATTTTTGAGGCAGAAAATGCCAACATTAGATGTACACATTGATTTTATGATGCAGCCAGACTCTAGAAACATTATCATTGGATAATTGCAATCTTAGAATGGAAAAAATATAATACATTGTATTGTACAATGCAGGAATAATTTTGCTTTCAGGAAAAAAATTACATATGCATACAATATATGACATAAAATCACATCCATAAAAATGCTAGTTAAAAAGCTATTAAATTAAGCTTATTTGAGTCCTTTTCTTGAAGCCCCAAGTTTGGAAATACGTCAGATTTTCAAATCTGAATGTGGTTCACGCATACTGACACAGAGAGAGAGACAGGAAGTATGTTCACTTTCTGTCTCTCTCTCTCTGTGTCAGTGTGCATGAACCACATTCTCCAGCATCTCAGCATCCTGCTGCCTGTGAGTATGATGTCTTATGAATAGAGCCATGAGAGTGTAGAGGGAGAGAGGACAATGGGATATCGCACTTTGCTGTTCTCCTTTTTCTTCATTATATTCATCCTAACAAAAATTATGTTTGATCACTTGAAAAAAAAATCCCCCACATCCTGTAGTGTTGACTACTGAACAGTACAAAACGCTAGCATTGACTTCTCATAAAACTCTCTGGGAAGCCCTGGGAAACCCTCCTAGCCCAGAGGAGGCACTTGTCTTTGTATGAAAGAAAAGAATCCATTTTCAGTATGTAGTTTAATTTGGGGAAGTTTTTCTTTTTTTTTTTTTCCTTCCTGTTTCAGGAGTTAGGCCTTATCCACCCTGGAAGCATAGGTAAAGAGGAGCAGAATGACAACTGAATTATGTGCTTGAGATGATACCCTCCTCAGGTCCCTCTGTTTAGCAAGATTGACTTTATTCTAGAAATTTCAAACGTGGGCATTCTCATATGTCAGGTTATTTTCCTTTCCATGTTTGTCATTTTCAGTTCAATCCATGAACACTTACTGAGTGTCTGTTTGGTTTGTGTCATAATGGCCACGTGGACGTTAACACAATGGGGAACCCCAGAGCACATGGTTCATGGGAAACCTAATGTATAAACCACTGTAACCCCACTTAGAACTGGCTACATCATATGTGAGGCCTCCAGCAAAATTAAAATGCGAGGCTTGTGACCAAAAATACCCAAAATTTCAAGATGATGACAGCAGAGCCTCAAAAAAGGGTTCTTCTTAGTGCAGGGCCCTGTGTAATTGCACAGGTTGCACGCCCATGAAGCCAACCCTGGCCCCATTCAAGCAGGATGAAATCAATGCCAAACAAAGGCAGGGTTCAATGCTTTGGGAATGCACTGAAAGAAATGACTAGTTCTGATGGCGGGGAACCAGGGCTGGGCACAGGGGGCCTGCTGGCAGCACAGGTGGGATTTCACAAGACTTCTCATAAAGAGAAAGTGTTTCTCCTACTATTCAGAATGCCACTCTAAAATATCTGCTGTGGAATTTCTTATAAAGTGTTTGCTTTAATTTGATTAGGCAAGTTTTTTTTCCATATTGATATAGATAATTATTGGAGGATGATTATTTGTAATAAAGAACAATGGAATGGTCTCAAGGAAACTGGAATTTATTGGATTTTAGTGAAAAATCTCTTATCCACTAGTTACCCAGAAGGATTTGGATTGGAGCCCAGGCCTAGACTGTCTACTTATCATCAAGTCTTCCTTTCCCCAAATGAAGACGTGAAAGAAAAAAGAGAAGACTTGCCAAGTTTGAGTGATGGTACATTTTATTTGTCATTTTGTGTGTGTGTGTGTGTGTGTGTGTGTGTGAGAGGGTTGGTGGCAGGATAGTGGTACCTGCTGGGGTTGCATTCTTCAGTTCGTCCTTCCCAAAATAAGAAAGCAGATACTATTAAGGACATTTTCAAAAAGCCAGACGACTTAGGAAATCCCAGAGTAATCATGTATTAGTATATAGCAATGCAAGCTGGTAGAAAGTAACACTGGATTGGTCTTTGTATATTAGAAATGAAATGGAAAGGAATGAGTGGATGGATAGGTGAAGAGAAAGCTCCGTGGGACTTGGTTTGACTAGAAGCTTAATCCCAGGGTACTCTACTGTAAATTAAAACTGTCATGCCCCATCTCACCTAATTTAGTTCAAGCCATTACCTAGTTGCTGCTCAGCTTCATTCCCTAGTAAATGAGAAGGGATTAAACAAACCCTTTACTCTCTATAAGACTTTTCGCCTAATGGAGTTTATTCTTGGATTTACTAATCTCAAATCAAGTTAAAGGGATTAGCAGTTATTTTTCTAGCAGCCAGTTTTATGTGTTTGAGAGATTATGCTCTCTCTTGGTCTAGGAAGCAGAAGCTCTGCCACTCCTTCTGCCAGTCTGGTTTGCAGACTGTTCCACTTACCTGGTGATATGTTGTGATACAAGATTGTACACACAACCAGGTGCAGTGGCTTACACCTGTAACCCCAGCACTTTGGGAGGCCAAGGCGGGTGGATCACCTAAGATCAGGAGTTCAAGACCAGCCTGCCCAACATACTGAAACCCTGTCACTACTAAAAATACAAAAAAATTAGCTGGGCATAGTGGCGGGCACCTGTAATCCCAGCTACTCGGGAGGCTGAGGCAGGAAAATCACTTGAACCTGGGAGGCGGAGGTTGCAGTGAGCCAAGATCACACCACTGCTCTCCAGCCTAGGCAACAAGAGTGAAACTTCATCTCAAAAATAAAAGATTGTACACACAGGGCCTCTGTGTTCGGTCAGGTAGCTGTCATGCTCAAAAATCTCGTGACTTTAAAGTTTGTTGGACATGGTGTTGATTACAACACGGATCTACATACTTTGGGACTTGGCCAGTAGAGCTGGGCTGGGCACTGTCCATTCCCTTAGGGTGAGAGAAACAGTCTCCAGGAGCTGTTATCAGAGAGGGGACTCATTGGTCCAAGATCAGAGAAAATTTAGGCATGGTTCAGGGGATTACAGATGTGGGGCACAGCAGACACAGTTGGCTTGTTAGATCTGCTTATACCTGAAGAATTCCAGGAGACTGAAATGGGTGGGTAGTGAGAAGCAAGGTCCAGGAAAGAGGACGGGCTGTTCCTGAGCCCTGAGCCACAGGATAGCCTTGAGCTTGGTGTCCATTCCCCTGAGAGGTCAACATGTAAGGGAAAGTTGGAAGGAGCTGTTTGAGTGGAGCTATTTGACTACCCTGAGCTCATGCAAGGTGTCCCTCTGGTATCCAACAGAATTACGGGGTGGAGAATGAGGGTCTCTGAGCTCATAAATGATATGTTTCCTAGTCCTGGACATGTGAGGCAGGCAAGAATTGGTGGTAAGCAGGTGGAGGTGGAGAAAGACCAGCTTGCATGGGTGTTGGTGGCATTGTTGTCAGGGCTGTGGCTCTCCATACTGATTGCTTCTCGCTGAAGCTTGCAAAGCTGGGGTGATGTTCAAGACCTTAAGTAAGAAGGGTGTGGGTAAAACCACTCATGATGCACCATCTCCCAGCCCTCTCTGGGAGGGTCACTGAGGCCATCCTGAGTGTGCCATGTGCTCTCTCTGCTAGTCCAACACAACATCCAGAAGACAGTGCAGACTCTCTGGCAGCAGCTGGTGGCACAGAGGCAGCAGACCCTGGAGGATGCCTTCAAGATCGATCTCTCTGTGAAACCTGGAGAGAGGGAAGTGAAGATTGAAGAGGTCACACCGCTCTGGGAGGAGACAATGCTCAAGGCCTGGCAGCATTACTTAGGTCTCTATCCACTCGGTTCCAGGGAATGGGAACACCTGGGTCTCACAGATCCAGACTCCCCCAAGTTTCAACTCAGTGCCCAGAGCCTTTTCCACCTGGACCCTCTGTCTCATCCCTTAAGTGGATGGGATTTATATCACTGAAATCTTATGTGTCTTTCCTCACAAATAATGAATATCACATGGCACCTTGGGTGAAAGCAAGGCCAGAGGAGCCAACCAAGCAAGAAGATTCCAGTAATTTCTTAGAGGAAGAGGCCCATGTGGAGGCTGTGGCCTGGGCTCAGGAACTTGAGGTTCTAGGTCCTACCCTGTTATCCACCTACCAGCTTTGAAACCTTTCACTGTCATGCAATGACCTTGAGCTTATGTTCCTCATGTCCTGTCACTTCATGAAATGAAAGTTTTCATCCCCAAAATATTAATGTCCCTTGTATTCTGTTAGTGACCTCAACATTTTTATCATATTAGTATTTGGTACTAGTAAACAACATTTTTGCATATTAGTCAATGCAGCTGCAAGAATGAATTTTTAATTTTGTTTTCAAGGTGATCACTGCTCTCAACTTACACCTGATATACTTGTACATCTTCCAGAATCACAAAATTTGCAGTGATTCAAGAGTTAGTTATTTCCATGTATATTGTCCCAGACTGTCCAGTGGCCCAGAATCTCCTTCTAATTGGCTTTCCAAATTAGTCCTGGCAAATGTATATATACATACCTGGTTTTGTCCATTTATGCTGCTATAACAAAATACCACAGACTGAGTGATTTACAAATACTAGAAATTTATTTGCTCAGTTCTGGAGGCTGGGAAGTTCAAAATCAAGGTGCCAGTAGATCTGGTGTCTGCTGAGGGCTGTGTCTGGCATCTGCTTCTAAGATGGTACCTTGTTGCTGTATCCTCTGGAAGGGAGAAATGCTGTGTCCTCCCATGTTGGAAGAGACAGAAGGGCAAAAATGTCCTGGGATGTTTCCCTTCAGCCCTTTTATAAGACACTAATTCATTCATGAGGGTAGAACCCTCATATTTTAATCACCTCCCAAAAGTTCCCACTTCTTAGTACCACCACAATTGGGATTAAGTTTCAATGTGAATTTTGGAGGGAACACACATTCAAATGATAGCAATACCTATCTACTTTCATGTACTTTTAAAGTCAAAATGTCAGATTCTATTTCAGAGAAAAGTAAAATAAAATAGGATATACATATCAGTGCACATAGAGTGGAATAAAGTAGTAAAACTGTAAAGCTTACAAATGACTTTCTTTTTGCCAACAATCCTATATTGAACACTTTCTATGTTCCAGGGTCTTTAAACACATCTTATGTAATATTCATGACCCCTCAATTAGTTTAGATATTGTTATCCCCATTTCACGGGATGAGAAAACTGAGGCTCAGCAACTTTAGTTAATCTGCTCAACATCTCATTGTGGGTTAACAAGCCGTGGAGCTAGGAGTTTAGGCTAAGTCTGGTGACCTCAAAGCCCACAGTGTTTCTTAGCCAAAGGAAGGTCAGAAGACGGCAGTGTGAGCTTGTAGCGTGGGTTGTTTCTCTTTTTGGAGGCAACCACAGGGGGCTCATGCCCCTTGTTGGCCCTTTGAAAGCCAAGCTAGCTATGAAAATAGTGTGTGCTCTCACTTCACCTCTGACATTCTTTGCTTCCCTGCCTTCAGCATCTGAGAAGAAGTCACTGGCAAGTCGTTCAAATGTTGCACACCACAGCAAAGTCACTTTGTGGAGTGGAAGCCTGTCCTCAGCCATGAAGCTGATGCCCGGGCGGCAGGCCAAGGACCCTGAGTGCAAGACAGAGGTGAGCCTAGACCCCTTTTCCTCAGAAAAGTATCAGGCATTTGCTTAAAACACCATGAGTTATATCTCTTCTCTGCTGCCTGTTACTAGACATGATCTAACTCCACGTCCTTGTGAGCATTTGAGGGTATGCGTGTAGCTCCCCAGTTGAGGCTATGTTTAGGCTGTATTAGGCTGGCTCCTTGTTCCCATTCTCAACTGGAGTCAGACGTATTCAGAGGGCACTAGCCCACCACTCAGCAGCAGCTAGGGGTGTGAGCCCAGCAAAGGTGGACAGAAACATTCACTTCATTGCCAGGAGACACAGGGATGGGCCACTTTGACTGTGTCGGGTGGGCCCTCTTTACTGTGTGGGGCAGACCCGTTGGGGTTTTCTAATCAATTTCTCAAAACCTGCAAAACAAGTCTTCCTAAAACTCATTGGTGCCAACAATGTTTGTGTGTGTGTGTGTGTGTGTGTGTGTGTCTGTGTGTGAGAGAGAGAGAGAGAGATCAGGAATATTGTTGTAAGGTATATGGAGTACAGTGGGTGGGGGGACTGGTTATCTCTGCCCCACAGTGTCTGGGGCCTCAGTTGGGATCATTGCAAGGCTGAGTTACTCATATATCTGGTGGTTGTTGCTGGCTTTAGTCTGAGACCTTAATAGGAGCTATTGGCTGGAACACCTACACATGGCCTCCTCATGTGAACTGGGCTTCCTTACAGGATGGTAGCAGGGTTTCAAAGGATAATGGAGAGAGAGAGCTCACCAGGCAGAAACTGCATCACCTTTTATGATCTAGCTTCAGGAGCCATGCAGTGTCACCTCCATCAAGATGGGGAAAAAATTCTGCCCAAGTTCAAGGGAAGGGAAATAGACTTCACCTTCTCATGGGGGAGTGACAAGGTTCTACTGGAACATGTGGGACTGGAAATGTTGCTGAGGCTCTTTTGGAAATGCATGATCTGTGATATATTCTAATGCCAGTGATATATTATGATGCCAGGGTCAGTGACTTCTTCAGAGGTGGACTGTGGTTGTTGCTAGACATGGCTGTAGGGTCAGGAGACCTTGGGCAGTTTACTTAACTCCCCAGTGGGATAAATAACTGTAAGAACCCAGAAAGGTTCCCCAGGGAGGTAAAGTAGACAGCTGACAGACACATTAACAAAATCCTAGCTCTTGGCCCATGAACTTTGGGAAGTGAGGTGGAGCCTAAATCCTACCAGCTCAGAATCTGTAACTGCCTGTAAGTCCCCAGACAGCCAAGGAAAAGGGCTTTCTTTTCCTAGGCTTTGGGAATCATAGGCTTCAGGGCCTAGAAAGAGTCCAGACATAGAAGGGAAGTCCAGAAATGAATGGCTGGGCTGCCCAGCTACCTGATGCTAAGAGCTAAGGGCAAAGCACACGTCTTATTCAGGCTGTATTCTCAGGGAATTGACTTGTTAAAGGCACTGTTTGGTAAGTTCATTGATAGACTCACTGATTGAATACATGAATGTGTGAGTAACTCACTCAGATTTTGTAATAGCTGCATCAGACAGGTATTATAGCCTTGTTATAAAGATGTGGAAGCTGAATCTGAAAAAAAAAAAAAAAAGAAAGTTAAGGGCTTTTCAGTCATTAAATGTCAGAGTGAAGATAGGATCCCATCTTTGTGCTGCTGAGGAGGACCTTAGGGAATTTATGGAACCTCTCAGAGCTTTCATTCCTGAACTTACAACTGGAAATATGCTCTGTTTATAGTAGAGCATGTGGAGCCCTCGGAAGCTGTAAATGCTTTAGAAATAGGAGACTGTTTACAAATTCCATTTGGCCTTCTGGCTCTCTCTGCCAAGGTCAAGATCATCCTATAGGTGATATGTGTACCAAGTCCTAAAACTTGGAGCATTCCCATTTGTGCCCAGATACCTGCTCCTGACCAGTGTCACTTGAGACAGAAGGGGCCCAGCCCCTCTTTCCTTGGCTTCATCCTGGAGCTTCTCTTCCTTGGCCATTGTCCCCAGGAGGTCAGGGCAGCCTGGCTGGGAGCTAGGGAAGGGATGTTAGGGTGCTGGGCATGGGTGTTCATCTCATGGGAACCCTCACACCTGTTGTTGCTGCCTCTTGCCAGTGCCCCTCTCCCTTCCCCTCTAGTCACTCTCATTGACACAGCTCAGCTGTCTCCGAGTCCTGGGGACATGTGTCGAGCAACAGCTCATATGAAAGAAGCCTGAGTAGACCGCCATGTTTAGGGCCACATAGGCGTCCCAAGTGGCTTTTAACAGTTTGCTCTTGGCTCACATTGAGAGATCTGGGAGAAAGAATATCCAAAGCCGGCTCTGTCTTGGGTGAGGGCAGGCTGCTGAAGATTTTGTCTTCTATATCCATTGAGGTCTTATTCACTTGTTCATTCAACAAATATTTATTGAGCACTTACTCTGTACCCTGATCTCAGCATTGAGGTTACAGCAGAGAACAAAACTGACATATTCTCTTCTCTCAAGGAGCTGCAGTCTAGGAAGTAAAGATAGACATTAAGCAAATACATTTGTAAATATTGGGAGAACTGATGGCAATGAGGAAAAACCATGCAGGGTAAGGCAGGGAGGGTGGCGAGAGAGCGGCTGGGCTGTTTAGATGGAGAAGGTCAGCAAAGTGATCTTTGGCAAGGATGCCTTGGAGCAGAGGAGATAATTTATGAAGAACGTGAGCTTTGAGATGCTCTGGGAAAGAGGGTCAGGCAGAGAGGACAGTTGGGCAATGGGACTGAGGTGCATGTGTGCTGTTCAGCAAAGGCCAGTGTGTTCAGCAAAGTGCATGTGTGCTGTTCAGCAAAGGCTGAACTGAAGTGGAGGGAGTCACCCGCAGCCACCCCACCTTCCAGGCAGCCACGGGGAATGTCTCCCTCACGTTTTAGCACCAGGAAGAACTACTTTCAGCAACTCAAGAACAGCAGAAATTTTGCAACAGATTATGTTTCTGTCTTTGATCTGGACACTCAGAAACTGAGAGAGATAAGCATGGTTAAGCTTTGTAATTGCACACAACTAGTGGGATAAATTTTTGAGCCACCTACGCATACAAATGCATACGTACATACCTTCTTCCTGGCTTCATTCTTCTCCATTGACCCCACTTTCCATTCAATTTGATTTATTCTTTCTACACTTTAAATTATCTTGTAGATTTTAAAAGACACATTATTTTTGAAACAATAAGGACTGTGTTTTAATTTTTAAAATTAACTGCATCTTTGCTTAGCAACATCTTGTACTGGTAACTCAGTCTTGGATGGGCACAGTGCCTGCTACACGGTAGGCTCTTAAAGAATGCAGATGTAAGTGCTTAGAGCAAGGGGGTAGATGCTCCCCCTCCTTTGCTGAGATGAAACTCGCCAGCTTTCAGACACTGCATCCATCACTCAACTCCGTGAGATGCCTTTGTCACTAACAGAAGGCACAACTTCTCAGGTACATATGTACACTGTGATGTCATAGGATAAGAGCATCAACTATTTGCCCTGGGGTCTGTTTAATTATTTTTAAAAATTAATTTTGATTATTACAGCTGATTACACCTCAGTGAGCAATGTAATTGATATTTTCTAATGTATCCCAAGGAACATTTTGTACAACATGCTTTTTGTTGTTGAAGGTTAAAGACTCCGTTATTGGTTTTTCCCTAAATATGCCTACATCATTAGTCCCTCCAGTGAGAAGGTCGCCATCTGGAAAAAGCAGCACGGAGACATTATTCAGGCACAAGTGCATGAAATTGGGGTTTCTGCATCTTCTGTCTCTCTTCTGGAAAGAAGAGGCTCGTAATTAAAGGAGCTGGTATTGGAGGAAACATTATTCATTTGGTGTTATTCCTTATCATGTCAGCAGCTGACAGACCTATAGCACTGATAAATTGTTCCTTGGAGTGAGACATATGATATAGAATTCATAATTCCTCTTACCTATCTTCATTTTCAGTAGAAAATGTTTTATTCCTTGTGGGTGAGCTGAACTTTGAGGCAGGGCTGATTTGATAGATGTTATTTCTTCTTCTTCTCCCCCTGACCCCGTCACAGTCCCCTGTGGGAGCAAATTGTGACATCACCCACCATCTCTAGAAGGCTGTGAGTGTCAGCTTGTTGGACAGAGGTTGGGAACTTGGACTCCCTCGAGGCCACCAAAGGGCAACTCAGGGTGCAGGCCACTTTCTCATGTCCACCATCTGCCTGGAGAATCTAGACTGCACAGGCTGGCTAGCTCCCCTCTTCACAGCCGTGGACTCAGCTCTGCTTACCTACTCAATTCCAGGCTTCCCTGTTTAAAAACAAGCTGAAAAGACATCAACAACCAATGTTGGTTTCTTAGTTTTGACAGGTATACCATGGCAGTGTGGGATATTAATAACTTTATAGGAAAACAGGTAAAGGGTAGATGAAAACTCTACTATCTTTGTAACTTTTATGAAAATTGAAAATATTCTAAAATGCAATGTGTGTCATCATCTGTTTATATAAAAGCATTAGCAATCAGAAAATGTGCACAGGAGTCAGGGGGCTGGAAGCTGGTTAGGAAGGGGCCATGGAGGAGGTGATGCCTAGAGCTGAGTCTGGGAGAAGGAGCGGGGTCTAAGTCTGTGCAAAGGAGAGCTCTCGGGCAGGGAGAAGGCCAGAGGCATAACAGGTGGTAAGAAAGGGGCCAAGACAGTGGGTAAAAGCCAGGTCAGGGGGCACCACAGGCCAGCCTAGACACTCATGTTTACCTGTAGGTGAGAGGTTAAACAGAGGCATGGCATCTGCTCCTATAGGTGAGATTACAGGTGAGAGCCGCTAGTGGGGAGCCAAACTGTGGGTGGCGGGGGGCTGTAATGTGATTCAGGTGGGAGATAGTGGGTGCTGCAGTAGCTGTAGTTGGAGTAGTAAACAACAATAACACACAGAAAATTTTGTTCAACTGAGGCTGGGACAGGTGAGAAAAGAGGGCCACCCAGGGCAGGCCTGGCTCTGAGAAGAGATGGCACCTGTGGGTGGGAGGTGTGGCATTCAGATGGCTCTGTGGGATTCTGCAGGGAGTGGAGAAAAATAAGAACCAGAGGAAGGGGGTTAAGAGTACAAGGCGACTTCCAGCCCTTAAAGGGGTGGGAGCCTCTCTGGGCAGCCCCCAACCTGTGTACATAGAGCATGAGCTGGATTTCAGCCCACTTTCCTCCTGGGATCAACTGTATACATATGGACAGCTATCCCAGGCAGTGGGCCAGGCAGGCCCCACCAGAGGAGGGAGACCCACTCACCAGCCTGCCAGCAAAGATTGGGGGACTTATAGAAGAGCAGGATTCACACGGAGGAGGGCAGAGCCCTGTGTTCCCCACAATTCCATGGCTTTAGGAGATAGCTGAGCAAGCTTCCAGTTGCTGTTTTCAAAGCCATGTATTAGCGAACTGAAATGGCCCACGTAGGGAAGTCAGGGCTGTGTAAGAATTAACAGAAGGGGATGAGAGGGCACCAGAAGCGTGAGGATGATCCACTGGAGTTGCTAAAAAAAAGTAAAAGCTTTCCGTAGGAATTCTACATCTGCCCTGGCAAGGACAGGGGAACATTAGAAGTTTGCCCCACACCTATCTTGGGAGTCCCCTAAAGGCTGCCCTATGAGATTCCCGATGAAACCAACAGTGCGCACCACTGGGGGCCTTGGAGACTTCAGAGGCAGGGCACTTATGTGGGCAGGGTGCCTGGGGTCTGCCATCAGCTCCTTCCCTGACCAGGTGCCAGACCCACCATCACCCACCCTAGCATGGAGCAGCTCTGCCCCGGCAGAGGACAAGATGCTGACTGAGGCCAGCAACTCGGTGACAGCTCTGTTAAGAGCAGCTCTGGCTGAGGTTCTCGGTGAGGGAAATGATGTTTTTGACTATCACCTCTGAGCACTTCACCCATTATCTTTTTAAAAAAAAATCATTGTGGAAATTCTCAAACATATACGTAAGTAGAAAAATAATGTGATGAATCCCTATGTATCTATCCATCACTTGACTTCAACGATTTTCAATTCATGGCCAATTTTCTCTCCTTATGACTTCCCACATCCCCTCTCTGCACTGAATAATTCTGAAGCAACATCCCAGACATCGTATTATTTCACGCATTACTATTTCTGTATGCTTATTTTCTCTTCAAAGAAATCATGGGGCCCAAATAAAGATTGCAGAGAGGAAAGCAAATGTGCAGAACTGGAAGGCTTTAGCCATCATTGCGGGAGTGATCAAGTAGCACCTGGTCTTGCTTGCTGGCATGTTTGTGTTTGTCTCCTGCTGATAAGAGGAGGGTCTTGCTGAGGCTGAGGGCACGTTGAGCCTTGGAGAATCCCATGCTGCAGTTTCACGAAAAAAGGCAATAAGCTCTGCTGATGACACAGCTGCTTTCTAGTTAAACGCTTGGGCTCTCCATGTTCAGGAGCTGAGCAGCACTCCAGGCGCAGGCCTCAGATTTCACTTCCCTGGGATAAAAAGCTCATGAGCGCAGAGAGTACTGGGAGTGAGAATGGATTTTTGAAAAGAGAAAGAACTGGCTTTGAAATGCAGGGGAAGTAAGTGGCACAACAGAGCTGAGCTGAGGATGTCAAAATGCAGTTGTGAAAACAGAAGTCAGAATTCTCAGAGAAATTCTTCTGAAAAAGAGTTAAAGACCTTTAAAAGGTCGCATGACATTTTTAAAATCTGATATTCAGAAGGTCATCATGTGAAATGTTTTTACTTAAAGTTGTAGTAGATTCAACATAATGTTTGTGGGCAAGAGAGAAAGGTCTTCCCCAGGAGATGAATATGACTTTAAGAGAGGGATTTGGAGGTAGGTGGCCTAAACCTGGAGGAAAATGAAGACACGTGAGGATTTCTAAAATGCAAAAGTCAGAGGACCCAGAGAGAGGCGAGATCTTGTGATAGGTTCTTACTGGCATGGCAAGAAAGCAGAAAGGCCAGCTTGTATCCACAGATCAAGAGAAAGCAGGCTGGAGGGATAAATTATTAAAAACCACAGAAAAGACAAGGGAGACTCAGAAAACCTGAAAACAGTATTTCTAAGAAATCACAATGCTGTATTGTTGGAAAACGCAGTTGTATTCAGTGGGAGGAAAAGTCTTTTGAGTAAGTAATTAAAGAGGACTATCTGTTAGATAAATAAAAACACTCAGAAAGGAAAGTATAATTTAAAAAACACTTTGAAAAGTATAAACTGCTCTACTGGCGCGAGCCATGTTCTAAGACCTTCTGCTAAATGGGATATTGGTTTTCTTAATTGTGGTGGGCAATGCTGCCAAGGACCTCTTTGCTCTTGGTGCTTTTCCTGAGATAACTGACCCTAAAAATAATGCCTCTCTCCCAGCCTGGCCTGAGAGCTCTTCATCGTACTGTCTGGGCTGGGAATATTTCCAGACGGGATATCCATTATGCTCTGATTATGGTGGTATTTGGGGGCAAGGAAGGAACAAAAATGTAATGAAGTCTAGTGTTATTTTTTAAACCTCAAAAGTTTCTGTTTTCATTTCAACTGAAAGTAAAGTCTATGTGGCCTGTATCATTGCCTTCAGTCTTGCAGGCAGCTGTGCTTCCTACGCCACACCCAGAATGACCTTCCCCAGAGGGACAGAGTCTGGTGATGGAGGTGGGGACACACTGTAGCGTCAGGGAAATGCAGCCAGCCTGGGGCGGTGGGGAGGGGCTCCATTATCCTTTTAGGTTTTCTGGACACTCAACCAGAGCCTTCTCTCTCATTTTTGCTCTTCCCTTGACACACACACACACACATACACATACACACACACACACTCTCACGCACACACACACCCACACCCACTCTCTTTCTCTCTCTCTCACACACACGTGTACATGCACATCCCCCCCCCACACACATAGACACATCCCGCTATGCAAGCAATTGATATTAGAATTCACCTATCAAACCAGTGAGAAGGAAGCGGGAAGGAGTCTGATCAATTGCACGAGAAACTCAGCAGCAGAACTGAACAAGGACGAGAGTTCCCTACAGCCCAGATTTTGAAAAAGTGGCAACATCACCAGTACAGCATTAGTATCCAGAATGAGGGGGAAGGATAAGAGCTGGATGAAGAAAGACAGTGGTTTTTCTTTTTCCATTTTAAGGAAGTCTTAAGTGTCTCTGGTCTATCACAAGTGTTTGTTATAGGAGTCTGAAAAATACATGTAAATGAACAAAGCAAACACTGATACATTTAATGATGTTTCTTTACTGAGTGCATCATTTGTGAGACATCTTTATCTTCATAATAGAAGGATAATTAACATCACTAATTATCTAATTAAGTTCATTAAGCATCCACCAACAGAGCACCGTGAAGTTGACATTATGTTCTACTGTCAACAAATGCTTTTGATTTCTTAGGAAGTAATTAAAATGTAAATTAGCATGCAATTATATGCACAGGGGAAGTTTTGAATCAGATATTCATTTCAAAATTGCTTAGAGCAACACAGTTTTTGTTTGTTTCTTTTTCAATAACAGCAGTCATTTTGCTGCTAGTGGTATATACTAAAGTTTCCATTGGGCTGTTCAGCTCTTGAGTGGTAGCAAGGTAATAGTACTATAGGACACAGACTGTTCCATTGATGTATTTGTTACTGCACTTTGTGCTTTTTTCTTATTTGATCATTTTATTTAATATTTGTTTATATTTGTGTCCTTCATGTTTAAAAATATCACAACTGATTTTTTTTCGGAAAAGTTTCTGTAATTCCTGCCTTAAATTCTCTAGCTGAGCTTTCCCTTTGAAGGTATTTTACGGCAAATCTTCTAATATATGTTTTCTGTCAGGTTAGTTTCAGGGAATATCATCCATGACTTGCTGAAAATAGGTTACACACATTCCCTTACCCATGCAGGAAAGAGAAACTGCGCATATCAAACTTGAAGTCCAGCCATTCTTAGTTGTAAGTTCACATTTTCCTGCTTTCTTAGGGCAGAGAGCAGACACAGAGCTTGTGCAAGCCCTGTGAATCAATGGAATATTCTCCATCTGAGATCACAATGGCTTCTGATAAAATATTATAACTGGAATGGGCACACTGTAGTGCTAAATGCAGTAACCTTCTTAGATTAGGAGTCTTCCTGAAACATCACAGAGTCACTGTACACCTGCTGGAAACAGGCTACCCAAGATAGAAGCCAGCATGTTCAAGTCTCCATAGCTTTCATTTTTAAAACAATTCTGATTGAATCCTGAAAGCCTATCTTTTAATAAAGCAGCTAGTTCTGTGGATGTGATGTCCACTCTGTTATCTTTGTACATGAAGATGCCGGACCACTTGAGCATCAAGGTGATGTCACCTGATGCAGATGAGAAGAGAAAGTCTCTACTCATGACATCAAACCCCCTCAACTTCTTCTTGGATGATTTTTCCAGGAATAATTGGTACTGGATCCAGGCCCCTCAGCTTTGTGTGGAGAAGATTTTAGATAAATGCAAAGCAAATACAGAGGTCTAAGAGAGACTGTCCTTTGTCCCCTTAAAAGGATCAGTGTCAGGGCCTGACTCTGAATAGAACTGGCAGAACCACTAACAGCCCATCAACATGGGTGCGGGCAGCTATCCCGAGGGCCCAAGCAGAGAAAGACAGACATCATCATTGCACAGCAGCTGGTGGTAGATGTGAAACCAGCTGGTCTGCGGCAAGCAGTGTCCTCACTGCAGGGAATGCTCGCCTGTGCCAGACCAGGGCACCCCAGAGACAGCAGTCACCAGGTGTGCCCTGACTTCTGAGCTCTGCAGCAGGCCCTGAGCTGTGGTGTGGTCCGCGGCTGCCCAGAGGAGGACGCCTTGTTCTCATTTGACTGTCCAGAGGGGCTTCCTCCTGCAAGTTCACGCGAAAGACAATGGCTGGGCTAGCAGAGACCCCGAACTAACAAAGGGACCCTGATGCTTAAACCAGATGATGCTGATCTTCTCCTAATGTGCAGCAAGTTCCTACCTCAGCTAGTTGATAAAAATTTCCTGTACCAGAAATGTTGGTTCTTGTTCTTAAACCTTATCTTAAAATGTAGTCTGCCATGTTGTGACTTAAGTGCAAAGCCCACACACTTAATGAATAATCAGTAGCTACAGTGACTTGCTTTGTCCATGGCTTGCTTGCCTATCTCCTGCCAGTCACACTCTTCCTGGTCTACAACTGTCACTGAAGGAGGAGTCTGTCTCTCTACCATGGGTTCTGCAACCTGAGAGTGACCCAAATGCCATCTGTTTGACTGTTCTTTTGGCCATGCAGCCTCCCAAAAAATGGGGTTAAAGTTGGTTTGCTTTTGGGAACAAGACTATGGTCTGAAAACCCTTCCAACAAGGAAGGCACTGAGGTTACGCAAGCTCCATGAATCAATGGAATGTTCTCCATCCAGGTAACAACCACTGCCCGTTTAAAGGTGCATTGTATCTAAATGATACCGAAAAGTCCTTAGGGACAGATACTCAGTTCCTTCCCCAACAACTTCAACCTGAACAGAAACATCTAGTTTGGAAAGATTAACCAGATCTCACCTCCATCTGCTAGGTATTTGCTGACATTCTTGTTTCTTTCTCCTCTATAGTGACTTATTTTATTACAAAGTCAGGCTGTGTTTATATGCCATATATGAAGGCTGTGATTGAGGAAAATATTTAGTAATACAGAGTCCACATCTGCAGGTCAACTTGCAATATTTTGATTTACTTAAATACTTTACCATTTGCAATTCAACAATACATGGAGTATTGAGTAGGCATAGCACTCCTTTCTGTGAACACAGAGATGACACATGGTCCTTATATTTAAGGAGTCCTTATACTCTGCTTGTTTATCTCCCAAGTTAGATGACATCCGAAAATAAACAAATAACAGTAGATGGATTTCAGAAAAAAAAAATGTATACAGTATGTATCAAGATTTTGTGAAGTAAAATAGATTTGAAATTAATTTAGGAATCTGGCAACTTAAAGGAATCCTGGGTTGAATCCTTTTGAAAATCGAATGTAGTTCTTTAAAGGATGGTCACATGCAAGCATCTATTTTGAGGTTCAGATTTAGATATATTGGACTTCCCAATGTAAGATGTACCTGCATTCTGAAAATTAGAGTAGTGGTTGGGGGGAAGGGTATCACCATCCCAGGAGACGTTTTTAATTTTTAAAAATTATGAGTTATGAGAAAACATATTTTTGTGTATTTATCTAAATTTAAGTATTTTCAAAAATATATTCATCAAGGCAAAAATGCTCTAGCATTCAAAAGACAGAAGTGTCCCAAACTGTAAAAGATAAAACAGCAGATGGCCGTGGAGGGGAGAATCAGTCTGGGCCCTCCTGAGGTGCTGCTGCCATTCACAACCCGCTAGGCCCCCCACTCACAGCCTGGCCGCCTGGCGCCTGTCGCATGAGTTACAGCCGCCTTCTTGCCCTGGGACCCATCTATTATGAGAAACCATTTTGGTTAATTAAAAAAGTCTTTCAAAGTCTCAGAACAGGAAGTTCTGAAATTTTCTTCTCTTCATTGTTGTTGATGGGGGTTGATGTAAACTTGGCTCTTGGGCCTGGCAAAGAAGGAAGGAGAGATGGAATATGGAGGAGAGAGGGGAGACAGCAGAAGAAAGCACTGAGTCCAGGCCAGGTGCGGTGGCTCACACTTGTAATCCCAGCACTTTGGGAGACCAAGGCGAGTGGATCACCTGAGGTCTGGAGTTTCAGACCGGCCTGGCCAATATGGTGAAACCCCGTCTCTACTAATAATACAAAAATTAGCTGGGTGTGGTGGCACACGCCTGTAATCCCAGTTACTCAGGAGGCTGAGGCAGGAGAATTGCTTGAACCCTGGAGGCAGAGGTTGCAGTGAGCCGAGATTGCCCCATTGCACTCCAACCTAGGTGACAACTGCAAAGCTCCATCTTGAAAAAAAAAGAAAAGCACCGAGTCCAGCGCTGGCCCAAGAATGAGGCTTGGGGCTCCTGGGTGCTTGTGTATCCACTATCGCAGGGAGTGACAGTGGCAATTGTTAAGATCTTTGAGTCAAATGAAAGAGCAATTAAACAAGCCTGAGTCTGATCCACTCTGGATTTAAGGGATTCCTCAAGCCTAAGGCCTGCTGTGCAGCTCAGGTGACAGTGAGTAAAACAGATAAGTCTCCCACACTCTGTTTGAGGGGAAGCAGACGGCAAGCACACGGGAATGGATGAGATAATTCTAGGTACATAAAGTAATCTGAAAGACCTAGATGATGCGCCAGAGACTTACCTTGTGATGGCTGTAGGTTGGAAGGTCCAAGAAAGCTTCTCCAAGAAGGTGATAATGAGAGATGAAGGAGTAGCCCTCCAACATCTGGGGGAGGAGAGCTTGGGAAAGGACCCAGCGAATGCCAAAGCTCCAGGGTACAAATGGGCTTGTATATTTGAGAGCAGAGAGAAGCCCATGTGGTTGGGCACAGACACCCCTTGGGGGAGTGGGAGTGGCTCGGAGGAGGTGGCAGGAGCCGGCCACCAAGCATCATTTCAGATTCTTCAGGGAATTGGGAAAGTTGTCTATAACTCTGTATCTGTGGCCTCTATATCTGTATTTTCATCTGGCTCTAGCTCTCCTTCTCCTCTACCAAATCCCTGTCACCGCTCTGAGAGGTCTTCCTTCAACCTCCCCCACACACTCATGATTTCCTGCCATGTTCCAGGCCCTTGGGTTAAGGCCAGGGAATACTGACAAAAAAAGGCACAGTCCCTGCCCCAGGAGGTCCTCCTGCTCCTAGGCTGGTGAAATCATTATGCTGTAAAAAGAGGGGCCAGAAGAGAGAGGGTGCAAGTCTGGTTTGGAGGAGTTTGATCTGAGACTTGGAGGAGGAGATGGAGGAGGAAAGATGTGAGGGCAGGTTGATGGTGAGGAAGAGCCCCCTCCAGATGCAAAGGATGGACCCTCGTGATCATCTGCCTTGTAGGCCAGGTGCTGTCTTGGCATTACTGGAGTATCCTATCCAGTTCATCTTAATTTTAAGTATTTATTTATATTCTGACTCTCTCCCCAGAGGCTTTGTGGTACCTCTAGATGAGGATGTGTGCAATAAAATAAGGAAATGAGATCAGGAAAGAAAATAATCGTAGAAGAAAGTCAATTCCTAGGAAATTCAGATCTTGAATATACAGTCTCTAAAGACTCACTGTCACATACCAACACTGTGCTCCAGCTTCCTGAATGCCACCGTGGAGTGGTAGGCAAGAGGGTACACGCATCCATTCCTCATCCATCAACTGTGCTTCTGCCAAGAGCCAGGTCCAGGGCTGAAGAATAGGGACACAGGGTGAGCAAAGCAGATGACCTCTGCCTCACAGCTGACTCTGCCCCATCCTGCCATCATGTCATCCCCACTGTGAGTTTCTAAAGATCTGAGCTGACGATGTCATGCCCCTGATCAAAAACCATCATTAGTTTTCAAGCTGTGCAGACTCAGACTTGTGCCAATGGAGTTAAGAAGCCTCGTGTAGCTGACCCCAACTGCTTATCCAAGTTCATTTCCTGTTGCATTCCCACATGGCATCTTTGCTCCAGGCAGGCCCACTTCCATATTTTGTAGTAGTGCAGGCTATTTTCTCCCATCTCTACCCTTGGGAAAATGTGGTCCTCTCTGTTTAGAGGAGGCCTGCAGGGATACTGTCCCTTCTGAAAGCCCACCAAGCCCTCTCCAGCCTGGCTGTGAGCCGGTGTGGCCCCCTCTGTGGGCAAGTCATTTTCTCATTTACTCCCTCACAAGAGTTTTAAGTTCCTGGTGGGCAAGCCCTGTTCCGTGCCCATCTTGAAGGCCTTCGGGTTTGCACAGGGCCTGCATTAGAGCAGGTGCTGCGAATCACTGGCTGAAAAGAGACTGCTAGGAAGAAGCCAGGTTCATCTATTTCAGGCTTACCTATTTTTTATGCACAATGGCTGCATCTGTGGGGACCCAGCCTAAAGGAGGGAGAGATGTTGGTATTGACCAGTTTACCTATGACCCTCAGGCAGCCCAGTGGTGAGTCACACAGTAGGACTAACATATTGGCTAGTCACAGCGTGGCTTCCAAGAACATCAGGAAGAGTGGCTGTGCAGCATCCTAGAGCTGGCCTGTGGTTGGGTGGCCTCAGGAAGCTCCTGGAGTGGGTGCAGCTTGCAGCCAGTGCTGCCAACGGCTCTACTCTGAAGTCGCAGCAATGGGGCAGTCCTGACCAGGGTGACCTTCTTGCTCTTCATAAAGCCCGAAGAAGAGATCTCCCCATAGACTCCAGCCCTGGTTGTGATCTGTCTTTGAAATATGTCAGTTTTGGGGTCCAGCTGCCTCAATGCTAGGGGAGAATTATTTGGAGTGAAAGTTCCTATATTAGTTTCCTGGGACAGCCATAACAAAGTACCCCAGTCAGGGTAGCATAAACTACAGACATTTATTGTCTCACAGTCCTGGAGGCTAGAGGTCCGAGAGGAAAGTGATGGAGGGGCTTGTTTCCCCTGAGGCCTCTTTTCCGGCTCAGAGATGCTGCCTTCCCCGTGTCCTCACGTGGTCTGTCCTCTGTACATGACCGTGTCTTCATCTCCTGTTATAAGGACACCAGTCACGTAGGATTAGGGCCCACCCTAATGGCTTCACTTTAACTTTATCACCTCTTTAAAGGTCCTGTCTCCAAATACTGTCACATTCTGAGGTAGTAGGGGTTAAGGCTTCAACATATGAATTGGGGGGAACACAGTTTAGTCCACATCAGTGCCTCATGTCTCAATACATATTCAGGGAAAGATGTTTGCATGGGCTGAAACTCCTCTGCCCCCAAGGTAGATCTTCACATTCATCTCTTATCCAAACCCCCTCCAGTAATCCCTAACCTTCTTGCCCTGCCTGAGGCGGTGTGAGTCTTTAAGAACATTACCTGTGAGGATGAGGCTGACAGAGATGGGGTGAGAATAGGCGAGTTCAGGGAAGGCCAGCGTGGTGACACCTCCCACCTGTCTGAGGCTGGCAGAGGCCCTGACACCCACAGAGGAAAACAGAGAGGAGAGAGGGTGACTTCCTTGAGAAGGCATTGTGCCTGCAATTTTAAAGGATTTGTCTTTTGCTATACCAGTGTGGATTTTTTTTTAAGTAGTCATTCTTCATGTACTCATGACGATTGAATTTAATAAAAACATCACAGTTCAAAAAAGACAAATTAGAAACCACCGTTCATCTCAGAAATTAATATGTGAGTGAATTTAACAAGAGATGAATTGCACTGTGGTGGTCTGGTCCCTCTTCACCCGCTCCGAGCGCCAGTTGTTTGTCATTATAGCTGGAAATATGATTATTACTCTGGTATTGCTTGACATTTATTAAAGATCCAGGGGCTGCATCTCCATAGCAGAGAAAAGTGCAATTACCTGGGCACTCAGAGAAAAGAGCCTTTTCCGGCCTGAGTCATCCAAATACATGTCCCCCAAAGACCCCTGAGCCCCGACCATAGCTTGCTGCAGAGCCCAGACTGTCCCGTCACTCAGTACACACTGTGCCTTCTTCCTCAAGGGCAGCCAGCATTTTCTGGGCTCACATAAGGATAGTATACACATGATTTACCAACAAACAGGGACAGCATTTCATTTCATGGTGTTCTCATTAATTGCTTCTATCACTCAACTAAAACCAGGCCTCCACTAAGAACTTGTATTCCAAGGTGGATATGTCAGCCTTCTGTGGAGGACACATAATAGAAGTGTTTAGGTCACCTGTTTACTGGATCCTTTGCAACCAGTAAAAGACTGCATTGCAGATGGACTTAAACAAGGAGTGGGAGTAAGAGTGGGAGCTGCCCACCCTGACCCTGCTCCTCCTAGGTGATGTCAGCAGGTCATGCTGGGTCTCTTTAATTCTGACCCTTGGGGTATTTTACTCTGGGCAGGGGGTGACCAGCTGTGGAGATTTGGGACCCAGTGAGTGAGGAAGGTCTGTGAGGTTCTTTTCAATCCCTCAAAGTTTGATCACTGCCTCCACTTGGGAAGCCCTGAATCATGACCTTGAGGAGCTGATTCTGGCAGGCTGGTGGGGAACCCCCTCACGGTGACACAGAATGCTGCCCCTGCAGAGCTTACCTACTGCTGTGGCACCCCGAGGAGGCGTGCCAGGAAAGAGAGTGTTCATGACAACAATTAGTTTACATGATAACCACAGAGTGCTCGCACAGGTGTGGCTCCTCCGTTCCTCACTGCTAAGACTATGTGGTCACCAAATCCCTCATCCTCTTAGCCAGCACTGGTGCAGGACAGATGGCAAGTGGGGGGACCATTGAGTCCAGTGAGAATGACTAATGAGAACTTGGGATCTCTGGGGGTAGTATCTACCTCGGCAGCAGTTTCACTCTGCCCTCCATGGATGGGGGATCCCCTGAGTTTAACTGGAATCTGTCTTTGGTCAGGGAGAATTAGATGCTAAAGGAATCTGGAGTTGACACTAAAATCAAGCAGCATGACCATTGCTTTCCTTTATGGATGTTTTGGTTAATGAATACACAGAAACTTTAAAAAAATAATAAAGAAGACAGCCTATGGAGTCACATATTATATGGGTTAAGTTCTAAAGTCTATTTATAAAATGGAAATCAAGTTGTCAGCAATACTCAACATTCCCTCAAACTATCCATAGAATACACAACCATCTGCAGTTTAGTGAATTCTGCACCATCCTGCACATCCACCAGGCAGCTTTTTCACCATTTTGTACATCAATCAGTCTTTCTTTGTTAAATACCAGATGAAGTGACTGGCTTGTGCAATTTCAGCGGACAATATTTACTCCCAAAATAATTGTTTTTAAACAGGAGAATTACATTTAATACAATGAGCTGTTGACAGCCAAGAGAGCCTGTGGAATGGCGTCTCCCTCAGGGAGCAGAGACTCCCATTCTCCATCCCAGGTTCACAGTGGGGGTTAGGATGGAGGGTTGGGTGAATTCCCATTGTGATTTAGAAAATCATTTTTAATTTTGGGATACTTTCCACATTCACATTCACTACTTCCATGTCCTCCCCACCCAGTTTTCCCTATTGTTAACATCTTATTACCATGAAACATTTGTCAAAGCTAAGAAATTGACATTGTTACATTACTATTGACTAAACATCAGACTTTATTTTAATTTCATCGTTTTTATCTGCTAACCCAGAATTCAATCCAGGGTACCAAGTTACATATAGTTATCTTATCTCCTTAGTCTTCTCTGGTTTGTGACAATTTCTCAGATATTCCTTGTTTTTTGTGACTTTGACAGCTTTGAGTATGGTCAGATATTTTGTAAAATGCCCCTCAATTTGGTTTGCCTTGTGTTTTTCTCATGATTATCCTGGGGTTATGGGTCTTTGGAAGGACAACCATAGAGGTGATATGCCCTTCTTTCCACATGGTATTAGGGGACACACGATGTCAATATAATGTCATCACTGCTGATGTTAACCCTTATCATGGAGTTAAGGTGGTTGTCTGTCAGATTCCTCTATGGTAAAGTTACTGTTTCTGCCTTTCCACACTTGATTCTTTGGAATCAAATCACTAAGTCCATACCACCCTCAAGGGGTGTGAGCAATTAAGCTCCAATGTCTGGAAGGGGATTATCTACATATATAATTTAAAATTCTTCTCTAAGGAAGTTTTGTCTCTTCTTCTGTATTTATTTCTTCAATCTTATTTATGTCAGTAGAGATTCATTCATATTTATTTTGTAATTTGGGCTGTAATCCATTAAGCCCATTAAGTTACTTATCTTGTTGTTCAAATGGTTCCAGCTTTTTTCTCATAGTATTTAACTGACCCCATACGTGCTTTCCCTGTAACTCTCTTGATCTCTTTTTTTTCTGCTCACAATTATGTTTTAATGCAATTCCACTATAACCCTTTCTAACATTTTTGGTGTGTGTATTACTCAGAAAGTATTAGGTTATGTTACAGTAACAAAAACTCCCAAGTTTAACTGGCCTAAAATAGCAAATGCTTATTTCTCACTTGTGCTATGAGTACCCTGAGTGTTGGCCCGAGACTGTGTATACCTTATTCTCACTCAGCGACACTGGCTCATGGTGCAGCCACTATCTAGAACATTGAGTGTTGCCACACAGAGCTGAAAAACAGAGATTAGCAGATTGCTGTCAAGCTTCTGCACATCTCTCCCTGGCTTCACCAAGATCAAAAGTAGCAGGAAGTTTCATCATGCCACTACCTATAGGAATAAAGACCTGGAAATATTTGACAAACAATACTAATGGCCAGCACATTGTATATTCTGTTAGTTTTTCTTTCCTAGGCAAATATACACAGATTTAATTCTTGTTCTTGTAAGCATACTGTTTTCTATTCTCCTTTTAAAATCTTGATATAGCAAGAATCTGGTGCCGATCAATAGGTCCTTTTTGATACCAGGGCTGCTGTGAATGATTATGTAGGTTGTACGGAAGGGCATCTGGCCAGAATAGCAAAAGGAGACTGAAATCCAGACTTTGCCCCACTATTCAAGTCATCCATCTAGGATCAGGATGGTGTCCACCCAAAGAGGATGCCGAGGTGCTGCAAGACTGGGGGCAGCCGTTGGTGAGAGCTTGATTTGTGCTGACTGCATAGCATTCTATCACAGGATGGACCCTCCTCCATGTGTGGATGCTTAAATTGTTTCATTTTGTGCTGCAATCAAGAGGATGGTGAAAAATGTCCACTATTTGTGCAAATATATTATGATTTCCTTGGGATAAATTAATGGCAGTGAGCAAGGTGAGTCAAAGGATGAAATGGTAATCACATGTCCGTTCATGGCCAATACAGTGCAGGTGAGGACTCGGCGTCCCTCTCTTCTGAGTTTAGTGCCAGACCTGACATGTAGTGTGTGGCTGAAGTGGCCAGGACCTGTAACTGTCATCTTCGCACCAAGTTGCTGAGCAGGATCTGAGCTGCTGCCTTCAGATATCGGCCTTTCTCATTTTTGTGAGGCCACACAACTGTGATTACAGGACTAATGATGCTTTAAACAAACAAGCACAATGACTGTCATCAGTGGTTAGCGGGTGTTTCCTGCGGGACAGCTTTGTCAGTAGTGTCACCAGCAGCTGGCCAGCCCTAGGGTGCCCCGGGCAAAGGTGGGTACCACCAAGCTTTGGTGAGCCCACTTAGAAGTGACCCTCCATGGAGATGTGCCCAATTTCCCATTCCAAGTTCTGACTTGTCTCCTGCAGCCAAGGCCCTGAAGAGGCACTGGGAGAGCAGGGCCTAGACCCGCTTTGCTTCCCAAATCTCCAAACAGCTCTTAGAGGCCCTTTGTTCTACTCCAAAGGTTCTCAAACTCTTTAATGTGCTGGCAGTTGCTAAGCAAATGCTATTTAGTTCCAATAAGCAATGCAGCACTCTGCTCTGAATCTGTCCCTGCTCGATGTGCTACATTCACTGCTGTCTAGGCAGATGGGCCTCTGCCCTTGACCTGACCCAAATCTCCTTCCTCCTGTCTCCACATCCCTGAGTATGACAACTTTCCAGGGTATAAAGGGCTCAAAGGCCAGTGGGAAGGTGGAGATACACTGGGTGGAAATGCGTGAGAGACAGACGCCCATAGTGACAGAGTCCAAAGACTCATCTTCCGACTCTGCCACTTCCTGTATTGACAGAGTCACTTATCCTGACTTGGCCTCGATATCTTCTTCTGTAAAATGAGAGTAATCATATAAATTTGTCAGGAGGATAAATTTTAAATGTGCACATGCATAACTCCTTTGTCAGTCGTAAAGTGCCCTGTGCCTGTTAGTTAATTGAAAGTAATGTTGAGAGAACAGACCAAGGGGTGATACATATTTGGGTTATCAATACTCTTAGATAATCCACTGTTGTGCTCTGGGTCTGTTCCCTGTCCCATTCTCCCAAGCATTCACCACTCTGTTCAAGATGCTGCTCAGCTCTTAGGAGAAGCAGTCATTTTGCCTCCTATTCCACTCTAGAAATGGAAGCCATGAGGTATGAACCACCTCACTCTCAGTGCACCAGCTACAGCCTCATCCCCATCTGCAGCCATCTTCAAGCCCTCCCTACAAGCTCCTGGCCTGAACAGCCTCTCCCGTCCTCATCACTCAACTCAGCCGCTGCATGGGCTGTGTGTCCCATCCTTATTTTCTTCTCCTTTAGAACCTGAACCCTCAGTTCCTTTCTGTGTCCTTTGCTTTTTGACCTTCTCTTGTCCACTGCCAAGCTCCCCTCAGCCTCTAATATACTGTATGCTCTGCCTTCATGTCCTTATCTCCAAATCTCTAATTGACCCATTGTTGTTTAATCACTCCTCTGAAATGATTCTTGCAGAAATTACCAATGACCAATTTCTACAGCCAAACCCAATGAATATTTTCAGGCCTCATCTCACTGGGCTTCTCTGATGCATTTACCATGTTTAAACCACCCTTGGTTTTCATGATTTTCCCCAAGCTTCTCTAACCCTTCTCCTTCTGGCCTAAATTTTGCTGCTATTCTCCAGTTTTCTGACCTTGCCTGTCCTTACTCTCCTCAAGGGATCTTATTATCTCTCAGGAGTCTCTGTCGTCTGGTTGCTAATGACTCACAAGTCCACATGACTGTGGACCCCTCTCCTGAGCTTTCTTCTAGAGATATCCCACTGTGCCACTGACACTTCAAATTCAAAATGTCTTCATGTCACACAAACTTGCTCTTATTTTTGTGATCTCTTAACTTTTCTTAGTTTGTCTAATTTAATCCACTCAATTGAGCAAACCAGAAATTTGGCAGTAATTCTTGCCCTCTAATGCAATCAACAATTCCTACCAACTTACTCTCCAGATGGTTCTTGAGTGGGATTCTTCCACAATACTGAGTCCACCGTGTGAACTCTCACCTGGGCTGGCATACCACTGTCCTAAGAGAGTGCCCTGCTTCCAGGCTTGCGTTCATTAAATCAGTTCTCTAAATTACTGTTGGTGTAAGCTATCAAAAATATTAAATCAAAAAATGCTAAAATTAGAAAATGGAACCACATCAGGCTTCTGTTGGAAAGCTGTCATTCAAGATTCAGCTAAAGCAACATCTCAGCCTTCTGAACACTGGGTCATACTAGTCCCCTCTTCTGTGAGCCTCCCTCACTGTACCTGTGTCGCTGTGTCATCTCTGCCTCAGCATTGACCGTGTTAGCTCATAGCTATCTGTCTGCTTGTTAGGCTCTACGAAACCAGGTGTGGGGTTCATCTTTGTAATCTAGTGCCTGGAAAATAGTAAGTGATCAATGAATGTTTGCAGAACTTAACAACAGGAAATAACTTTGAACCCTGGAACAGAGAATCAGAGCCAGAGTATAACCAATTCTGGACTGCAGCTATTGTAGAAAAGGTATTTATTTGAAGTATGAAGATGTTTATAACCAAACTCATAGAGCATTTTCTTTGAGTGCTAATTTTAATTTTGAGGAGACAATCTAAGTCTTTTTTTTTTTTTTTTTTTTTTTTTTGACAAGGTCTGGCTCTATTGCCCAGGCTGGAATACAGTGGTGTGATCTCGGCTCACTGCAACTCTACCTCCAGGGTTCAAGCCACCCTCCTACTTCAGTCTCCTGTGTAGCTGGGACCACAGGTGTACACCACCATGCCCAGCTAATTTTTGTATTTTATGTAGAGACAGGGTTTTGCCTTGTTGCCCAGGCTGGTCTCAAACTTGTGAGCTCCAGCAATCCGCTCACCTCGGCCTCCCAAAGTCCTGGGATTACAGGCATGAGCCACTGCACCCAGCCCTAAGTCTTTTTTTTCAACTGATCTTATTAATGACTTCAACGTTTTACACCCCAACAGTCTCGCTAGGCGATCCCTTGCAGTTTACAAAATATTTTCATTCTACTGTCTCATCCCAGCTGCATAATATCTCTGCACAATAGACAAGAGAGGTCCTAGTAACCTCATTTTATTGATGATAAGTAAAGTTTCAGAAAGATTAAGTGGTCTCCCCTGTAATGTGACTACTAAGAACCAAAAACTAAGGTGTCTGGACTTTTGTGCTTTCTGCCTCCCACACTGTTATTCTGTAGTGCTCAGAACATGAAGGTCTTTTCCTATTATCACACTGAAGTTGGGCTGACTGAACCTCCCTACCTTGGGCCCACTTAACCCGTGGGTGTCATCATGACAAGGCCTATCCCTCTGCTGCAAGATACCCCATTTATTTGAAGGCAGCTGCTTTGCATCCAAGGTCCCCTAAGAGTTCTGTATTTGTGCTGCATGTCTCCAAAGTACCATAATAGAAAAAAGTCTGGGGTTTTGCCTTAGATGTAGAATTAGTCAAATTTTTCAGCATTTTATGTCACTTGTAATGCTCCTAATGATTGTTTTACTTTTAAATATGTATAAACAATGTAACAGCAATATTGAAAAAAAATCGCAAACAAAAAAAGAAATGAAAGAAAAGAAAAATAATGAAATCACCCTATTCCCTTTACTCCAAAACAGTAACTGGGTTTTTAAAATGATATTGTTTTTATATTTTTTAGTGTTTGCCAATAAACACTTTTTAATTTTATTGGAGGATAAATACATAGGGAAAAAGTTGATCATAAATATACAGATTTAAGAATTTTAACAAAGTGAACATGTAATCACCATTAATGATACCCCAGTAGCATCCCTGACTCCATGGCTCCTTCCAGTCTCTATCACCGTCTTCCCCCAAAGTAGTCCCTCTTTTAGTATCTAATATCATAAATTAGTTTTCCATATTTTAAATTTTATATAAATGAAATAACATAGTATATACTCTTTGGTCTGGCTTATTTAACTGCAAATTATGTTTGTAAGATTTATCTGTAGTAGTGGTTCATTCGTTTTTATAGTGGTAGGGCAACAGTTCTCAAACTTTTTGGTCTCAAGACCTGTTCACTTTCTTAAAAATTATTAAGGACTCCAAAGAGCTTTGGCTTATGTATATTTTATCTATTGATAGTTACTATATTATAAATTAAAACAATTTTTAAAATGATGCATGTGTTAATTTATTTTAAAATAATAATAGAAATAATAAACCCATTATGTGTAAACATAACATTTTGAATGAGTACAGTAGTCCCCTCTTACTCACAGTTTTGCTTTCTGCAGTTTGAGTTATCCATGGTTAAACATGGTCCAAAAATATTAAGTAGAAAAATCTCAGAAATAACTTATAAGTTTTAAATAACTTTTGTTACAGTATATTACTATAATTACTCCATTCATTATTAATTATTGTTGTTAATCTCTTTCTGTGCCTAATTTATAGATTAAACTTTATCATAGGTATGTATGTATAGAAAAACAGTGTATATTGGGTTCAGTACTATCTGTGGTTTCAGGCATTCTTGGAATATCTTGAACGTGTCCCCTGAAGGTAAGGGGAGACTATTGTAACTATATTTTTAAAACAAAAAATGTAAGAAAAGTGGTATTGTTTTATATTTTTGAAAATATTTTTAATATTGGTAGGACTTAGTGGAAAATTGCTGAATTCTTATATCTGTTTCTTTATTCAATCTGTCGTAGTATGTTTTGAAATTTTAGATGAAGAATATCTGGCTTCCCACAGATATGCAGTTAGAAAAGGAAGTAGTATTTTAAGAGTCTTTTTTTGTGTATGAGATAGCCACTGTATTTTAATACAACAGAATATGAAAAGTTGATTGATATTTTTTCAGATTCTACATCTCAACTTACCTAACCAGATATTACCTGTCAGATTGATGAGTATTCAAGAAAAATATCCAGTTATCTGAAAAGACTATTAAAATACTCCTCTCTTTTTCAACTATATGTCTATGTGAGGCTCAATTTTCTTCTGATTCTTTTTTTCTTCTTTTTTTAATTAAACTCTAAGTTCTGGGGTACAAGTGCAGTAAGTGCAGGTTTGTTACGTAGGTATACACGTGTCATGGTGGTTTAAGGAAATTATATTCTTCTTTGATACTATACCAAAACTCAACAAGTAGTAACTTCTTAAAGGACACTTGAACTCTATCGGTAACATTTTTGTACTCTGTTATGTTAAAATGTGTTGATCTATCTTGCACTTTGAGTGAATATTTTAACCCATACATTATTTTGTAACATGCATTAGAACATACAGATAGCATATATGGGAAATATTGGTTCCCTGAGTTATGTAGATCTCCCAATTGTTGACACATTTTATTATGCAATATGGAAAAATTATGCTGAAGTTAACACCACTCTTACCAGAAAAACTCTTAGCTACTGGGACACTGTCAAGCTCACAGAGGCACACAGATACAAATTTTCCAAAATTCTAGTATTTGCTTGATTTTTCTAAAATTTGCTCAAATTTTATCTTTGGCAGCAAATACTGTCAGTTGTTTCATTTGAGATGGCAGGTTTACTTTGTTCACTTTCAAGAAAATAGCTGCCAAATACTCATGCCAATAACTGTAATTTTGTCTGCCGGTCATTTGTTCAGATAAAAATGATGTTCTCTGAGAGAAGCAACTAGTTCAGCTCACAGAACTAACAATTATGCACATGCTTTTCCTTGAGACAACCATCGCCTTTTTTTTTTTTTTGGTATTCAGAAATGCTTTATGCAGACTTCCCATTTTATCACACAAACTATTAAAAGAAGTGTATTCAGGGTTGAGATTTAATAAAATTAATAATTTGTACTGCTTCATCAAAGATGTTCTTAAATGAAAATAGCTTTTTTTTTCTTCCTATAAGCTCTTGGTGGTGGGGAATATGCATAATGATTTTTATACAGTTGGTGCCAATGTCTTGATTTGTGCCAAGGCATTTGTTTTGTTTACTATTGCTTTTTGGGGCCATCAATGCAATTTCAACACAGGCGGAAAAAAAGGCAAAAATGTCATAGTATTTTGAAGGTAGTTTTAATTTCACATGGCCTCTGAAAAGGTCTCAGGAATCCCTAGAAATTTATTGACCACATTTTGAGAATCATTAGTATGTTCAATATATAAATATGTTATTTAGCCAGTCTATTATAAAAAGGCATTAATATTAAAGTCTCTATATCCATCTAGATGGGTGACATGGATGGAACAAAGTGTACTAAGGTCTTTATATCTTCTTTAGTAAAATGTTTGTTCACATCTTTTGTACATTTTCTGATGGTATTTTTTCTTTTTTACTTGTTGATTTTTTTTTTTTTTTTTTTTTTTGATGAACTTTTGCTCTTGTTGCCCAGGCTGGAGTGCAACGGTGCAGTCTCGGCTCACTGCAACCTCCACTGCCAGGTACAAGTGATTCTCCTGCCTCAGCCTCCCGAGTAGCTGGGATTACTGGCACCTGCCACCATGCCTGGCTAATTGTTTTGTATTTTCAGTAGAGACAAGGTTTCACCATGTTGGCCAGGTTTGTCTCGAACTCCTGACCTCAGGTGATCCACCTGCCTCAGCCTCCCAAAGTGCTGAGATTATAGGTGTGAGCCACCACGCCCAGCCTACTTGTTGAATTTTAAGAGTTCTTCATATATTTTAGATGTTAATCCTTTGATGGATATGTGTCTTACAAATATTTTCTCTCAGAGTGTAGATTGTCATAGCATTCTGTTCTCATGGTTTTGCAGAGCAAAATTTTAATGTTGATGTCCAATTCATTAATTTTTCTTTTTATGAATGGCAGTCTTACTATAAAATCCAAGAACTCTTTGCTTATCCCTAGATATGAAAGATTTTTTCCTAAAGTATGTATAGTTTTATGTTTTACATTAAAGTCTGTGGTCCATTTTGAATTAAATTTTGTATAAGGTATGAGACTTAGGTTCATTTTTTGGGCAATGGACATCCAATTGCTCCAACACCATTTGCTGAAAAGCTATCTGTTGAATAGCTTTTGCAACTTTGTCAAAAATTAGTTGGGCATTCATGTGTGGATTATTTCTGGATTCTCTCTTCTGTTCCACTGATCTATATGTCTATTCCTCTCTCAGTACCACATGTTCTCAATTACTGTAACTATGAGTATAATAAGTCTTGAAATCAGGTGGAATGATTCCTCTCATTTTACTCTTAGTTTTCAAAGTTGTTTTAACTCTCCTAGTCCCTTTTCCAATTGACACCAGCTTTAGAAACTCGTCTGTATCTAGAAAAAGCCTTGCTGGTATTTTAATAAGAATTTTATTAAACATGCTTAGCAATTTGAGAAGAAATGACATATTTGTAGGTTGAGTCTTCCAATTCATGAACATGATATGTTTTTCCCTTTATTCAGATCTTCTTTGATTTCTTTCATCTGCATTTCATAGTTTTCAACATATGCATCCTATATGTGTTTTATTAGAGTTACACTTAAGTTTTTCATTATTTTTGAGGAATTGACAATGATATTGTTTTTTATTTCAGCATCCATGTGTTCACTGCTAATATTTTGAAATACAGTTATTATGTGTGTGTTGATCTTATATCCTGTGACTGCATTTTTTTTTGTAAATACCTTGAGTATTTACCTTATTGAATTTTGTTTTGTTTTGCTTTGTTGTAAATACCTTAGAAATTCAACAGAATCAGGGTGTCTACAAATAGGGACAGTTTTATTTATTTCTTTTCAATCTGTATGGCTTTTACTTTTTTCCTTGCCTTATTGCACTGAATAGAACTTCTAGCACTATATTGAATGAAAGCAGTGAAAATAGACATCTTTACTTTATTCCAATTTTAGAGCGAAAGTATTCATTATTTATCACTAAATAAGATGTTAGCTGTAGAGTTTTTATAGATGCCCTTTATCAAGTTAAAAAATTTATATCTATTCCTAGTTTACTGAGAGTTTTATCATGAATAGGTGTTAAATTTTATCAAATGTTATCCTATATCACTTGATATGACCATGCGATTTTCTTCTTTAACCTGCTAAAATGGTGAATTAGATTGACTGATTACTTTTTGGATATTTGTCAGATTTGCATTCCTGGAATAAATCCCACTTGGCCATTGTATATTAGTGTTTTGGGGTGTTTTAATATAAGAAATTTTGCACCTATTTGTGAACAAATAGTTTTCTTTTTTTTCATACTGTTTGTCTGGTTTTGTTATCAGACTATTGCTAGCCTCATAAAACTAATTGGAAAATATCATCTCCTACTCTATTTTCTAGATGATATTTTGTAAATTTGATTTTAATTCTTTCTTAAATTTTTAATAAAATCCTCAAGTGAAAATATGTGGATTTGGCCATTTATTTCTGGAGACTTTAAAAATTATGAATTCAGTTTTTATAGCAGTTATAAGGCTATGCCAATGATCTATCATATATTGGATGAGTCGTGGTAGTTTGTGTTTGGCAAAGAGGATTTATCCATTTCATCTAAATTGTCACATTGATGTGTGTACAGTTCATGGTATTACCTTATTTTTTATGCCTGCCAGGTCGGTAGAAATAGCCCCTGTTTCATTTTTGAGAATTGCAGTTTGTGTCATTTCTTTTTTCATCTATGTTAGTGTTTCTAAAGGTTTGTAAATTTTATCTCTTCAAAGCACAGGATTTTGTTTCAATCATTTTTCTGTTTTTCTGTTTTTAATTTCATTGATTTCTGCTCTTTATTATGACCTTCCTTCTGCTTGCTTTGGGTTTATTTTTCACTTTTTTCTAGTTCCTTGAGTAGGAATTTAGATTATTTATTTGAGAATTTGTCTTATCAGCTCAGGCTGCTATTACAAGTTACTACCCACAGGCTGGCTTATTTCTGACAGTTCTACAGGCTGGGAAGTCCAAGAGCTAGGTGCTGGCTAATTTTCTCCCTGGTGAAGGCTCCCCTCCTGGCTTACTGAAGGTTGCCTTCTTGCTGTATCCTCACATGGTGGAGAGAGAAAGCTCTGGTGTCTTTTCCTTTTCTTATGAGGACACTAATACCATCATGGGGGTCTACCCCATGGCAGCATCAAACCTAATCACTTCCCAAATGTCCTACTTCTTAATACCATTATGTTGGGAGTTAGGATTGCAACATATGAATTTGGGGAGAACACAAACATTCAGTTTATAACATAATTTTACTCTTTTCTAATTATGCATTTTTGTCAAGTATTTTCCTCTCAATAGTGATTTAGCTACATAAAACAAATTTTGATATTTTCTATTTTCAATTTCATTAAATTTAATGTATTTTCTTAAAAAATTATTTTGAGACTTCTTTTTTGACACAGATTAAAGTTTGTTGTTAGTTCCTAAGAGTTTGAGGATTTCTTGTTATCTTTTTGTTACTAATTTCTAGTTTGATTCAATTATGTATCAAGGACACATTCTGCATGTTTTTGTTTATTTTAATTTTTTGGATTTTTTTTATAGCCCAAGATGTTTTGTGTATGTTTTGAGAGAAATTGAAAAGAATGTGTGTTGTCTTGTTGTTGGATGAAGTTGTCTACCAACGTGGGTTACTTGAACATTTTTTTGGAATTAAATTTTGATTTATTTATTGTGTTTTGAGTGTATATCTCTGTGTAGGTTTTTTAGTTGTTGCTCTAGGTATTACTCTCCATTTATAATGTAATAGTTTTAAATATTTTCTCTACACTCGTTTAAAATCACACAGTGTTATAAAATCAGACAGTGTTATAATTTTTGTTTTAACCATCACTAATAATTTAGAAGTCTCAAGAGGAAAAGGATGTATATTGTGTCTACCCATATTTATGTTGCTTTCTGTATTCCTTTTTTCTTCCTGGTATTTCAAGATTTCTTCTTTTATCATTTACCTTCTGTTTAAAGGGCTTCCTTTAACTATTCTTGTAGGGTAGCTTTGGTGGTGACAAATTCTCTTAATTTTCCTTTGTCTTAGAATGTGTTAATTTACCCTTTAATTCAAAGGGATATTTTTGCTGGATATAGGATACTGTGTTGACAGTTCTTTATTTTCAGCACTTGAGAAATACTGTGCCACTTCCTTTTGGCCTCCATGGCTTCTGATGAAAAAAATCACTGTTAATTAAATACTTTCTCCTCTAGGTAAGGTGTTGTTTCTCTCTTCTTGTGTTTAAGATTTTTTCTTTGTGTTAGTTTTCAGAAGTCTGACTATAATGTGTCTTGACATGGATTTCTATGGGTCTGTCTTGTTTGGAATTTGCTTAGCTTCTGAAGCCTGTAGGTTTATATCTTTTGCCATTTGGGGGATTTTTTCAGCCATTATTTTTTTGAGTAAGTTTTAGGCACCACCCACTTTATCCATTCTTTTTTGGATTCTGATGACACAAAGATTAAATCTTTTATTATAGTCCTATAGGTCGCTCAGACTTTGTTCATTTTTTCCATTCTACTTTCTCACTGTTGTTCAGAATAGCTACTTGCTATTGTTCTATTGTCCAGTTCACTGATTCTTCCCTTTGTCTCTTGAATTCTGCTGTTTTACACTGGGTTCCTCTTTATATCTTCTGTTTATCTGATAAGATGTTGTATTTATTAACAGAGGCTCCCTAATTTTTTAAAATTTGTTTCAGAATGTTTTAAATTTGTAGTTGTTGAAGGATTTTTATGATGGCTGCTTTAAAATCTTTGCCAAATAGTTCTAACACTTCTGTTATCTCACTGTACACATCTGTTGATTGTCTTCCTTTATTCAGTTTGAGATTTTCGTGGTTCTTGATGTGAGTCTATGTTATGAGTCTCTGAATTTTATTTTTCCCTAAATATTTTTTATTAAACAGATTTATTTATATGTAATTCATGTAACATACAGCTCACCTATTTAAAGTAAACAATTAAATGGTTTATAGCAGGGATCCCCAACCCCGAGGCCATGGACCAGTATCTGAGCCCTGCTTCCTGTCAGATCAGTGGTGGCATTAGACTCTCATAGGAGCACAAGGCCTATTGTGAACTGCACATGCCAGGGATCTAGGTTGTGTTCTCCTTATGAGAATCTAATGCCTGATCATCTGTTACTGTCTCCCATCACCCTCAGATGGGACCATATAGTTTCAGGGAAACAGCTCAAGGCTGTTCTATGTTATTGTGAGTTGTATAATTATTTCATTATATATTACAATGTAATAATAATAGAAATAAAGTGCATAATAAATGTAATGTACTTGAATCGTCCTGAAACCATCTTCCTCCAACCCCTCACCTCTGGTTCATGGAAAAATTGTCTTCCACAAAACCAGTCCCTGGTGCCAAAAAAGTTGAGAACTGCTGGTTTATAGTATATTCCCAGATATGTGCCACCATCACTGTAATCAATTTTATAACATTTTATAACCTCAGAAAGATACTCCACACTCTTTAGCTATCACTCTTCTATCCCCCATCCCTCTAGTCCTAAGCAATCACTAATACACTTTCTCTATAAACATTTCAAATAAATGGAATCATATAATATTTGGGCTTTTGAAATTAGCTTCTGTCACTTAGGATGTTGCTTTCAAGGCTCATGCATGTTATAGCATGTGTCAATACATCATTCTTTTTTATGACTAAATAATATGCCATCATATAGACAGACCATATTTTGTTTATTTGTTCATCAGTTGGTGGACATTTAGGTTGTTTCCAACTTTTGGCTATTATGAATAATATTGGTATAAACATTCATGTATAAGTTTCAGTTGGACACAATTTTTATCTTGGGTGTATACCTAAGAATGGAATTGCTGAGTCAATGGCAACAATTTATCTAATCATTTGAATAACTTTCAGAATGTCTTCCAAAATTCTACACCATTTTACATTCCCACCAACAGTATATGAGAGTTTCTATTTATCCATACTCTCAATAAAACTTGTTATTATCTAAAGTTTTGATTCTAACCATCCTACTTGGTTGGCTCTATCATTGATCTCATTGTGAGTTTTAGTTTGCATTTCTCTGATGACAAATGACACTAAGCACCTTTTCACCTGCTTATTAGTCATTTGGATATCTTCCTTGAAGAGCAGTCTTTTTGGATCCAGTGTCCATTTTTAAATTGGGTTATTTTTCTTTTTATTATTGATCTCTAAGTATTTTTATATATTCTTGATATGAGTCCCTTATCAGACATGTAATTTATAAATTTTTTTTTCATTCTGTGGATCTTTTTTTACTTTCTAATAGTGTCTTTCGAAGCACAAATTTTTACTTTTGGTGAAGTCCAATTTATCCTTTTTGTATTAGTCCATTTTCATATTGCTATAAAGAACTGCCCAAGACTGGGTAATTTATAAAGAAAAGAGGTTTAATTGACTCACAGTTCAGCATGGCTGGGGAGGCCTCAGGAAACTTACAATCATGGCAGAAGGTGGAGAGGAACCAAGGCACCTTCTTCACAAGGTGGTGGGAAGGAGAAGTGCTGAGCGACGTGGGGAAGAGCTCCTTATAAACCATCAGTTCTCATTAGAACTCACTCACTATCACAAGAACAGCATGGGGGAAACCACCCCATAATTCAGTTGCCTCCACCTGGTCTCCCCCTTGACACGTGGAAATGATGGGGATTTGGGGGATTACAATTCAAGAAGAGATTTGAGTGGGCACACAAAGCCTAACCATATCACTTTTCATTGTTGCTTTTATTTTTGGTGCCAAATCTAAATTGGACAAATGCCAAATCTGAGATCATGCAGATGTACTTTTAAGTTTTCTTCTAAGAGTTTTATAGTTTTAGCTCTTCTATTCAGGTTTTTGTTTCATTAAGTTATTTTTTGTATGTTATGCAGTAAAGGTTTAACTTCATTATTTTGCATATGGCTATTTAGTTTTCCATCACCATTTGTTAAAAAGACTATTCCTTCCCCATTGTATAGTTTTGGCACCTTTGTAAAAAATTAATTGAATGTAGACAAATTGTTTTATTTTTGGACTCTCAATTTTATTCCATTGATGTATATATCTATTCTTATGCCAGTGCTGCACTGCCTTGTTTGCCATTGCTTTACAGTAAGTTTTGAAATCAGGAGCTATAAGTCTTTCTACATTCTTTATTTTGTTAAAGATTGTTTTGGTTTTGGAGGTCCCTTGTAATTTCATATGATCTTGAAGATTGGCTTTTCAATTTTTGCAAAAAAGGGTGATCATTGGAATTTGGTAGGAATTGTTAATTCTGTAGATTATGTTAGGTAGTATTGACATTTTAACAATATAAGAACTTGTTACCATACATATGGGATATCTTCTATTAATTTAGGTCTTCCAGTGATATTTTATAGGCTTCAGTGTACAAGTTTTTCACCTTGGTTAAATGTATTCCTAGGCATTTTATTATTTTGATAATGTTATAAGAGGAATCGCTTTCTTAATTTATTTTTTGGATTGTTCGTTAGTGGTGGATAGGAACACAGCTGATTTACGTGTTTTGATCTTGTAAACTGAAACTTTGCTTAATTCATTTATTGGTTCTAGTAGTTCTTTCATGGAATATTTGGGATTTTCTATATATAGAATCCTGCCATCTGTGAACAGAGGTGTTTTTCTTCTCTTTCAATTTGGATGCCTTTTATTTCTTTTTCTTGCCTGGTTGTCCTGTCTAGAACCTTCAGTACATTGCTGTCTAGAAGTGTTGAGAGTGGACATCCTTGTCTTGTTCCTGATGTTAAGGAACATTCAGTCCTTCACCACCAAGTATAATGTTGTATAATGTTGGCTGTGGACTTTTTGTAGTTACTCTTTATGAGATTGAGAAAATTCTTTTTCTCCACCCAGCTGGTTGACTTTTTGTTTTGTCATGAAAGAGTATTAAATTGTTGTCAATTTTTTAAATGTCATTGAAATGATTACATGGTTTCTGTTATTTATTCTATTATGTGGTGTAGTACGTTAATTATTTTCAGCTGTTAAGCCAACTCTGCATTACTAGGCTAAATCTCACTTGGTCATGGTATATAATTTTTTATGTGTTGGTGGATTCAGTTTGTTGATATTTTGTTGAGGATTTCTACATTCATATTTATATGAGATATTGGTCTGTAGTTCTCTTGTAAAGCCTTTGTTTTCTGTATCAGGGTAATAACTGGTCCCATAGAATGTGTTGGGAAGTGTCCCTTGCTCTTCTAATTCTTGGAAGAGCTTTTGAAAAACTACCATTAATTCTTCACTAAGTGGTGGTTAGGATTCAGCAGTGAAGCCATCTGGGCCTGGGCTGGGCTTTTCCTTCTGGGTAGGTTTTGTTGTTGTTGCTGTTTTACTAATTCAATTTATTTTCTTGTTATTGATCTATTCTAATTGTCCATTTCTTCTTGAGTCAGTTTTGGCATTTTGTGTCTTTTTAGGAATTTGTTCATCTAATTTAAGCTATTTAATTTATTGGCATACAATTGTTTATGGTATTTTTTTATAATCCTTTGAAAAAATTCAGTAAGGTCAGTAGTAATGTCTCCTTCATTTCTGATCCTAGTATAATAATTTAAGCCTTTTCTCTTTTTTCTTGGTCAGCCTAGCTAAAGACTGCCAATTTTATCGATCTTTCCAAAGTACCAGATTTTAGTTTCATTAATTTTATTTATTGTTTTTTATATTCTGTAATTCATTACTTTCTGCATTAATATTTATTTTCCCCTTCCTTCTGCTTGCTTTAGATTTAGTTTGCTCTTTTTTTCCCAGTGTCTTCAGATGGAAGTTTCAGATATTGATTTAAGGTATTTCTTTTTTTACTTAATATTGGCATTTACAACTATTAGTTTTCCTTTATGCTCTGCTTTAGTTATAGCCTATGTGTTTTAGTATGTTGTGTCTTTATTTTTATTCATCTCAAAAAGTTCCCTTTTGATTTCTTCTTTGACCTATTAGTTATTTAGGAATGTGCTTTTTAATCTACACTTATTTTTGAGTTTGCCAAATTTCTTTCTGCTAATTGATTTCATATTTTGTTTCATTGTGATTAAAAGACATGCTTTGTATTATGTCTATCCTTTTAAATGTACTGAAGTTTGTTTTGTGGCCTCGGCTTCTCATCCTTTTGAGCTATTTGAAAATTTGCATGTATCTCAAGGTCCAAAAAATATAAAAAAGCATAAATTTTGGGCACACCTCGATGAATTCCTCTTCAGAATCTTGGCTCCTCAAATTCAGCTGTCTTGGTAGCTCTCTGCTGTCTTAGAGCAGATTGTTCAAATCTAGGTCTTTTCAGTCATTCTTTGGAGGAAGGTTGAGCTACTGCAAGCTAGTTCATCATAGATGGAGATGGAAGCAACCCATAAACACGTATGTGAATGTATTCATATGTGAGTGTGTCAGCATAGGTGATGCCTGTATTTACATGAATCTCATTTGACCAACAAATTCTGTAACCACTATTTCCTCTGTCAATTGGTCAGTATAGAGACGTTCTTATCTAAAATCACAACTGTCACTCACGCTTGTAATCCCAGCACTTTGGGAGACTGAGGCAGATGGATCACCTGAGGTCAGAAGTTCAAGACCAGACTGGCCAACATGGTGAAACCTGTCTCTACTAAAAATTAGCCAGGCATGGTGGCGGGTGCCTGAAATCCCAGCTACTTGGGAGGCTGAGGCAGGAGAATCACTTGAACCTGTGAGGCAGAGGTTGCAGTGAGCCAAGATTGTGCCACTGCATTCCATCCTAGGTGACAGAGTGAGACTGTGTCTCAAAAAATGAAATAAAATAGAATAAAATAAAATCACAACTATCATTAAGCTGTGACTTGTTTTCTCCTTTCTCCAGGATTTTGTGTCATGTATAGAGAACTACAGAAGAAGAGGACAAGAGCTATATGCATCCTTATACAAAGATCATGTGCAAGTAAGAAACAAAACATAAGCTTTCTCTATACAGTAAGCTGGAATCCACCTTGAACCTGAAAAATAATCGGAAGGGCCTTTGGTTTACGTTCTGGATTGCCCACCAGGCTTGCACCATGTTGGGGTTTTGCATTTTATCCTAAATGCAATGGGTTGCCACTGACAAAGGCAGGCTTAGATATTTAAAGTACCTATCTAGGCCTGACTGCTGTACAATCTAGGCAAAGAACACTGGCTCTCATGCCAGTCAGAGCTTTATTTGAATTCTAAGTCTGCCCCTTTCTATGCCAGGGGTCTGAGCCTCTGTGTGCTCATCTCTAAGCTGGAATAAGTCTTCCTACCTGTGAAGATTTAAGAGCAAGTGTGAAGCACCCAGACTGTGGCTGATAGAGAATGGATAACCCATGTGTGGTTATAGAATAGCTAAAAGAACTTTATTTTTATTTGGTGTTACTGTTACTAATAAAAATTTAACATATTGCTAAAAATAGAACACAACATACAGTCTTAAAACCCAGTTGGATATATTATTTACCCAGCAATTTCTTTGTCCCAGAGACAGTGTGAAGTATTAAAAAATGCAGAGATTATGATACTCTTGTGTCTTGAAGGTGTTTGAAACTTGTAGATGAAACCCAGAGAAAAGAAATGCCCACAAAACATGGTGATGAGCTCAATGATAGGATGTTCTACTATGGGGAAAGGAGCGATGGGGTGTAAGGAGCCATTAGTGTGCCCTGGGTGGGCCACGGATCAGGAAGGCTTACACATGGTGCCCAGTGCCAGGAAACAGAAGAGGCACTAATCATCGGAAGCTGAGTTGCCTTGTCTAGTTTCCCCCATAGAAGCCCACAAGAATGCCCCTGGGAAGACCCATTCATGGATGTGCAGCCTGAACCCCAGAAACACACAGCTTAGCAACATAGCCTCCCAGGCTCTCCTGAGTGATGGAAGCAGCAGCTTGTCAGACACGACACTTGTGAGAAAGGAGGTTTGGTGTGTACAGGACGTGATAATGGCTGTGATAGTTAGAGGGATAAGCAGGCATGTCTAGTTTTTCTGAGTGCACAAGCTGGCCTTCCACAGACCCTCTGGTTGGACAAGGGTTTTCTCTGTGGGCATCTACCCCACTCCAGCATTGCTGACTGTGCTGCACAGCTGGGTAGGGTGACTTGCTGGCCTATTTGGGTGTCATCTGTGCCTATTGGATAGACAATTGCATGTGAATGATTCACAACATGGATTGACAGATTTCACTCAGGACTAGCAATATGGCTGATAAATTTAATTGCCACTGAGGGAAAAATAAGATGAATCTTGTAGGATTGCATCCTTTATTGGTGGACATCCTCATCACCACTGCACCATTTTGAGACAGAGGATGTGGTTTATCTAAACTTCCTAATCTGCATCTGGTTTAGGGTGCAACCATTTCTGCTCCAATGGTTAGAAGAGCTTGGGAGATACAGTTATGGCCAAGAGAGGTGCCCTGGGGTACTTTGTGAAATTCTGTTGAGATTTGTGAGATTATAGGTTCATGTGGGAAGGATGCAACTCCCTCAAGCCCAGAAGGAAGGGATCCAGCCACCTGAAAGATTAGCCTGTCTCATCTTCAGCAGCAGGGCCTGACTGGAGTTCAGAAAGGACTTGAGAAAGTTGTGCAAATTTCCTGTTGATTGAGGTATTTTTGAGAAAATCAGCATTTGGAAGCTAATCCACAAGGATACTTTCCAAGTATTTAAATATTTAAGACAGGTTGTTTTGATATTTGAAAGAATGCAGATATAATAACATCTGCCATAGATAATGGGATGTGGACCATTGCCCTGCTTTTTTAAGGGGTAGTATGCTTTCCCAACAAAGGCCCATTCCGCTTCCAGAAAAGTCAGGTCCAAACTCTGGACAGAGATTAGGCTTGAGAAATTTGCCACATCCTTTGAGGACAGCTTCTCCCAGGTGCACCCAATGAGGCCCTCCTAAGAAGGGGAGATTCAGGGACCCTTGCCCACAGGGTGGCCAGTAACACACCACGCAGGACTTCTCTAACCAGGCACTTTACCCACAACTGAGAGGTGACTGGAGATGGCAGCAGCCCCCAGCATAACAAGGCATCGTTGTCTAGTGCCCTGGAAGTTAACCCAAGCATCATTATATCCCATTATTATATCAACAGCAAACCTTGCAATTCAAATAGTTAATCAGCCAAATTTTTTTTTTATCCAGAAGTTCTGACAAAAAGTTGCCCCTACAGTCTGGCCCTGTTCAGATTCCCCTTTGCCTTGTCCACATTATCTTCATTCTCTTCTCTGTGGCCCAGCCTCTCTTGCTCTGTCTGTTACATACTTAGGCCATCCAGTTCTTATGTTGAATCTCCATTATAATTTGCAGAAATGACTTATCCTGCTTACACAGTCTTTACTGGTTGGAGTTCTTTGTGAGATGCCTGACAACCCAGAAATGGCCACTGTCTTCTGTCCCACTCTCTTCTAGGGCCTCTAGTTTCCTTTTCTTGTTCAGTCTCTATCTACTCATTGAGTATTTATCACAGCTCTCTTAGAACAAATATTGGAAACTCAACTCAGACTGCCTTAGGCAACAAAAAAAAAGTCTTGTTTTACTGAAGAATGCAGGGAAATGCAGAATTCAAGCAGCGCTGGATCAAGTTCCATGCTCTGCTTCCTCTGTGTGGGCTCCTGAGGGTGCCATTCCCAGCCCTAGGGGGTGGTGCCCATTGGCTCATCCTGTAACCATTCATAACAACTCGGATTATAGAGACTTAGGTGAAGTGTTCATCTTTGAAGCCTGGTCAACTCCACTGAAGTAGCAGGGACTGAAAGTAGGGAAGGGCTGGGTTTCCAAAGGTTAATCTAAGTGTTGCTACCCAAGGGTTGCTGTGATTCGAAAATCATAACTGGTCAAGTGTGGTGGCTCATGCCTCTAATCCCAGTGCTTTGGGAGGTTGGGCAGGAGGATTGTTTGATGCCAGGAGTTCAAGGCCAGACTGGGCAACATTGCAAGACCCCATCTCTAAAAAAAAGTAGTTAAAAAGACATTAGCCATGTATAGTGGCACCTTTAGTTCTAGGTACTCAGGATGCTGGGGTGGGAAGATTGCTTCATCCCAGGAGTTGGAGGTTACAGGTTACAGTGAGCTATGATAATGCCACTGCTTTCTAGCCTTCTAGCCTGTATGACAGAGAAAAAGACCTTGTCTCTGAAAAAAAAAAAAAAAAAAGAAAAGAAATTGTAGTTGTCCCCCAACATAACAGAATCCCTGCCTGTGAGTCTGTGGGCCTTAAGTGTGGCATTTGGCCCACTTGCAGTTTGAATAGAAAGAGGGCCTTACACTGTGCAGAAACATGGGCATTTCAGAGCACCTTTGCAGGTGTGGAAACTCAGGACTTTTGCTATTTAGTCATCTGACGTCCTCTGCCCTGGGCCACCTGTAACTTGCTATCATGGACTAAATAATCACATCTCTCTCAGGGATCACACCATTGTCTGACTACAGATATTCAAGGCAACATGTGTGCTCTGTGATGAAGACCCAGGCAGCTGCGCATCTCCAGGTTGCATAGGTGGAGACTTGGGGTGGATATGTGTTCTTTTTTTTTTTTTTTTTTTTTGACGGAGGCTCGCTCTTTCCCCCAGGCTGGAGTGCAGTGGCGCTATCTCTGCTCACTGCAAGCTCTGCCTCCCGGGTTCACACCATTCTCCTGCCTCAGCCTCCAGAGTAGCTGGGACTACAGGCGCCTGCCACCGCGCCTAGCTAATTTTTTGTATTTTTTAGTAGAGACAGGATTTCACCATGTTAGCCAGGATGGTCTCGATCTCCTGACCTCGTGATCCGCCTGCCTCGGCCTCCCAAAGTGCTGGGATTACAGGTGTGAGCCACTGTGCCCGGCCAGATATGTGTTCTTAAAAAACTAATTTGAAGCTAAGGCTGGACAACCCAATAGCTTGAGATTATTCATCCTCCATGAAGCTCCGTATGTTACTACAAATGCAAATGTACAAACGTCACTACAATCTCCAGGGAACTGAAATATTTCTGCCAAACGAGTGTTCATTCTATGTGACCAAGTCTCTGTAAAAAGCTTTGGATAGTTGGTTGGATAGTCATTATTTTTCTGGTGGCCCTTTTTTTTTTTTTTTTTCTGAGACAGGGAGGGTCTTACTTTGTTGCCCAGGCTGGAGTACAGTCATGTAAATCATAGCCCACAGAAGCCTTGAACTCCTGGGCTCAAGAGAGCCTCCTGCCTCAGCCTCCCAAATAGCTGAGAGTACAGTCATGCACTAACATGCCCAGTTATTTCTTTAATTTTTTTGTAGAGACTGGGTCTTGCTATGTTGCCTAGGCTGGTCTTGAACTTCTGGCCTCAAGAAATTCTCCCACCTTGGCCTCCGAAAGCTCTGGGATTAGAGGCATGCAATACAATGTACATCTTGGAGTTTCTTATTAACCAATTGGACTACCACATAAAATGCTAGCACTGTTTGGGATATGAATTTAAGAACTGTAGAGAAACAAAATGATCTTGTTTTGAAATAGGATTAGCTTCATTCACAGTGATAACACTGATTACTTAAGCTGAGTAAGGTACCATATTAAACTCTTGAAAATATTGTCCCATTTAATCATTCTAGAAGCCCACGATTATTATTATGGTACTATTATTAACCACATTTGACTGATGAGGAAGTTGAAGATCCTCCAGATTGAACTGCTGGTGATTCACAAAAACATGATGGATGATCAGGTCCATCAAATGCCAGAAACCACCTGCTGGGCACTATCCCCCACCCCAAAGCCATGCTTTCATGGGAATGCCTCCGACAAGTTCTGAGAACAATTTACTCATTTAAAATGGCCAAGATTTGCAAGGCCTACATCTATAAGTCTTCCAGTTTTTTGAAATGCTAGTAGAAACCATGTGCTCATAAAATAATAGCCCCTCAGCAAAGGAATCTAGCTCCCATGCTCAAGGAAGTCTTTGGAATCCAACAGACCAGGTTTAAATCTCTGTTTGGCCACCTGTTGGCTTTGGAGAAGGCACTTCTCCTTTGCAGACTTAGCATCATCATGGGGATGATCAAAAATACTTGTGGTACCACTGGGTAGAGGAAATGAGATAAAGCAGGTGCAGGGCTCAGCCTAACACATGATAGTGGGTGTCTTCTCTCTTCATGTTGTTATGCTTCTTGTCATTAGCACTTCACCTTTTCATTTTCTGAAAAGATTAAATTTGGGACAAATTCCATAAAATATTTGAATAATTGCAAAAGTTTATCCTGCAAAGTTGACTCTACTGTCCAAACTGAACTGAACTGCTTCTTTGACAGGTGATGCATGTGACTTTAATGTGGTCTATAAATGCAGGTTGGGTGTATCTATGTATTATTAGAAAAGTTTGAGTCATACTCTAGTAGCAGATGTGGTAGTCAGAGACCACAGATGCAAACTGAGGCTCTTATAGCTATTAAATGAGATTGTTTGCATTACTATGAAAGGTTTTAGCTCCTGTGAGTATTCTAGAATCTCTGAACCTTCTGGAATCTATGATATTAGGATTAAAAGGCCTTTAGACATCATTCAGGCCAGGTCTGTCATTTCGTTGGCGATTCTGAGAACCAGAGATGGGAGTGACTTGCTCAAATCAACCAATTGTCTTGAGGGCTTCAAATTCCCACTCCACTCCAGTCCAGGCAACTGGAAAAAAGTACATTCAGCCTCATTTTTGAAGGGTGGGACTGTGGTGAGATTCATGTCCATTTGGTAAAATAGCTGTCCAGTCCATGCTGATGAGCAGCTACAGGACTTTCCAGACCTGTTGCTTTCTGCCCATCACCAGTACCCTCATGGCTCTGAAGGCCAAAGGGCAGACAGCTTTCTCCTCCCCTAACTTGGATTAAGATATCTTAAAGCTGAGCAACTGTTTCCTTATAGTCCTGGCTGCAGTGGGTACCCTACACATTCTGAGGGTGTAGAGAGAAGGTATCTTTCTCAAACGTTCATGGGAGACTTGGCCTATTCACCCCGGGAGGTTTGGGGCCAGGCCCATAAGGCCCATAAGGCAAATGTGTCCAGGGTCACTCTGTTTCTTCTCCCCAGAGGCGAAAATGTGACAACATCAAGGCAGCTAACGCCTGGGCCAGGATCCAGGAGCAGCTTTTTGGAGAGCTGGGCTTGTGGAGCCAGGGGGAAGAAACCAAGCCCTGTTCCCCATGGGAACTCGACTGGAGAGAAGGACCAGCTCGAATGAGGAAACGCATCAAACGCTTGTCTCCATTGGAGGCCCTGAGCTCAGGAAGGCACAAGGTAGGAGTCAGGCACAGTGGGACAGTGCTGGTTCCAGGTAGGGCCTGATAGGAAAGCAGCTCCTGAGCTTCCCCATCGCATGTTGTTTATATCAGGCTAAGATAACACATGCAGTTAAATGTAGGAGAGTCCCAAAATTTATTCTCAATGCCATTTAAGAGGAGAAAAGCATCACTAACCCTCCTAGGTACATAGCAGGGACACTGTAACTACAGCCTGAATGAATGGATAAATAGTGAGTGTTGAGTGGTGAGTGGTTCTTACCTATGCCGCAGACACAGCCCTGTGCTGCGGTCCACACAAGTCCTGTGGAGTCATCTGGATGCAAGTGTTTGGAAAGGGCCAGGGGAAGGCTATTGTCTGCTCGCACAAGTTACTTGTTATTGGGCAGTTGTAACCCGTACTGCTATAAGCATTACTGCAAATCCCATAACAAGTTTTACGATGAAAATCTCATGAACTTGACTGTTTCTGCAATCTTGAGCCAGCGATCCACTCATTCCAAACAACATTGACTTCCCAAGCAACAGAATCTGGGTAGTCCCTGGGAGTTTGCTCTAATGAAGCTTGAACTGTGTCGCAAACTCCTATTTTGCCTTTTAAAAGACAAGAAGCCAGTTGGATTCATTTGGTAGTAGATATAGAAAATCTGTTAATAGTTTTTCATGTCTTTATTGAATGATCATAATTTAAAATATCCTTAAAGGCAGCCTTCCAAACACCAGAATGCTGGATTTTTTCTTCTGCATTCATCACAAGTAACAATGTTGAGTTTATTCTCTGGTCTGTAACCTCAGCATCTTTTACTTATGCTAAAAATCCTTTGTAAAATCTAATGAAAAAATTATATTTCATTTATTCAGTAGATGCTTAAATTTTCTAAGTATTGTCAATAAACACTTGGTGGTGTGTAGTATTTTCCCTCACTACATTTTTTAGGAATAGGAAGAAAAAAAATAAAAAATAAAAAAAAAATAAGTAGCCTGCTCACTGTGCTGGTGACAAAGCCAAGGGCTGGCTATGAAACCTGGTCTCTGGTCTCTGGGGCTGTCCAGCCCTGGAAGCTCCCCTGGTCCCCTGTCCAGGGTGTCCCACACAGAGACATCGAGGATGCTATCTAATCCCATCTTGGCCTATTCTTTGGTAATTACTGTAAGTCCTACGTAATGGAAGATTGTGGGTTTTTTCCCCTTTGACTCAGGAACATTCATACTTGCATTTTATTGTGGTCTTTTAGGATTTAGTGTTTCCCTCCCTTTGCATCTGAGGCTTGCATAATTTGAAGGGGTCATATTCATGTGTGTGTTTGTGCATCTGTGGAATTGGGGGCGGGTGAAGCATAGATGTAGCCTCCGAGATTTAATTTTTCTTTTCTCTGTCCTGATTTCAGGAAAGCCAAGACAAAAATGATCATATTTCTCAAACAAATGCTGAAAACCAAGGTATTCAGTTTATCTATTTTTTCCTTTAATAATTAAGCTAATTATTGGTTTTATTTAATATTTTATTAAAGATATTAAATTAATATTTTAGAAGAGGAAAATACTATTGTAGCCAACCCTGGGACTTATTGTTACTGTGCTTCCAGAAAGAAGACAAGTCGATTTCAGCCCTAGACACTTGTTAGGGGAAGCATTTTCTATTAAGATTGCAACAATAACAATTTTTGGGGAGAAAGAGTCTTGTCAATTTGCTATATCAGGGAGATCTTAAAAGTATTCCCAAACAATTTTTGAGACAGGGTCTTGTGCTGTCACCTAGGCTGGGGTGCAGTGGCATAATCACAACTCACTGCAGCCTCCACCTCCTGGGCTCACATAATCCTCCTGCCTCAGACTCCAGAGTAGCTGGGACTACAGGTACACACCACAATGCCCAGATGTTTGTAATTTTTGTAGAGATGGGGCTTTGCCACATTGCCCAGGCTGGTCTCCAACTCCTAAGCTCAAGTAATCTGCCTGCCTTGGCCTCCCAGAGTGCTAGGATTATAGATGTGAGCCAGCACACCTGGCCAATGACTACTTCTTACTGCTGATCAAACTTGTCTCATTTCCTGACTAATGGATTTGTTATTGAGCTTGCTACCTTGCCTGTCTGCAGTAATACAAGCCCAGAAGTGAGGGTCTTGGGCTCTGATCCCCAGGTGATTTGGAGTTTTACTGTGGCACAGAGCATGGGATGACATTGTGATACCTGTTTGTCTCTCGTCTCTCCACCCCAAGCCCTACAACTCTCACATGGAATGATTGCCTGCCTGCTCCACCTCTCAGAGGTGGGGGTTGCAGAGAGTGCAGTGGTGGAAAGCATGAACTGATTTTTTTGTGGATGGTGGCCATGGGCTGCTGTGTCCTCTCATTCTTGACATGCAGAGCCCCTGGGTGTCCGTGACCCTGGGCCTTCATGGTGTTTCCAGTATGCACCCTGAGTAGGGAGCTCAGCCAAAGGAGAAGAAAGGCCCTGTGGTTCTCCACCACGCCTCTCCTACACACCTCTCCCTGCATGGGGGAAAGCTGTGAGGGTTTGCGTGAGCAGTGGACACTTTCAATCATCCAGTACAGAAAAGATAATGAAAGTAAATGGACCAAATTGCAAACAGTGGAGCCAAACAGACTAGAGATGAAAAGACCAGACTCTTATCTCAGAGAGACTTTATTCAGATTCTACCTCTAGTTCTTAGAAGCCATATGATCTTGTACAAAGTAATTAGCCTGTTTCAGCTTTTCCATTTGTCAAGTGAGGATGAAATAGTATCTCCAACCTAGATGGGACAACATTTTAAAATGTCATCAGAAGTATCTGGCACAGAGAAAGGGCTTATTAAATGGGACCTGTTATTATTAGCACTATCTCTGGGTGCATGGGTGAGATTTGTTTTATTTCTCACAACTTCATATCTTTTCCAAGTTTTTTTACAATAAACGGATATTGTTTCTATCATGAGAAAAAACAGCAATATTCAAAGAGTGAATGAAGTGAAATTCAGAGAAAGCAAATCCTAGCTGGGACTCTGGGGAGTTGCTTTACTAACGAGGGTGAATTTGGAAATGTTGCCCTGTGGTCACTGGAAGTGGCTGAACAGCTAGGCCTGGGCATAGCTGGGCCCTCTAGGATAAGTCAACTGGAAGGTATTTTGACCACACCCCAGGGTGCCCCAGATGTGTGGTGTCCATTTCCAGAAGCAGTGGAGGGGCACGGTGAGAGATCCATGCTCTTCACTTTGGCCCTGGAGCCTTGCTGCTCCTCGGTGATGTAGGCACATGCTGTGCACTGGCCCTTACCATGCCAGGTGGCTCCTGTCAACACCACGTGTCCCTTTATGCTGCTGCAGATGAACTGACACCGAGGGAGGCTGAGGGCGAGCCGGACGAAGTGGGGGTAGACTGCACCCAGCTGACCTTCTTCCCAGCCTTACATGAAAGTCTGCACTCAGAAGACTTCTTGGAACTGTGTCGGGAAAGACAAGTTATTTTACAAGAGCTTCTTGATAAAGAAAAGGTAATATACCCCATTGCAATAGCCTTTAAGATTTTTAAGTTAGTTGTTAAGATTGTCAGACAGGAGAAAACCAAGGTTTCGCCACTTACATGGGGAATGAGATCTCCATTTGCTATGAAAACTTTCAACACAATAATCAGTGAAAAAAAGGGATAGATTCCTAAATTTGTTGGCCCAGGGAAAGGGTGCAAAGGGAAGTCTATACATCCTGCATCAAAATATTTAAAAGGTATACCATAAACTGTTAAGTGAAAAATACTCTAACTTCCTACTTTGACCTTCATGACAACCTGAGAGGCAAGTTTCAAGTTGAGAATTCTTGACCTTCTGGCAGTTCAGCATCTTGGCCCCCTGCTTGTGGCCTGACCACCCTGAGAGGTCCCTCACCTTGAGGGGTCTTGGGTGCATGTGTTTGGACACCCCAACCCATATGTCCGCACTGTCCCTATGCCTCGGTCTCACCTTGGCCACCACTCAAGCCTAGGGGTAAGCACACTGTGGCACCATTAGCCTTCAAAAGGGTGGCCCTGGGGATGAAGTGTACAGGCCCAGGAGGCAGGCTGGGGACCAGGTGGCAGGGAAACCCGGGGTCCTGGGTGCCTGGGGCTGGGTTGGCGGAGCCCTGCTCTTCGTGTGTGTGTCCTCTTGGCCTGGCTGGGGAGGCCCCAGAGAAGGACCCGTCTTCCCCAAGTCTAAGAATGCAATGGAAGATGAAGCACATGTCTTAGAGTAGAACCGGCCTCAGTTCTAGTCCCAGCTTGGCCACATATTAAACCGCATGTCACCTAACTGTTGTCAGCCTCAGTTTTCTCATCTTTAATGTGGAGTTCTGGCCACCATCTGATAACATTCTGCTCAGGCTTAAATGGGCCAGTGGAAGTACAGGGACTAGTTCAGAGCTGGGCATAAGAGAGGTGCTCATCAAAGGTGAGTTATTTTCCCTTTCTGAGGGTTGGGTGGTTGAAGGCTTGGTGGACCTCAGGGTCTCTGGGTGAATCGGGCTTTTCCATAGGAATATAAGTGAAGGAGATACCCACAGAGGAGCAGGCAGGCTGGGACTGGTGGGCCACAGGGGACACACAGAGATAAATGCATGAGAGCTGGAGGCTAGTCTGGCCCCAGGGTGAATGGGAATGGATCTGAACCAAGACCCAGGGACTGAGGGAGAGCCTGGACCTCCAGGAATAGGTCCCAGGCTCAGAGAACCTGGGAGGGGCATAAGCAAATGAATTGCTTATGAACTTGCTGCAGAAATTTCAGCAAATTGCTTTGCTGTTTTCAGATTGGGTCACAGTTCAAGCATTGTAGTCCTGTAACAATGCTGTCCTTATACCTGCATAACCAAAGCTTCCAGACACAGAGCACATTTCCAGCTCTCCAACACACCTAGACATCATGCCTCCTCATGCAGGTTTGCCTACCTGCAGTGCCCTGCCTGCTTGACCCCTGCAACTGACTCTCTGAAGCTGATCTTGACTGCTCCCTGCTCTGAGACCTGGAGAACTAGCTTGTTACTGTCTGTGTTGCCCCCTGCATCACCTCCTGCCTTGCTGCTGGCACACAGAGTGACCTCAGCACTTCACCTGTCCACCTCTGTCACTACGGATCCTCCATACAGGAGGGAACCCTGTTGTCTGACCACAGGCATGCCTGGAGCAGCCAGTCAGTCAACACTGATGAATGACGTGCTAAATTCATGTGCATTTTGTTTTGATAATGGAAGCATCATATCTCTACTATGTGAAATTTTGATAAATGGATATTAAAATATATAACACACATGTATCCATAAGTGTATATTCATAATATACAATTGCTGAGGACTAATGGCAGATCATAACAGTTGGGATATATCAATATATTAATATGCTCATATAGGTAAATGGATATTTAGTAAATACCTTGTCCATTGAAAAAACAGCTAAGACATCAATGCTTTTTTTCTATAAAAACTTTTCTTTGCTTTATGCCCTTAAAGGAGCAGCAGTTCTCAAATGGGGGCAACTCTACCCCACAAGGAACCCTTGCCAATGTCTGGAGACATTTTTAATTGCCATGGCCAGGGCGAGAGGATGCTCCTGGTGTCTAGTGGGCAGAGGCCAGGGCTACTGCTGGGCACCCTACGTTGTCTATGGTGGCAAGTCTGAGAACTGTGTCAGAAAGGATCCATAGTAAACAGATATCATGCTCCAGCTACACCTGCCTGCTTTCCTCATTATGTGGTGTCTCCATATTGGTTCTTTTCATTGCTTTGATAGGAGAACAATGGCAGTGCTTTATATTCGCTTTCTATCTCTGCCAGAAGAAATTACCACAAACATAGTGATTTTAACGCAACACACATTTATTATCTCGAAAGTCTTGGCACAGTGGGGCTCAGCAGGTTCTCTGCTAGAGCCTCAGAGGGCTGCAGCCAAGGCATTTGCGGGGCCGCATGTCTTTCCAGAGGCTCTGGGAAGGCATCCTTTCCAAGCTCGTTCCAGTTCTGGCAGAATCCACGTTCCTGCTTCTGTAGGTCCGAGCTCCTGTTCTCTGCCTGCTGGCTGCCACGGTTCATCTGTTTCTTGGGGTGCCCATCTCCCTTACCCTGTGGCCCTTCCTCCTTTCATTTCCTGCAGCGGGTGGTATCCTTCTCACCCTTCATATCCTTCTTGCCCCCTCTGCCTCCCGCTCCCCCAACACCACCTCTCTGACCAGCTCTGCTGCTGCCTAGGGCACAGGGGATGGCCCTAAGTCACACATAATCCAGGTTCACATCCCTGTTTTAAGGTCAGCTGATTTGTAACCTTGATTTTATCTGCAAAGTCCCTTCAGAGCTGTGTGGGTGTCAGATGGGACAGCCTCCTGGGGACTTCTCTGGAATACGGCCTGCCACTTTGACACCACTCAGGCTGCTGCCCCCCAGGGCCGGTCCTTGGCCTCCTAGGAGAGCCTTTGCAGGTGGCCTGACTCACTCCGGCATCCAAGGCCGGCCTGGGAGTTTTCACCCTGGCTAGGCTGAAGTTTGTGGTCAGGGACCCGAGTGAGTCCCAGCCCGGCCTCTTGTAGCCTGCAGGTACCTTTGACACTTGTCCTGTCTCTGAGAGTCTTGTTTTTGTTGACTGTCCACCAGGTGACATTTTCCTCAGGGATCTTGCTGGGGGAGCGGCAAGAGTCTGAAGCCCCCAGGTGACTGACTTTCCAGCCTCTGAGGCAGGACAGAACCAGGAAGGGGATCCTCTCCCATCTGCCCCTCCCTGCCTTTTGTTTAAGCTTCAGTCTTCCTTGGCCTTCCCGTGGCTCAGCGGGAAGCTGTCAGAAATGCCACACACTGTTTGCTGTGGCAGTGGGGATCCACAGGATGTGCAGACAGGAGCATGTGGAACCCAGCGGGCAGTCGGGAGGGGAGAGAGCAGGAGCTGTCCTGCTTCCACTTAGCACCCGGTGGCTGGTACATTCAGAAGGGAGGGACCCTGTGTGAGGGTCGGCTCCCGGCCCAGAGGACTGGGCAGAGTGACCCTTGCCATTATCTGGGCATCCGTCCTTGCCTGAGATGTCTCTATGCATTTTATGGGGCTGTGCTTGCTGCCTCTGGCTTCATGGGGAATTGTGGGAAAGGCTGGCTACCAAACTCAGTTTCCCCAGGGTCAGTGAAGCCAAACCACCAGGCACGCCTGTTCCTGGAGATGCAGGCCCGGGGAGGTGGGGGCAGGGCAGGATCCCTTGTGAGGGGAGGGTGGAGGCTACAGGCAGGGGTGGGGGTAAAAACCCTGCCCAGTTCTAATTCTCTTGCCCCCACTTACAGGCCTAGCGACTGGGTAAGTAAGAGAACCATTCCCCAGCCTCCTTTCTGTTATCTTTAGAATGGGGTTCTACTCCTGGTCTCACTAGTTTGTGGCAAAGATTGACGTGGGGCTGTGTCTCTGTCTGAGACTGTGCCCTGTGAGGAGGCAGCTCTCAGCCTCTGGCATCTGCTGTTACTGCTCTGGCTGTTGCTGTTCCTTTCATAGTCCCATAGGATTTGTTATCACTCTCCTAGAAGTAAGAAGGGGCATTGGAAGAACTCTGGTACCTATGGCATGGCCCAAGGGCCCTGTCAAGGGAAGGATGAAGGATCCTGTTAAGACTGAGGCTCCTGTGAGGCAAGGAACTGTGTGTCTTGGGGAAATGCTGTGGGGAGTGCTTGGATAGATGGGAAACTCTGGGGGTCTCCGTGGGTCTGGTTGTCCTGCCGAGATGGTGGAGGATGAGACAGAGGGTCAGAATGGAGCCCATGAGAGCCCTGACCAGCTGGAATGGGGTTCCTGCAGAGTGCCAACACTCAAACCAAATGCAAGGTTTTGGGAGAAAGAGGGAAGTTGCTGGGTTGAGACCTGGACTGATGTGTGGTGAAATCAAGGAGGTCTCTAAACTGAAAGCACAAGGCAGGGAAGAACATGAGAAAGCAGGCCTCAGGAATTCACATGAATCAGAAAAATCCTTGAACCACAGGATCACCCTTCTGCTCTAGACTGGAGAGCTCTGTGGACTGGGGTCCTGGCTGGCTGGTGGGACATATGGGGCCTCTCTGTGGCCTGGCACTCCTCCTCCTCCTCACACCTCCACCAGCCAGGTCCACGCAGTCCCATGGCTCCCAGCCTGGGACTCATTCACTCATGGCTCCATTCACTCATGGCTCCCAGCCTGGAGGCCTCCTGGGTGAACCTGTCCCTGTGCGCCCATCCCCAGCACACTCCCACCCCAGAGCATAGCTGGTGGCTCCATCCCCTGGGCCTACCCCAGCCCCCTCTTATTGCCTGACTGATGATTTCTGAGCCTGCCTATGGTTTCTCTGAAGGCAGAGAGAGACTTGGCTTCCTCCTCATCCCTTCCTTCCCTGACACACAGGGTGAGTGCTTGGGAACAATCTGCAGACTGACAGGGCAGCAGGAATCAGGAGGTCCTCCAGGGGAGCCAACCTGCCGCCAGGCCTGGGTCTGCTCACATGCCTTAGGACCCAGTTTGAGGGAGGGCATGCCCTGGGGGCACCTGGGTCTTGGGGGAGCCTGCTCTGGGGTGGGGAGGGTCTTGACTGGACTGGAGCAGGCTGCCACAACACCACCACCATGGAGGCAGCAGCCAGTCATTTGTGCCCAGGAGGGCAGCTTGGCACAGGGCAAAGTGCATAGGCTGGATTGAGAACTTCATTCTGCTATTTGTTTGTTGCTATTAATATTACTATTAGCAAAATGTCAACAGCTAGATGTCAGAAGCCCTTGCCTTGTGTGATCTTCATGCACTGTCTCATTCAGCCTCACCATGGCCCTGTGAGGCAGGTGTGTTAGTCCATTTGAGTTGCTATAAAGGAATTCCTGAGACGGAGTAATTTGTAATGAAAAGAGGTTTAGTTGGCTCACAGTCCGCAGGGTGTACACAAAACATAGTGCTGACATCTGCTTCTGGTGAGGCCTCAGGAAGCTTCTAGTCATGGTGGAAGGTGAATGGGAGCCAGTGCATCACATAGTGAGAGAGGCAGCAAGAGAGAGAGGGAGGAGGGGCCAGGCTCTTTCAAATAACCAGATCTCAGCTGAACTCTCGGAGAACTCATTCATTACAGCAAGGACAGCACCAAGACATTTACGAGGGATCTGCCCCCATCATTCAAACAGCTCCCTCTAGCCCACACTTCCAAAACTTAAGGCCACATGAGATTTGGGACAAAACATCCAGACCGTATCAGGAGGCTTTATTATTTCCATTACAAAGATGGCAAAAACAAAGCCCAGGGTGGCTACTCACTGGAATTGCTAGGATTTGACCTCAGATCTCTCTTATTCTCAGTTCATGTGTTTTTGTCCCCTCTCTACTGCCTCCCAGCTCACTGTGTTGGACAAGTTACATAACCTTTCCAGCACCCTGTCCCTCAGCAGCCGGCTCTTATTGGGCTTGGAGTTGTGGCTCCCGGCCCCATGTGCTTTCTCTATAACTGTTCCAGTTAAAGCTGGTGCCGGGAGGCCTTCAGGTCTCTCACCAACATGGCGTCTCTGCCTGGGATGCAACAGGCCAAGCAGGTGCCTACCTGCCTTCCTGCATGTGCCTTAGCCCCTGGTCCACTGTGGCCTTATCCCTGGACCACTATGGTTTTGTGTCAAGGACAGGAACTTGAGGCCAAGGAAAGGAGGATGGGTGCATTGATTGTTGACCCATGAACATGTTCAAGCAAATATACAGAAAGTTTGTGCAAGGGATGTGTGTGTGTGTGTTACTCTCTACATTCCCCAGGCTAGTACAATTAGCCTATGTTGAGGCATTTTGTAGCAAGTGTTGGTTGTAAGCTGGGACTTCCCGTAATTCAGATGTTATTGTGAGACTTTGTACTTTTTCTAAAGCCTTGTGCTTTTTCTAAATTTCTAAGTGAAACATGCCCACAATAGGGGCATGGCAGGACTGTGTGCATGCTCCTACAACAGAGTCCCCACTCCTCCTCCCCTACCATCTCAGAAATGCTGGGTCATATGGCCTTTGCTGGACACATGGCACAGGAGACTTTCCAGGGCGTGACTGCTTTTCAGGCATCTGGGTGGCATGCCTCTGGCAGAAGCCTCTGGAGCTGCAGGCACCATCCTGGCCCTGGGGGATGCTGTGGTGTCGGGGCTAGGGTGGCAGCAGCTTAACTCATTTCTTTGTGTGAACGTTGGAGTTCTGGTTGCCTCCAGCAATACCTGGGATGTTAATTATTCAATTATTCTGTGCCACCTCTGCATCATTGATTAATGATTCCCAGGACTACAAACACATTTCTCTGCAAACAGCTCTGTTTGACTTGAGGAGTGACTGATTTAATGCATATTAATTGTGGGCCCATGTCAGTTACCACGTGGCTGGGGATGTCCCTTGTACAGCTTCCAGAACCAGTCCAGAGTCAGTCCTCAAGTGAAGGTTTGCTTTTGTTATTGTTCTTTGATTACATGAAAAATTAAACATCTGATTTTTTTTAATACAAAATATAAAATGTGAGTTTGACCTTGGTAGAAATGATCCGCTCAAAGGGAGAGACATTTTCCTCTGGATTGCAGAGTGGCATCTTCTACAAGCTCCTCCCAGGTATCTTTAGCTGAGGCTGTTTGTAGAAGGTGAGGGTGGGTGTTAACCTTTCTATGCAGTAACTTCCTGTCTTTCTGAATCTCCATGACTTTCTGCAATGCAAACAACACATGTCATTCCTACTTAATATTTCTGAGATGCTGGTTAGCATTCTTCATATACAAGGCCCTTCCAGAGCTGGCCTTGTAGTTTCCCTGGACTAACTTCCCTTATCCTTATACATGCGCATAAACACACACACATGCATGCACAGACACACATGTGCAACCACATGCACACACATACATGTGTGCATACACACATGCACACACACATGCACACCTGATGCGTGCACACATATGCATACACATACACATGTGTGCACGTGCACACACACACATACACACCCCTCTGACTTTTTAATTATACAGAACTACCTATAATTTCCAAAATGTCCAGCTGGTTCAAGACTTTGTGCCTTGGAATGCTCCTCCCCTATTTTTTATCTTTGTAACTCCTAACTCCAGACTTGGAGTCATCTCCTCAGGAACCATTTCTCTGGTGTCACCGCTGCCGCCTCTTCCATCTCAGTCTGAGTGAGACACACTCCTGTGTGCTCCCAGAGCACCTGTGCTCTGTGAGCTTTTCCTCCCACACTGCTGGGAGAGCTGATATCCTGCTCTCTCTCTTTCCTGTTAGATTGTAAACATCTTAAAGGCATGTTTTATTTTCCTTTGTGCCTCCCAGGGAGTGGGACATATGCTAAACATTTAATATGTACCTGTTAAATAAATGAATGAACAGATAGATGAGTGAATTATGGGCAATATGCTGACACCAGATGAAACCTTTTTTTTTTCTTAGCCTAGCTGGTTCCCAATGGTCAGTTTCTTAGTGTATGGGCTTCAGATCACCTGCATCAGAATCTTCTGGGTTGCTTATTAAAATTCACATTCTAGGGCCCTACTCTGCACCTGTTGAATTGAAACTTCTGGGGATGTAGCCTGGGAATATGAATTTTATCAAGCTGTGCAGGTGATTCTCAAACATACTAACTTTTCAAATAAATGCCCCAAATCCATGAGTCCAAGTTTTACAATATTCAGAGCTACCCTGGCTAAAAATGTGCTCCAATTTTAATCAGTTGCCAGTGAGCGGTCCTTAGTGAACATAGGTTATGGTGAGCATTGTGCTTTGAACAGTCCTTGGGACTTGTAACATATTTCACATTTCACTGGTGCAACCAAACAAAAGCAAAGGTATTGCCATTTCCACCTAGTCTCCTCCGTGTCTGCAGAGAAAGATGGAAGGTGTGGCTGTCTGCAGGCTCTCTGTGGAAGTGACACATGCAGGCAGGCAGGGGGCATCCCTGCTCCTTGTCTCAACCTGAGATGTACTTACGTAAAAAGATCCATGCGTCATTACATTCCTTTCCTTTCCATATTTCCCAAATTAATATATATGTGTATATATATAAAATATAAAACAATAAGGAGATGTTCTCTCTCTCTCTCTCTCTATATATATATATATATAGATAGATAGATAGATAGATAGATAGCATCTCCTTATTGTTTTAACATACATTCCTTTGATTATTAGTATGACGAATTCTCTGTCTAAATACATTTAAGATAGAAAAAAGTAGATACCAGAGCTCATAGGTGGCCAAATATAGCCTTTTGCCTCTTTGATACTTGACTTTTTCTCAGCCATCTGTGCTTTTCTAAAAAATAAGAATACTTATTCCATATGCCAATACTATTAGAATGTATTCAGAACAAGGTTGAGGCAAGCAGAGATGTAGGAAGAGGGCAAATGATAAATGGGAGCAGGGCTAAAGCTTTCTTTGCAGCAGACTCACTCACCATACACAAAAATATAAGGAAATGTATAATTTGACAGCTCTGTTACTGGGTATCTTCAGTCACCTCTCTGGACCTCAGTTTTCCTACCTATAAAATCAGGATATTTCACTAAGTTGCAGACTGCTAATGCTAGAGAAAACTTTAGAGAGCATCCAGTTGACCTTGCCCTTTATAGATGCACCACTGAGGCCTGACTTTAGAAGAATGTGCTGCTGTGTGCTACCACTGAATGTCCCAGTAGATTGTTGTCTCCCTGCTATGGTTTGAATGTCCCCCAAAATTCTTGTGTTGGAAACTTAATTGCCATTGTAACAGTATTAAGAGATGGGGTCTTTAAGAAGTGATTAGGCCATGAGAGCACGACCCTCATGAATAGATTAATGCCATTATTGCAGGAATGTTTCATTATTATGGGAGTGGGATCCTGATAAAAAGGATAAGTTCAGCCCTATTTCTCTCTCTGTCTTGCATGCTCATTTCCAGCTTCCACCCTTCCATCATGGGGTAACCCTCACCAGATACCAGTTCCATGCTCTGGGACTTCCTAGCCACCAGAACTGATAGCCAAATAAACATTTATCTTTATAAATTACCCAGTCTGGAGTATTCTGTTATAGCAGCAGAAAATGGACTAAGACACCCTCTAACTTTAGCTCCAGCATTTTGTTGATTTCTGGACAACCTGTTTGTCATCATACACAGAGCTAGCTGCGGCTACTTTCTTAGTTATTTTACCCATCAAGAGTGCTAATATATCATTCAGTTGATCTTAAAAAAGCTCTACTCATGAGGCAAAAGTTCTACTCTTTAAAGTGATCAATAGAATCATGGCATAAGGGATTTTTTAATCATGAGTAAACTTAGGGATGGAGCCCTCCTAGGGCTAATTTAAATGGAAGAGCAGGTAATAGTTCACTTGGGTTCATTTTCTAGTTTTTAAAATGCCATTTCTTTTCTAGCAGAATCAATGTTTAAGCTATTAACCCAGCTCTCACCAGACATTTTTCTTGTGGTTTGGCTTATTCTGGTTGATACTTAAGTCTTCCCAAAGGGAAGTGCCAGATCATAGGCATGTGCTCTGAGACCCTGGTGCAGGCACCATGGAGGCTGTGGTGGGGGCCTGGTGTCACGGGGAGGAGAGAGGGTTTGGAGGCACATAGGCCAGGACTGGCATTGCAGAGCCACATCGTCTCATCATGTGAACCTGAAGATGGGGTCTCTGAGTCTCATCTGGGAAAAGGTACAATAGGAGAAAAAGTTTAAGCCTGACATAATCTTCCTAATAGTCCTGGTGGGAGTGTAAATTAGTGTCACCTTGTGGGAGGGTAATCTGAACATGGCTACCTGAATTTAAAATGCCCACACCCTTGACCTACAATTCTGCTTATAGAGATTTATGCTTCAGGCCGGGCGCGGTGGCTCATGCCTGTAATCCCAGCACTTTGGGAGGCCGAGATGGGCAGATCACGAGGTCAGGAGATTGAGACTATCCTGGCTAACACGATGAAACCCCGTCTCTACTAAAAAATACAAAAAATTAGCCGGGCGTGGTGGTGGGCACCTGTAGTCCCAGCTACTCGGGAGGCTGAGGCAGGAGAATGGCATGAACCCAGGAGGCGGAGCTTGCAGTGAGTGGAGATCTCGCCACTGCACTCCAGCCTGGGTGACAGAGTGAGACTCCATCTCAAAAAAAAAAAAAAAAAAAAAAAAAAGAAATTTATGCTTCAGATTTACTTGTGTATTCAAAATGACTTATCTACAAGGATGGTCATTGTAGCATTGCCTGTTATGTCAAAACATTTGAAAGCAACCTGAGTCAAAAGAGGACTGACTGGTCAAATAAACTGTAGCATATCCATTCAAGGGAATAGTCTGCAACTATTAATAAGAATTAGACAGCTCTATGATAAATGATTTGGAAAATGATCTAAGATGAATTGTTAAGAGAAAAGTCTAGATGCAGAGCAGTAAGCATATAAATGTTCTTTGTGTAAAAGAGAATATGTATAAACATGCTAATGTATTCATACAATCTCTTTGGAAGAATATCCAATAAAGTGGTAATGGTGGTTGCCCCTGGGGAAGACTACTAGAGAACCTGGGAATGCCACACAGTTACTCAAGTCCCAAAGTAGACATTTATCATTTATCCTCAATTCATCCTCCCTCTCCTCCCCTCCCCTCCCCTCCTTTCCCCTCCCCTCCCCCTCCCTCCCTCTTTCCTTCCTTCCTTCCTTTCTTCCTTCTTTCCCTTCCCTTTTCTTTTCTTTTTCTTCTTTTTGCTTTCCAGTTAGTCCAGTAGCAGCTCCTGTCAATTCTCCATCTTCTTATTTAGATACACCCACTTCCTTCCCTCTGCATTCTGCCATCCATCCCAGACCACCGAAATAGCAACACAACGGGGCACCCTCCTTTCAGTCTTGACCCCTTCTAATGCCATCTCCACCCAGCAGTCAGTGTCATCTTTTAGAAACAAACTCTCCCATGGCTTTCTGTTGCAACCACAATAAAACCCAAGGGCCATGCTAAGGTACCTAAGACCACCTATGATGGAGGTACTCCTACTTTCCAACTTCATCTCAGCCATACTGACCACTTTTCTGTTCCCCAAATCAGCCCTTCCTGCCTCTGGGCCCTTAACTGGATGTCCCCGTTCCTTGAAATATTCTTCTCCAAGCTTTTCCAGAACTTACAAGTTTCCAACCTTCAAGTTTCAGGGTCTGTGTCCTCGCCAAGAATAGTGTCCAAGAACAGAATAGTGTTCTTGCCAAGTTTCTCCCTGCCTTTGTCATGATCACTCTGGTTTTTCTCTCTTAGCATGTATCACAGGTTGTAATAGTTGGTTGGTTAAAATCTCGCTACTGGATTTTAAGCCCTGTGAGGGTAGGATTCTTGTATATCTTGTCCACCTTATCCCCAAAGCCTGGCTCAGTGCCTGCCATGGAGCAGAGGCTGAATCCGTAACTGCTGAGTAGATGACCACCTGGATGAATGAATGGAATTGGAAATGAGTCCACTTTGGACTCTGGCCTGGAAGGTGGCTGGGGGGCCAGCTCCTCTGACAAAGTAGATTCAGGATAGACCAAGAAAGCCAGCTACCTGCACCAACCTTGGTTACAGTAACAGAGGCTCTCGGCTGGTCCTAGCTTACGAAAAACAGCTCAGCCCTGACTTGCCCTGGATCATAGTGGTTAATACTTATCTTGGAACAAAACGCTCAGTGAACCTTTGCTTTCTACCCTTGGCTCTGGCTTTCACTAATCCCATTTGGTGCAGGAGTTGGAAAACTGGTCTTCAGGGCCTGCTCTCCAGGTGTCACCACTGTGGCCTAGTCATTGCTCCCAAAGGTGAGCAGGGAGCTTTGCTTCAGTCCCAGGCTGTGTCACTTAGTAGGTGGCTGATCTTTAGTGAGAGTCTTATCTCCTGGAACCTCTTTTATTTTTTTTTCTCCCGAACATATCTATTCTGCTTTTATATAACTGGAATTAGCACAAAATTACCATGAGAAAATGCTGGCCTCAGCCTTATTCTTGGTCCCTTTAGGCTCTCATGTTCTAGAATTTATTGATTCACTCACTTGTTCCTTTAGGGTTTACTATGTAAGGACCCACTTGGTCCTTACTACATGCAGAACTCTGGGTCATACCAAGACATTGTCATGGGTCAGGTTCTGCACGGAGAAAGTCGATTGGGAATGAGGATTGCAGGGCTGGGCCAACGGAGACGTGCAACCACAATGTAGTCTCAGCAAAGACTTCAGCTGATTCCAGAGCAGCTCTAGGTTTGGGATGGTTGTTTAGAGTTTTCTTGAATTGAGCCAGAGGGGCTAAGCCTTCCTACTCCACATTGTCCAGTTGTTGGGTACAGACTGCCCCTGGGAAGAGGATGTGACCTTGGGCCAGGGGCTGTATTCAGCTAAGGCAATTCTGGAGAACTGCCAGCATTTCCAGCAACAGGGGAAATGCTCACCTCGGTCCAAGAGGAAGGATCTGGGCAGAGCACTGAGCATCTTCTGCACATGTTTCCTTGGCCTTGCAGAGATGGCAGTACCTGTCTTGCACTTGTGGTTCTAGGCACGTTTGAATTCTAGTCCTGGCTCAACCATGTACCAGCTGGTCCCTGGACAAGCTCCCTCTCCTCTGTAACTGAGCGATGTCTTGTACCTGGTGAACCTTCCTCACGGTTAACTGTGGGATGCTTTGCATGGTTGTAGAGGGCCTTAAAGTGAGAGAAAGGACTTTGATGTGCTGAATATACCAGTAAACACTCACCCACACATCTTGGTGGGAGCAGAGGTGGGCTTGAGTAGATTAGACACCAGCCCAGGTGGGGTGTGGTAGTGCCACGTAGGCTGTGAAGAGCAGTACAGCTCTGGGACAGCGGGACTGCCATTCATACAAGGCACCGCTCTCACCTCCAATTGCCCCATGGATGGCTGGTCACTACCCTCCTGTTTCCCCCAAGAATCATGGGCATGCTTCCTGTGCACCACCTGACTCTGGCACTCTCTCCTTCCAGGTGACACAGAAGTTCTCCCTGGTGATTGTGCAGGGCCACCTGGTGTCAGAAGGGGTCCTGCTTTTTGGCCACCAACACTTCTACATCTGTGAGAACTTCACACTGTCTCCCACGGGTGATGTCTACTGTACCCGTCACTGCTTATCCAAGTGAGTTATCCACTTCTCCCAGCAGATTCTTCCCTGAGCCCCGTTCATCCTTACCACCCACCCCCACTATTCCCCTTCTCACCTTGTTCTTACAGTGGGCTTAGATTTGGGCCTGAAACTGAGCCGTGAGATAAAACAGAAGGACCTGCAGGCATAGGCCATCCATGGCCATGGTTCCCCTAAGCAGTGATCAGGACTGGGTACCAATGTGGCAGCTCCTCACGTCTCCCCTAATATGGAATGTCAGGACTTAGGGATCAGTCCTTCAGTTATTTGCGTGGCTGAATTCAGTCGCCATTAACTTACTCACGCAACAACATGTTGGTTGCTCATTCTGCAAAAGAAAACAGGCACCGCCCCTTTCTTCCGAGGGACTTAATGCAATCGGCAGCATGCACAGGTTCTTTCAGAAACTGTTGGCCGCACACTATGATCGTGGGACAAAATCTTCAGGGTTCAGGCTTGGAGGGATGGCCTGGGACTGGAGTGGTGGGGAAGAGCTGCCTGAGGAAGGGACCAAGATCTGGGTCTTGCAGAATGGGTGAGACTTGGGAAGAAACTTGAAGTCATTTTTACACTAACAAATACCAGAGGCCTTTGGCAGGAAATGCCAAGTTCTTTAGGATCAAGTGCAATTGGTCTATTTGGGTACAGTCAGCCCTTATTGTGCAATTCTCCTGTGTTGATGAAGTAAGGCCATTCAAAATCAAATTGACGGAACTTTTGCCAAAAGTCCAGTTGTCAAGTGTATGTTTTCACTTGATCATTGTCTTTGAAGATATTTGGATGAAGATTTCTTCGTGCAGAGATAGGCCTTGCCTCTTCCAGTTGACCCAGGTTCAGATAATGACAAGATGACTTCTTAGCCCAGTGGCTCTCAAACTAGCTGACACCAGTATCACCTGGAGGGCTTGTTAGCACACAGATCCCTGGGTCCTGCCCCACCCTAGTTTCTAATTCAGTAGTTCTGGGGCAGGGCCTGAGGCTTAATAAGTTCCCAGCTGATGCTGATTCTATTGCTGGTCTGGGACCACACTTTGAGAGCCACTGTTTTAGGCTACTGACAGAGGAGTCTAAGTCTTATCTGCCAATAACCAAGAACTTTAACTTCCAGTTGTCCTATCACTTCCAGCCTATGTAAGGAAGAAAGAGTTGAAGAAGTGCAGAAGAGTAGCTGTCAGCCCACCTTGGTTGATTTAGATCAAAATGCTTTAAAATGCTTGGCATTTTTCTCTCTGCTAATTTCCATATTTTATTCATACCAAACGTTCACCGATTGCTGTGAGTCTTCTGTGCTTCTCCAAGGCAGGAGAAGCATAATTAATACTTGGCTTCTCATCCCATCTTATTGCTCATGTTTTATTGATACTGATCAATATGGACAATGGGCCTGCAGCTGTGCCTATCTGAGAGCCGATGAAAGCTTTCTACTCTATCCGTATGCATGGCGTGCCCCTGTGATGACTCGCATAATCCACTGCTGTGCTCTTCACCTCTGGTTTAGATAGATTTAGAGTTAGATAAGATCTTATTGATTAGGTAAATTGTGTTTATAAGGTGCACCTAATCGTGATCAAATTCACTATATCTGCACTTTTAATAGAAGCCCAGTGGTCAGATTTTATGTACTCACTTGATTTGCAATGACAGACAAGGGAGACTTCTCATGTCTGAAAATGTACTTTTCTAGAATGCAAGTAGGAGTAGAGTGAGAACAAATTACTACCCTGGAATTGCACTGGGGAAGTACCCAGGTAGTTTTAGTCACCATACCTCAAAGAAGCATTTGTTAATCAGTGCTTTCTCTTCAGGGTCTCATCTAGTGCCCTAAGAAACTACTAGCACTCCTGGAGATGCAGTTCTGAGACAGACTATTAAATCATTCCAGATCAATGGGGATTAAGTCTTATTTTGACCATGGAGATTAAAGAAGATACATAAATAAGCTTGTTAAAAATAAAGCTAAGTCAAACCTGAAATGTTTCTGTAAAAGACTGCTATGGTTGAGTCAGTTGCACATTAGACCTTGAAAAAGCCTCTCCAATGTACCACAAAAACATCCAAAATCAGACTCAAGAACATTACAGACTCCTTGACAGTAGTTGGACTTTGCACTTTGGAAATTTCCTCAGAAACTAACAGCCTTCTGAGAAGGTTAGCTTTTGCTTGTAGTAAGTCCCTTTCTTAGCTGATTAGGGTGGCTGTATTCATTTGCTAGGGCAGTCAAAAACTGGGTGGCAAAAAACAAACAAACACACACACGAAAAAAACAGAAATGTGTTGTTTCATAGTCCTAGAGGCTGGCGGCATGAAACCAAGGCAAGGCCACGCTTCCTCTGACTGCTTTAGGGAAGCCTACTTCCTTGCCTCTTTCAGCTTCTTGTGTTTACAGACAATCCTTCACATCCCTTGGCCTGGAGATGCATTGCTTCAGGCACCTGGTCATCTTGTCCCTGTGTCTTCACATCATCTTCCCTCTGTGTGTCTATCTCCATGTCCAAATTTTCCCTTTCTATAAGGACACCAGTCAGGTTGGATTTGGACCCATCCCAATGGCTTCATTTTAACTTGATTACCTCTGTAAATATCCTGTTTTCAAATACAATCACAGTGTGAGGTACCGGAGGTTAGGATTTCAACATATCTCTTTTGGGAGACACAGTTCTACCCATGACAAGGGCAGTCAAGCTCACAAGGCAGAGAATTTGATTAACTTGGTGGGAACCTAAGTCATCCAACTGGCTCTTTGTGATAGAGTATTTTAAAGCAGATAATTCTTCCCCAAAAGTGAACAGTTTTAATGCATCATTTCTGTTTTATTCAGTTCAACAAATATTTATTGAAAATCTGTCTTATGCTCAGCACTATGGTGGACTCCATAGATGGAAGGAGTGAATTAGATGTGGACTAAATCTGGTAGACAGTTTACAATCTAGTGAATGTTTCTGGGTATAAATTCCAGGTATAATTCTGGCAATAGTCAGGTAACTTCAAATGTGGGCCAAATCAAAGTATGTTTTATCCTGAAATCCACTTCTACTATCAAAGAACAGGTCAACCAATATCATAACTACCATTTATCTCACTGTGATTTATCTAGTCAGAATATTGACAGTTATCCTAAGCACATGGACAGTTTTTGCAGATCCTGCTGGCAGTTATGCTGTGGAACAGTGAATGGCAGCCTCTGAACTATGGCAATGGCTCTACCCAAAGAGTATGGATCAGCTGCTCCTTCTACCCAGCACCCTTGGCTGCCTGAACTTCAATTCATTTTGTAGAACATGTATGGTGTAGTATTGTCAAAGACTCCCAATCACAGCTGTGTGAATAATGTTACATATGATAGACCTCAATTTGGAGGTCAATTAGGGGAATCAATAATGTACATAATTTAGCTTTTCTGAGACTTTGGGTCTATCTGAGGATCCATCCTCTATATGGTTATTCAGTTTCTACAAGCAGGAGGAAAATGACTGTCTTTTCTCCTAAAAGCTTGTTACCATTTTCCAGAGCATTCTTCCGTATGTCATCTGTGTTTCAGAGTTGCAGAAACAGTGAGCACAGAGCAAACTGAAAGCAGGGAGCCAGTGGTAGAGCTCTGTAAAAGCTAGGGAGCATTTCTGCCTCCAGGGAGAAAAGGCACTATTGAAAGAGCATGGGTGTTAAAGTTGGAGGACCTGGGTTTGAAACCAAGTTTCACCTCTTAAGGACCACATGACCTTGGAAAAATCTCACCTCTCTGGAATGCAGTTTCCTCATTTACGATATGGGAATAAAAATAAGTCATGCTCAGTATAAGGTTTCTTTATAAGGATCCAATTAAATAATGAATAGGGAAATGCTTGGCAGGCCAGAGAACATGACAGTCACTTAGCAAACATGCCCCGAGCTCAGGGGAAGATACAGAGGACAGAGAGCCATGGGCAAAGACCTGTGCCTTGCAGGGTCTGCAGGGGAGAGAGAACAGCCAGACATGCAGCTAAGGTATGGAATATTTTCTGTGGTTCCCACAAGCATGGCATGATGGGAGCACAGAGGAGTGGCCATGTCATCCCCACTAGTACCTTGACCTGGGATGCTGCTAGACCTAAGCCAAAGGCAGGGAGGAGAATTGTCTCTATGGCCCTACTGCGAGTCAGAGATGTGTAGGGGCAGCTCAGCTGAGACCCAGATAGAGGCATTAATAATGGACAAAGGACCTCAGCCAGCAGCAGGTTTGTATTAAAGCATCCTGGCAGAAACATTCAGAACCAAAGCTGCGTTTTGTGTTTGATCCATCCTACCACGATGCAGCTTAGAGAAGAGGGCCTGGGAGGGTTGTTCTGAGAAGGGTCTGCAGAGAACCTGAGTCTGCAACCTCAAAGTCAAGCTGTTTAGGGGCCTAAGCAAGGGGCTTAGGCTGTGTCTCACTTGGGCAGGCTTCCCCGCTGCCCAGCACAAGTCAAAGCTCTTAGTGCTGCACATGCTGGACTGCCACTGACCATAGACTAGAGAATTCCCTCTGGGTCTGTGACTGCTGGGCCTCTCTCAACCTCCCCAAGAAGTGGGGCATGGAGGCTCCATGGGCTGCATTGCAGGCTGGGCCATGGGGACCACACTGGGAGCTGGGATGGGAGAAGCTGAAACAATTTCCTCACCCACTCCCTAACACCTTGGGCTGGGGCTGGGAGGACCACCTTGGGTCAGGGGCCCTTGTAGCCCTTGGCTCTCTGGGCCTGTGGTTGGCACACAGGCTTCTTGAGGGCTGGCGTGCTTGGGAGGCCTTCGTTTCTTAGTCCTGGCATCTTATCAGAATGGTTGTGGTTGTATACACAATTTAAGATGACTGCATGCCCCAGATGTTCAGAAATGTAACTCTATAACTGAAATCAACTTTATTTCTCAAGCTCCCATGTGTCCAGATGATGAAAAGCTTCATATGATTAGCTCAAGGCATTTCAGTTATTTCCAGTGTACAAATTGTTCTCTTTGGGAATAAATATTTGGACAAATTTATTATCCTCCCTTTCCCCTCCTCTCTTCTGCTTCTCCAGGAGGAGGGGTCACTCTGAGATCTTTCTGGGAAAGCCTCCTGCACACCCCTCATAACTCTCCAAGGGACCTCATCTCAGGACTGCCTGAAGCCTTGCTGGAGGCATGCCTCTGTTCCTCCAGGTGCCCGGGAGGTGGGTCCCACATCACACGTGGGTCCCTTCTCTGCCTTTTCAATGAGTCCCTTACCAGCTCTCCAAGATTGCTTCTCACTACTCAAGGCCTGGCATGGGAATTTTAAGATGGACCCCCTACATTTTCTGTCTCCAGCCTGGGTCTTGCAAACTGAATGAGCTCTGGCTTTCAGGAAGTTATTTCTGCTGTGTGACTGAGCAATCGCTTCAGAATTCAGTACACCTCTTTGTCCTGGGCTGGGTATACCCAGCAACTCAGGCCTGTGCCTTTGTATGGTCTGCAGGGGAGAGAGACCAATCAGACATGCAGCCAAGGGGCAAGGGATATTTGCTGTGGTTCCTGTTAGCATTGATGCTGGGAGCACAGATGAGTGGCTATGTCATCCCCACCAGTACCTTGACCTGAGATGTGCTTTGACCTAAGCCAAGGGTAGGAAGGAGAATTACCACTATGGCCCCACTGGGAGTCAGAGATGTTTAGGGGCAGCTCAGCTGAGAGCCAGATAGCTCTCAGGGCTGCCAAAGATGTGGGGGAGGCAGGCCAAGGGTCCTGAAGAGCTCCCTGGTTTGACACCAGACATCACTCTGCAGTCTCAGTGAGAGCCTCACTCACCTCTGAAGAGACCTCATCCTGAAGGTTGCCAGGGCCCAGGCCAGGCTGGGCAGCCTCTCAGGATGCAGGCGCTGTGCAGATGAGCTCCAGGTGCTGTCCTCATGCCTTGCCAGCGGCATCTCTGCCTTCCTCTGCTCCCCTCCCTCCTCTTCCCTGTGGTGCCTGACCCCTCCTAACTCAGGTTTGCATTCAGTCTCACAGTCACCTGGCTTCCCTCAAACCTCCCTGCCAAGTGCTCTGTACTCCCCAATCCTGCCATGAAGGGTCTGAGTCCTGCCAGTCCCTGTGGCAGCCACAGGTCACACCTGACTCAGTTACCTTGTCCAGCCTGTCAGCCCTGCTACGGAAAGAGGTCATTCAATACAAAACAAGAAGACCTGGGCAGAGGGACTAAGGTGTATGGCACAGCAGGCATCCTGGGGCTGAGACTGTCATGCCTGGGCAGAGGTAGCTGGCACAGGGCCAGGCTGGACATGGGGGAGCCAGGGAAGAGAGGCCACAGGAACCCACGAGGGCTCCTGGGCATGGTTTACAGTCACGCACAGGACCCATGAAGCCCTCCCTGCTGGCCCCCACTCTTACCCAGGGGCCTTCTCACCCCGACTCTCATGCCCTTTGTCAGCATCATCCTGGAAACTGTGCCGTCATATTGCTGTCCCCTGGCCTGGTGAGGCTGACACCCCACCCTGTTCCTCCAGGGCAGGGCAGCTTTTACGTGTCAGCGGCCAGTGCCAGAGCTGACATGGGCAAGCACTCAGCAAGGATTTCTCAGATGAGTAGGGCTAGCACACTGGTTGGCAGTGACCACCGCACCTCTCTGATGTGTCCTTGGAAATGTGGGTGGGGCTGGCGGAGGGCAGGAAGAGGAAGAAGCCTGCACGTGTCCTCACTCTGATGTCTGAACATGTGCCCTGCATGCTTGTTTCCTTTTCAGCATCAGCGATCCGTTCATTTTCAACCTGTGCAGCAAAGACAGGTCCACTGACCATTACTCGTGCCAGTGCCACAGCTACACTGACATGCGGGAGCTACGGCAGGCTCGCTTCCTCTTGCAGGTAAGCACACTGGGTGCTGGCACGCCTGGGGCCTGTGAGAGGCAGGGCCATGGGACAGGTGGTCCAGGAGCCATCCAGAGACACACCTCTGTGACTCTTCTTTGTGCCTATGCACAGCCCAGTGCCCTTAAGGAGACACCCACTTGTTCCCTGGGCTTATGGTGGCCCTGGTCCCAGGTGGGAATTCTGACTTCTGCTGCACTCTGCAGTCCCTGCAGTTGGCTGTTGGGCCTTTTGCTGTGTCTTTTAGGATTTAGCTGCTTCGCTGTTTTGCTCTTAACATAGCCCAGAGCTGCCTTGGAGATTTAGGAATACAGGGCAGGACAGATACATTGCCTCCTAGTAGAGCTGATGACTGGGAGTGGAGTGCCCTCTGCCCTGCCCTGACCTGCCCTGCCCTGCCCACAGGTGTAAGACCTCCCTTGCTGACATACTCTCCCCCTTTCTCCCCAAGGTGCTCGCCTATTGCCAAGTTCCTGCTTGGCCCTGTTTCTGGGGCCAACTGTTTTAGGGATCTCCCAGCTGCCCCCTCCAACCAGGATCTTTCAGTGCCTCACCCATGCCTTCAAGGGCTTAGCCAGGCATGCAACAGAGACGTTGGCTCCTTTCAGAGGAAAAGCTCAGCCATAAGCTGGTCATAACCTCCCATTTCTCATCCCACTTCACAGATAGATCACACTTTCTAGAAACATCACCTAAGCAGCAAAGGGAGTAGGGTAAACTTCAGGGTCCCCCAGTGACATCAAACACATCTTGCCTTCATTACCCCAAGCTCAGCAATAGCAAAGCTGCATCCCCAGCCCCTGGGCCTCCAGGGCAGCTGGCAGAAAAGGGGATCCCGGGGACCATGTGACAGGAGGGACAGGATCTCTTCCCACCCTCTCTACAGGGTCACTGTTAGTTCCAAAGGCCAGCAAGAGAGCAGTGCGTGGCCTAGATGAACTAGATATTTTTCATGTGTAAATCTATTTTCTGTAGGTAGGTCATTGATTCATCCAGTGACCCCTCCTTCAAGAGGGCTCATTATCATTCTCTGAAACTGAAGCTCAGGGAGGCCTTTAAGGTGGGGGAATTCCTGAAAGGCCCCAGCTGCCCTCCTGTCAAGGGTTTGCCAGCAGCTCCACTCTAGCCCTCTAATGAGCACTCTTCCTCCCTCTGCTGCTTTTGCCTGCAACACAGTTAGTTCTCATTTTGCCTGAGCTTCCTGAGGGCCTTTGCAGGGTGAGGGAGCAGGAAGAGCCGAGTGGAAGTAGCAGCCGTGCCCTGATGGTTCTGGGCAGTGCTGCTGGGTCTGGGCCAATCTCTACCTCAGCTCTGCCACATTAGCTCATGTGGGCACCTCTCTGGTTTCCTTGCCCTTCAGTGAGCAGGAGGCCATGTCCTGCCTTTCCACTATTATACATACAGCACTGAGTACAATTTTAGGCACAAAGTAGGTACTCAAAATTATTTTTTATGATTATATGTCTACCTTACATGTTATATAGAGTAGCAGATAGGTATCAGTCAGTGGGGTATTTTCCCCCCAGTACATAGTGATTGTTTCCAGAGGGTTGGTTCACCTGAAGTGGTGGAAGCCAAAGGGAGAGCTTTTTGAGCAAGGCCACCATTTGTCCATCCCTGGATTCTCCCAGGAGAAAGGCAGAGCTTGGCACTCAAGGTATCCAGGGCAAGCTGTACCCTCCACAAATTCTGCATTCACTTCCTGTTTTGCACATTATTTATATTTCTATTTGTAGAAAAAAATCTAAGAGTCTCCTGTCCACTAGCAGAGGAGAGAAGGTATGCAACATCCTTGCAGATACCTTCTTTCTGCTCAGGAGAGTTAATGAACTGGACTTTGAGAACTCACTTCCAGCCAGGTAGATGCAGGATGGGTGCAGTACCCATCTCTGAGTCTGAACCTTACCCCACCCCATCCTTCCCTCCATGTACAGGTCTCACCTCTCCCTAACTCTCTCTTCAGCCCTGGGAATTCTCTTTCCTTGGCCTCATCTCATCCCTGAGGCTTATCTTATAGGTGACTCACTCTATCTCTTATTCCAAGTTTATTATTTACATAGCTTGGAATAGAAGGGAGTTAGAGAGGAAACAAGGATGGGAGAAAAAAAAAAAGAAAAGATAATTATGTGAATTTGATTTAGGCATTAAGGAAGTACACCTGACAAAAACCTTACTATGCCAGTGGGGCCACATCAAAATGGCCTGGGCAGGGGGCCCTGTGCTGCTTAAGTCTGTAGATCAACCCATGATGCTGCCCAGCTGCACCCACTGAACTAGCTTCCCTAGCGTTTCTGGTAAGGTGACCCCCTGACTCACCCATGCCATAACTCAGAAGTGAAAATGTCTGAGGATGGCATGGGTGCTTTCTCTCGGGTCTGCCTCACGCTTGCCCTGGGAGTGGGCCTTTTGCTTCCTGCTTCAACAGAACTTGAAGCTGTGGTCAGGCCCCCTGCCCTCCCACACATTCTGTGGAAGCATCCCATCCCTGTCACCAAGGTCTTCCCACCGTGGGAACTCAAAAGGACCACCCAGGAAGGGTCTTCTGACACGGAGACCCCCAATGACCCATTTCCAGCAGCTTTGTCACCCTGGGGCATCTCTAGTCCACAAAATATCAGTAGCATTAAAAGTGGCTTCTCTTCACAGGAGATCGCCCTGGAGATCTTCTTCCACAATGGGTATTCCAAGTTTCTTGTCTTCTACAACAATGATCGGAGTAAGGCCTTTAAAAGGTAAGAGCTTGAAAATCCTCCTTCTGAGGAAACTGATCCTGAACTGAGAGCAGAGGGGCAGAGGACACTCAGCTCTGTGCTCAGGAAAAGTGTTCTCAACCCACAGTGAACGCCACTCAGGCTGGGCCCAGGGAGGCACTACTGGCCTACAGAACTGCGAAGTCATGAAATGATGTACGGGAACAGGCAGAAAAGGCCCTTCCTTCAGTCCTAGGAAGCAGGCTCCATTTTCCTGAACTGAAGTGGCATAGAACAGGAAGCGAGAAAAAAATTACACAGCTACAACAGAGTTAAGGAACTGGCTGTTTAATGGGCCTTCCAGAATGTTCTGGCTTTATTTTCTAATTTTCCAAGTAATTTTTTTGGCTTAATCTTTCTTTCTGATCCCAGTTGCCAATTTTAGTTGCTCCAATTTCGTATTTCATTGGAAGGAATTCCAAACAACTGATTTCCCACATGTGCACTGAACATGTTTTTTCTTAAAGAGAGAAGCCTGCTGTTTTAGTTAACTTCTCTTTCTCCAGATGGATCAATTTAAGAAATCTAAGCCAGTGTGTAAGTTCTTAATACCATGGTTATTTGTTTTTATTACCATTAAGGTTATAGATCAGTAGATTGGTTTGTAGTGAATCTAGAAAGAACAGAAAGGAAGGTCAGTTCCTCATCATTATAGACCACAGAGAGGCTGATTAACAGAGGGAGTGGTTATGTGCTGCTCCACGTGGGCTGGAAGTTCTGAGGTGAGATTTGATATCCCCTGGCCAAGGAGCCCATTTTGTGCTCAGAAATTCAAGCCCTGCCTTCTAGTGGCCCTGTGGAACTGTCACCTAGGGCCCACTACTGCATCCAAGAGGCAGGGCCAGGGTGGAGAAAAACAACTGTAGAGAGGCTTTTGTGCTAGTTCTAGGCGTACTTCCTTTGACTCAGGTGAGCCTGCTCATGTGGTTCTTCCACGCTGCTGCTAGATTTCCCCCTAAAATTATATTCAAGGCCTAGTTTAGACCAAACCAAAGAAGCAGACATGCAACCTATTAAACTTGATTCATTTCCCCCTATGGTTTCTGTTCATTAAACAAAGTTTTTCACAGTTGATCTAGAAATCTTACACCTCCACAGCTCAGGATGTGAAGGTGGCCTAATGCAGACTCCATAACCACTACCCCACTCGGCTCAAGGAGCCTGGCATTAAGATGGCATTTGTCCTCACAGCAACACACTAGAATGTACAGCAGGGTTGTTGACATTGGCAATGTTGTCAAGTGCCTGGCCCAGAGGTGGTACCTCACACACACTACCCAAGTAATTATTGTTTTATTGTTGTCATTGTTGGTATTAAGGCAATAGTGTGTAATGCCAGAGAGTGCTGAGGGTTGCCTCAGAGGTACACCCAGGCCTGGTGTTCACGACCTGGTGGCAGGATGGAGCGAGGGGAAGCAATAATGAGCCCAGCTTCCTGCCTGACTCCGGAAATGCCTCTGCAGCAGGAGAAAGGGTCTTGACTCTGCTGATGGAATTATCCCTTCCCTTTTCATGTAGCTTCTGCTCTTTCCAACCCAGCCTGAAGGGGAAAGCCGCCTCGGAGGACCCCCTCAATCTAAGGTAATGGTGGGTAGCCATGCTCTCTGGGCATGGCACTGCCCTGGCTTTGACGTTCGTTCTCTGCCTCATCCCACTCTAAAGAAGTCTTGCAGAGAGCATGCCCAACTGTTTCCTTCATTTTTCTCTCTCCTATTCCTATACATCCTTCATCCTACTCCTGAAATTCCTTCTGCCAGTTAAACCTCTGTGAACAGACTTGAAGTCTCACATGCCCTGTGGCTTTTTCAGACCCAAGTGGCAGGAAGCCATCCTCCGCCTTTGGTGACTGGGCAGGTGGCACAGAGGTGTGGAGTCAGGCCCAGCCTTGGAGGTCAGGCCCTCCCGTGGGGGTGTGTGAGCAATCCCATGATGTCCCTCCTGTGATGAGGGTTTCTGAACGCTTAGAAGCTAAATTCATACATGATGGTGTGCGAATCAGACGTTAATTTAGGAATCTGTGCTATGGGGTGTCTCTCCCAGTGAATGAATTGCTTGCAGTCCCCACCCCAGGTCCCCTTTCCAGCTACCCAGTTCTCTGGAAGGCAACTTTGGGATCAGTAGGTGTTTTTATTTCAGTTGGGGTGAGAATAGAAGAAGGTGGTAGCTGGTTTTCTCCAGGAATGTGTGGGGACCAAGCAAGAAGGTGTCACCAGGAATGACATCCAAGATATTTATAATCAGTATAAAATGGGTCTCACTAATTCCTTCAAAATTATTTATCAGTAGCTTGTGATACATGGTATTTGCTTGTTGATGGAGCAACAAGCAAATAGAAAAAAAAAAATCCCCTGTCCTTATTGAGTTCACATTCTCACCAGGAGGACAGACATAAACCAATATAAATGAGTAAACTATAAAGCATATTAGATAATTATAAGTGTAAGTATAAAAAACCAAGCAGATAGAGGTGGACATTGAACTCTTAGATAAGGTGGCAAGCGAAGCCCTTATCAAGAGAACAATCTTTGAATTAAGACTTGGCCGGGCGTGGTGGCTCACTCCTGTAATCTCAGCACTTTGGGAGACCAAGGTGGGCAGATCACCTGAGGTCAGGAGTTCAAGACCAGCCTGGGCAACATGATGAAACCCTGTTTCTACAAAAATACAAAAAATTAGCCAAGCATGATTGCAGGTGCCTGTAATCCCAGCTGCTTGGGAGGCTGAAGTGGGAGAATCGCTTGAACCCAGGAGGTGGAGGTTGCAGTGAGCTGAGATCGCCACTGCACTCCAGCCTGGGTGACAGAGCAAGACTCCGTCTAAAAAAAAAAAAAGGTGGAGAAACGTGTTATGCAGTTAATTGAGAAAAGAGTGTGTCAGACCCAGGGAAGAGCAGGGCGTGGCTGAGGCTTATAAAATTGGAGTTCAGGGAATTAGTTGGGGTGGAGGTGAGGGAGGTCACAGCGGGTAGTTGGTGCAAGATTCTTATGTCAGCTTTTATTTCAAATAGATGGGAAGCGTTGGAGGATTTTAAACAGAGGGATGATGTGAACTGACATGTTAATAAGAATCACTCTGGCTGCTGTGCCAAGAATAGACTGGAGTGGGTCAAAGGCAGAAGCTGGAGACTAGTTAGGAAGTTATTGCTGGAGGCCATTGCAGTAATCCAGGTGAGAGACGATGGTGGCTTGGATCAGGAACATGACAGCAAAGATAATGTGATGTAATCAGATTATGGACATGTTTAAAGGTACATTTGATGGGATCTGATGACAAATCAAGTGTGGGAAATGCATGTAGGTGAGAGAGGACTTAAGGATAAGACAGAGGATTTAGGCTTCAGCAATTGGAAAATTAAATGGGGATGATCACAGGAAGAGTGGCTGTAGGGCCACTGTGGCTATCTGAAGCTCAGATTTAGACATGTGAATTTTGAGATGACTAGCATACATCTCAAAGGCATCATGGAGCTATTGGGCATATGAATTTGGAGTTCAAGAGAGAGGTTCAAGTGAGACGTAAATTTAGAATAATGTTTAAAGTCATGAGAATGGGCAAGATTATCAAGAATGCATGCACATGGAAAAGAGATCAGAGGACTGTGCCCTGGGCACACCAACCAGCTGGGCAGGGCCAGCTGAAGAGATGGGGAAGGAGTAGCCAGAAAGGTAGCAGAAACTGTAGGTGTGGAGGACGTCCTGGAAGCCAGGTAGAGTGACTCAAGGTGGGAGTGGTCAAGTGTTGTTGATTGGTCAAGTGTTGTTGATAGGCCAAGTGGGATAAGAACTGAGAAATGACCATTGAGCTTTGTAACATGAGAGTCATTGACGACCTTCAATAGACTAATTGCAGTGGTTGCCAGCAGAGGCTCCTATTGTGCCAGGCACTTACCCTTTATAGATTGTGGTGAAGTGCAAGGCATGCCAGGGTATGGTCCAGGGGACCCGGGCAGCAGTGGGTTGCTGGAGTTGGGGTGGCTGTTTACCAACTGTAATGGGCATAGTTTGATAGTTCAACAACAGGATAGTCCTAATTGTGCATATCTGCTGAATCTCAGCCCTGCTGATCTCATATTGTTTATGTTTTATATAAGCCTTTATATTCATATTTGGATTTCTTAGCACTGTTTCAGTACAAGGTAAAAAGCTATTTCAAACTAATTGAAGCAAAAAAAGAGGATTCATGATCGCATCTACCTGAAGGTCAAAAATGGTCTGGCTCCAGGCATGGCTGGACCGCTAGGCACAAGTAAGTCTGCAGGAAGTGGTGGCTCTTCCTCTCTCAGGGAGGATTTTACTTGGCTTGGCTCCATTTCTCATAGGCGTTCTCATCACGGGGGCACCGATGCCCCCAACAGCTCCAGACTGACAGTCAATCACGCAGGAATCCCGCCACACACCATACATGCTCTATCCCGGTAACTTTAGCAAAACTTCCCAAACTGTCATTTTCCCCAATTAGGTTAATTACATGCCCATCCCAGAACCAATCAAGTGTTTTCATTGGCTGGATCAGAGGGATGCACCCACTCATCTTCTGGGGATAGGGTCAGTCCCACCCAACTACATAGACCAAATTGAGGGGAGTATGTTTCCCTGAGAGAATGAAGGTTCTTTTATCCACAAAGGGGTGAGAACTGAGGGTGTCAGCAAAAGCAGGTGGCCGCACATGGTTCCACGCAGAGGGAAGTTCTGAGCCACGGCGCTCATGGGCTGCAGATGGTTTTCTCTCTTCTTGGAGCAATGCTTCATCAACCGTGACACACATCACTTCACTGAGCCCCATTGTCTCTGCAGCTCACCCTTTGATGAACCTATTCTGTAATGTCACTCAGTGACAACATAGCTGTCCCTATGACTGTGGGTAGCTCTCTGTCCATTATTTGTCTTTTCTCCTCAGAATCTTAGTGGTGCCTTGCCTGGAAACACATACCTTCCTCCACATACCTTCTACTCCAAATAGAGAGGGGCAGGTAGAGGAGGGGCAGAGGGAGGAATGCAGAAGAGGAGCTTACCCCCAGCTGTGCCCACTAAGTTAGAGGCCTCTCAGAAATGATTGCCAGGTTGGAGGAAGATGATGCTCTGTGGCTGAGTCAAATGTCTGGAGATTACTCCTTACTCATCCCCAGGTTGATGATGACCTGCAATGCCAACCTGTGTACCACCTTGCTTTTGTGGTACAGTTGAGCTCCATTCTGATTTTATTTCCAATGTGATTATTTTTGCCATCATGGCTACCTGATCCCACTGGAGCAGGGTCTTCCAGGGCTATGCTGGGTCATGCCTGGCACAGTCTCAGCACAGCTCCAGGTTGGAGACCCTTGGCGAAGCTTCTGGGGTCATCTAGGAACAGTGCTTGGTGCTCCAGAGGAATGCTCATCTCAGTTCATGGAAGGAGAGCCTCAGCAAAATGCGGACAACCTGCAGAGTGCTGACCCTCAGCTCTGAGGCCACCCACGCAGTGAGGGCATGTGGCAAGACTGTGCTAAATAAACAGCCCCAGGCTTCAGGATCAAGCTGACTTGGGCTCATAGTAGGTGCCCAGTAAATTGTAATCCTTCTGTCTAATTTTAGAATCACCTGATGTGTGTTTGGGCATGTTAACAGAAGAATTGATTAAAAGCAGGTGGCTCTCCTTGCTCTCAGCTCCTCAGAGTGGCCCCCTTTCCAGCCCTTCTCTTGCCAGCCCAATTGTGGCTTCAGGAGCTCCAGGATGGGAAGGCAGTGATGGCCCTCAGCCTTAGGAGGGCTTGGCTGGCCACTGACATATGCCTGGAATGAAGCTGATGATTTTTCTTTTGGATCACCGAAGGCAATAATCATAGAATGAGTCTTGAAAAATGCCTAGCTGCTTGTTAGTCACTCTAATGAACGTGGACTTCTTACCTATAAAGGAGGTGTGTGTGCCGTTCTGAGGGTTTTCCACTGGCCCATGAACCTCGGCTTAGGCTACAGATCTTCATGCCCTAAACCTTCAGCTTTTGATGACTCATGTGGCTCCTTTGAACACCATCCCACACAAACAGGAAATCAGAGCTTTTGGTACCAGAGTTTTGCTGAGGCTTTCAGTGACAATGGTTGCCTCCATAACTATATATATACTAAGGAGGCTCTCTGGGCCTGAATTCCAAGTAGAAAATACTTGGAAAGCCTGCATGAATCCTGTCCCCATGGTACAGGACTGAACCTTTTGAAGACAGCATGGTAGCCTGTTCAGACTTCTGTGGGGTGCAAGGTTCTGCAAGCCAACAGGGCCTTCTAACATATGCCAGCTAGAGCTGTTGGGTGAGTCCTGCTCTGTGGTGTTGAATACCGGCAGGATTTTTGAGAGGTAAAAAGACCAATCAGAAAAGGAGAAATGATGGCAGGAACTGCAGGGAAAGGGGGCAGCTAGCTGGAATGCACTTGTGGATAAACACACATCCTCACACTTAAATGTACTCATGTCCTTCCAGAAAGGGCTACACACAGCTTCAAAATTAAACACAGGGTACAACCATCCCTTAACAATTACCCAACACTCCTTTAAAGGGGAAAAAATAGATGTGGTCATGTGGAGTGATTTAGTTACTCTAATTGTCCTGAGACTAAGAAAACTAAAACAAACAATCATGTTGGCTTATATTATTTTCCAGGGATAGATAATAAGAAACAGGCTTTTGCGATTTTTTTTGTTTGTTTTTTTTTATTTCTGGAACATACTTTCTCTTGGTGCTGAATATCAAATTTGGTTCTTCTCTAAAGGATCGTGGGTACCAAAGGTGGCAATTCCTTTTTAATAAAACATACAAAAAGAGTGCTGGGGAACATAATTCTCTGTATCAGTTCTCTGCATGAATGGGAGCCTAACATTCGCACTTATTTTTGTACAGGCATTTCTTTGGGAAGCTAACAATACCTGGCTCAGTTACATTGCTTTCTAATGACCTCAGTTCATACTAAGCCCAGAGTTTAGAAAACTCAGAGAAATACAAGGCTAGGATGCCTATCTGATTCTCTTTCTCTCAAATCTCTCTTGGGCTCAGCACATATTTTTGGGTAAACTGGTACATCCACCATGTCATTGAGGAAAAAGCATCCCCAGGCTGGAGAAAGCTATTGGGTGTGAGATGGTGCTTGTATTCAGGGCCTGATTGTACCTGGGTGTTTGCAGTTCCTAAAATCATTCTTAATTGTATAAATTCTTTACATATAATGTTTAGAATGAAATTTATTTTGGGGGTGCAAAGATTTACAGTTGAACATTTTCAGTTTATTGTTTCCTTTAGAGATTATCTTTTAAAGATAATGAAAGACAAATAATTTAGAAAACCAGTCGTAAGAACCTATGCGATTCCCATGAGAATATGACCTTCCATGATAATTAACCACACCCCAGAGGCACCACAGTTAGCTGGGGGGAGGATAAAGTACAAGCTCCCCTTCCTAGCATTTCTCCTCCTTCAATCCTGCCCCCTAGAGATTCATGCCATTGGCTACAGATCCGTAAGGTACACAATTGCTTAACTGGTAAAGGTAGTGCCGGCTCCACCACTGAGTAGAGAAGCATGGTCCTTGGATTTCTTGCTGTGCTAAAGCCCTGGGAGCACAACTGTGGAGACCAAACTACTCATATCCTGTGTCTATACCGGAGTCACTGGGATCAGAGGCAAATGGCACCTGGCTGCAGACTCAAAATGAGAGTGACAGCCAGTGCTGCAGCATCTAGGAGCTTGTTCACACAGTTGGCTTTGTGAGTCATGAGCATCCGAGCCCTGGCCATTCTGCCTAGGTCATGCTCAGACCTTGGCCCTGGCCCCATTCCATGTTCGTCTTTGTCTGGCTGTACTAGGTTCATGCCTCATCTCTGCTGTATCCTTAGCCGTAACCTCAGATCCCTTCCAGGGCAAAAGCCTGATGCAAGCCCCAGTCACTGCAGCAAGCCTGCCCTTTTTCCTTCCAACTCTACCCAGCCACATTGCTTCCACAACCTTTATACTCCCACACCACCAGGGGTGGGGAACAGGTGTGCAAATGCCCAGGAATGGTGATGAGCAATCCACTGGTTCAAGGTTTCTTCCATCCTAGTTGCCCCCTGTGCCCAGCTACCTCCAGAAAACCTGGGACATAGAGAATTCATGAAGTTTCTATTTATTTTGCAACTTTTTCAGGAATCTGCAAGAATAAGATCAACAATAGGAAATTTTAGATTAGCCGGCTGAGCCGAGGTTAAGGTGCCTGAATTGCCTTACTCTGTGCCTCAATTGTATCTCTAGGCTGACTCGTTGTTTTAGTTTCTCACTTTAAGCTTGCCATAGTGCCTCATAAATCAGCACCGGGCAGATGTATAAGGATCTATTGATTGTTGCATCTAGGCTGTAAGATTTTTTTTTTTAATTTTTATTTCAAAATATTGATTCACAGTTGCAAAAATAGTACAGAGAGACTCTGTACACCTTTCACTTAATATCCCCCTCTACCATGGTTACATTTTATATAGCTATAGCACAATTTCAGAACCAGGACACTGACACTGGTACATGTGTATGCAGAGTTCTTTGTCATTTTATCACATGTAGATTTGAGTAACCACCACCAAAATCGACATACACAGTTATTTTATCACCACAAAGATATCTCTGTGCTACCACTTTATAGTTAAGTCTACCTCCCTGTCTTCCCCTACCATCCTTAAATCCTGGGAATCATGAATCTGTTTTTCATGTCTATTATTTTTTCACTTAGAGACTGTTCTATACATGGAATCATAGAGTATGTGACTTTTGGAGATGGGCATTTTTTTTTTAACTGAGAATAGTGCCATTGAGATACATTCAAGTTGTTGCATGTATCAGTGGTCTGTTCCTCTTTATTGCTGAGTAGTATTCCATGATAGAAATATACTAGCTTGTTTAACAATTTGTGCATTGAGCAAAATTTGGTTGTTTCCATTTTGTGGTCATTACAAATAAAGCAGATTGTTTACATTTATTATAATTATCAAAATGTTAGAATACAAGTCTGCCATTTTATTTTTATTTTTTGTTTTTTTCCTGTTGTTCATTTCTCTGGTTTCTGTTTCCTGCCTACCTATGAACCACTGAAAGATTTGTTAAAATCATACCTTATCTATAGTATTTTTAAGCATGTTTTTCTACATAACTTTTTGTATAAATTGGGGTTGCTTGAGGTATCTTAGTCCATTTGCATTGCTATAAAGGAATACTTAAGGCTAGGTAATTTATAAAGAAAAGAAGTTTATTTGGGTCATGGTTCTTACAAGGTGTACAGGTGCCAGCACCTCCTTCTGGTGAGGGCTTTGGGGTATAGGTGCTTCCACTCATGGTGGAAGGTGAAGGGGAGCAGGCATCACATGGTGAGAGGAAGAGAGAGAGAGGAGAGGGAGGTCCCAAGGTCTTTTTAACAATCAATTTTCAACAGGATCTAATACAGTGAGAACTCACTCATTACCAAAAGGATGGCACCAGGCCATTCATGAGGGACTCACCCCCATGACCTTCCATTAGGCCCCACCTCCAACACTGGAGATCAAATCTCAACATGAGGTTTGGAGGGGGCAAATGCCCAAACCATATCAGTATCTCATTATACCTACATAAACTTATCACAGACTACTGGCATTGAGATGTCCTAGTCCGAGTGAAATGTAGAGGCATAAATATTTAAGTCTTAAAGTCTTAAATATTTAGTTGTCTATAATATATAATCTGTAATTTTCTTAAATTTTTTTCTATATACATTTTAAAAACCACATCAAATATTTCCGAAAGTCATTTTCACACACAGGTGGGCTAAAGCTAAGGGAGGTGAAGTGAATTTGAGAAGCAAGTCGGTGACTTGGCCAGGTCCGGTGAGCCTGGTTTCCAGAAGATCTCACTTGCCACTCTATCTTCTCTTAACTGGGGGCTTCTCCTCTTCAGAGTCGTTTATTCTGTTAGCTGAGTAGTCTTCAAGTTTTTGCCACAGCTACTCTAGGAAGATGTTGAGCGTATTCTGGGGATGGAGACAGAAGAGGGTGAGGCAATTGCTCTAGGCCACAGAGGCAAACACAGCAAGGGCAGAGGTCACACCAGCTCACCAAGGTCATGTCTGGCCTTCAGGATGGTCAGGTTAGTGTGAATAGGAGTTTTGTTGTATTTGAGGAAAGAGAACCCCCAAGGCTTTCCTATGAAGTATTTTTAGCTTAATACAATTTCCAAGAAGTAAAGGTGACTGAGGTATTTTAGAGCATGAAGGAACACCAACATCAAACCTCTTCCTTGGCAGAAAAAGAAATAGAATGCGGAAGATGCCTCCTAACTGGTCTCTATCTCCAGTCTGCTTCGTCCTGCTGCCAGCATTTCCTGGCTAAAGAGGTGTCTGACTTGAACGCATTGAGGCAAATCCAGCCCACTCCCTGTGTATGTCTCAATCCTGGTAAAGTTAAATGCACTTGAAACTCCTTCCTGAGATGTGTGATAAGAGGCAAAGCATGATAAAGCCCCAGAGCAAAGCTGGAGTGAGTGTCAGGCCAGGCAAGCAGTTGGCAGCAAGTAAGGGTGTTGAGGACCAAGCATGGCAAGAAGTGTGCTGCAGCAAGGAAGGGAGGACATGGACCAGCAAACCCTGGGCACCAGGTGGGCTCTGTAACCTCGATGTTTCTCTTAACTTCTCTCCTTTGCTGAACCTTTTGAATACCTAAGAAGGGAAAATTAATTCTAAAGAAAAAGTGTCTGAAGGGGGAGAAATTGAAATGGAAAGTCGTCATGTAGCTCTCCAGCCTCTCTGTCTAGACCATATGTCTCTGCATGGACTCTATACCTTTTGGGTCAGAGACGAAGTGACTGAAATAGCAGATTGGCTCCCTTACGGACATGTCCAAGACCTGGCAGGCTAGTGGTGGCTCCTATACCTACAGCATGGTGTCTCATCAAACATGTCTCAGACACGGTCGCTCCCCTCAGCTTCAGAAGGGGTTTTCATGAGTCATTTCGGACATTAGGTGAAGAGAAAAATGTGAAGGACAATGCTCAGTGCTGGCAAGGATGCCGTGAAATGGGTTCTCTACTACATTACTGGTAGGCATATGTGTGTAAACCTTTTATGAGCTACTTGATGGCATGTATCAACATTATTGTTAAAACACACCCTTTAACACAATATTTCCAATAATGAGGCTATGCCAAGGAAATAATTAAAAATATTTTAAAATGTTTTAGTTATATAGGCTCGCATCACAAGACTATTCCCATTAGTGAAAACTGAAAATAACTGAAAGGTACAACAGTAACTTATAGTTATGTATATCCATAAGAATAACTATCTTGCAGATGTTTTAAAGTGTGGTTATTAATACCAGGTAACAGCATGGGTTTCAAAGCAGGACAGAAATGACCTGCTGTAATTTTAACTATGTGTAAAAATATATACAGAAAAATAACTAGTAAGGAACTCCGCCAGCATTGCAGCTAACATACTGTAGAATGATGGATGCTTTAAGCTACTATATTTAGTAGTATGTTGTGGTTCTGTTACTTCTACAATGAAAAACACTTAATAAAGGGAAAAACTAAAATGAAAATTTTGAGTCTAGATCTCCCAAGGTTTTAGAAATATGATACAGTTGTCATAGCTAAGCATTACAAGAGGAAGTAAGCAGCAAGGGGCGAAGAAATGAAGTGTGCCGTGTGCTGTGGTTGACAATGTGAGGAGAAAATAAGTTAATACCAGTTCACTGATGGATACCTCTTGGTGCTTCTCATCATCCACTCAGCAAACTTGCCACCAACATAGGAAAGTCCTGGGGAAAAAAAGCCTTCCTCAAGGTATCATTCTTGATTCTTTTCTTTTACGCACACGAAGGTGTGAGAGTGTGGTACACAGTGAGGCCAGAGAAGGTTCTCAGCTATTGTGAGGATTGACTTGGTTACTGTCATTTTCTACCAAAAGATCTAGTGTAACTGGCACCACTGTTCAAAGTAGTATTTCAGCTTCGCAATGAACCAAGTTATGGTTCTGGAAGAGAACTGGCTTCTGCTGAGTATGTTCTCCATGTGCTGCCTGTTTTAGAGGCACAGAACCCTTGGAGTTAGGTATGCCATTATTGCCACTTCACGAGTGAGGGAACCAAAGCTATGTTAGGTGCCCAAGGGGATGCCAAGTCAGAAGCAGAGCTGCCATGGACCTAGATCTGTCCAACCTCAAAATCTTTGGCTTTTCTCTCTGCCAGGCCAGCCCTGCACATCCATGACCGGGATCTCCTGAATGCCTCAGACAGTGGCGCTCTGCCCCATCTCATTTCAGTTGCTCTCTCCTCCAGCTTGCACCAGGCAAGCCAAGCTTTTCCCAAAGGGACACAGCCCCTGCACCTAGCACGGTGCCGAGTAAGGTGTTGATTTATTGAATGCACCAACCCATACTTGCCACCATTATCTTGTTTCTCCCATGAGGATCTGGAAAAACACTGAATGTAATAGGATGGATGTGCAACTTCATTCATTCGCAGCCAGTCAGAGGTCTGCAGGTTTAGCCAAGAAAGCTCATAGAGCAAGTTATGCAAGCTCAGTTCAGAGAGAAAACATTGCTTTGGGCCCAAGAAGCTATCTGCCTATTGATGCCTTAATAATAAAACCTGCCCATTTCTGTGGTCCAGCTCTGTCCCCTACCCAACACCAAGTGCTCATCTACTTTCTTACAAACTCATGCTCTGAGATTCCTTGCCTTTGAAGCCCAGACCCAAAACATTTCCATTAAATAACTTCACATTTGGGAGCTGGCGGTGGGTTCTGAAATGCCAGTGATAGTGAGTGTGTGGCGGCATTAGCTGCCTAGGCCACAGTGGTAGACAAGAGAGATCTGGAGGCAAGAGTAGGATGGACATGGACAGCCCCTTCCTTACTCACTGTGCCTGTACTTGTGAGTGTGTGTTCAGAGGACAGAGAAATGTGTGGAATGGCAAGGAACCAAAAGCCCTTCAATCAACACAATCACACACCGAGGAAGTAAGGAAAGGAGTTTTATGGGCTTGGCTGAAAGAGCTGCTGCAGCCACAGGGGAGCCCTTGGTTTCCTGTGGATGCAGCCCACTGCCCTCTTCCCTCCCTCTCTCTTTCCCTTCTGCCTCAGGGTCAGGTTCCAAGTCACCTCCAGTCTTCCCAGGAGTCCTTGGCCGTGGAATTGGGTGAGATCAGATTGGGAAAGATGGTCTTTCTCGGTGTCGTCGTGGCCATGTTCTTGATTCTATTCAGCTTGTCCCGGGCGTTTTGGCATTTTCTCAGGCAAGCCGCACACAGATCCTTCTCCTCCACAAGATACAAGTTCTCCAGCCTCCTGATGGAGTCTATGAACATTTCTGACTCATCTGGCTTTGGAAAGGGGTTCCGCTTTATGTTGAGCTTTTTCAGCTTGGGGAGCTTGGAGATGCTCATGGGGATGTTGTTCAGTAGGTTGTCATGGAGCCCTACCTCGTGGAGCTCCTTCAGGGCCCCCAGTGTGGTGGGCACACTGTCCAGGTGGTTCAAGCCTAGGTTCACAGTGCGGATGTTCTTGAGTTGCTTCAGCTCCACGGGCAGCCCGTTGCTTGTCAGCCTGTTGTTGCTGACATTGAGGTAGAGCAGGCTGGTCATCTGGCCGATGGACTCAGGCAGCTTGTCTATGTAGTTGCTGTGCAGGTCTAGCCACCGGAGGTTCTGGAACTTAGAGATGGAGTCAGGGATCTTCCTGATCAGATTCCGGCTAAGGTCCAGCTCGTCCACGTCACTGAGGCGCAGAATACACTTGGGGAAGGTGGTAATTCCCATCTTGCTCAAGTCAAGGCGCTTTTTCCCATCAAAAGTGATTTTGATGCAATTCTTGGCCACCTTGAGGGTGATCTTCTTGCCCTTGGGGCCTTTCTTACCCTTAACCATGTTCTTTTAGTAAGGGAGTGTTAGAAGTTTGTTGTTCTGATTGGATAGTGATCAGTGTGAGGAAAAATCACGACAAACTGCTGAAAGATAAGAAAACATCTGGTTAGGAGATGCCAGAGGGCACTGGGCTCCCCCACATCATGACGCTTTGCTCTTCAGTGGTTTAAAAAGCAAGAAAGAGGATTGTGGAGAGAAGTCAGGGCAAAGTGGACCCAGCCCAGCCACAGATTGTCAGCAAACTGTGCCTTCTTCAGACTTTGATTTTCTTGGATGTTAAAATAGGAGGTGCAGGGTCAGCCTGAAGGACACTAAATGTCCCTCTAGCTGTGCCATGCCCCGACTTATAAATACTCTCCACTGTCCCAGACTGTCACGTACCCCCCACCCAGGGCCGTGTGTATGTGTTCTTGGATATCTGCCCCTTCCTAGACCCCTGCATTAAGCTAGGATTTCCTGAAGTTTTCATACAAGTTCCTGGGGAGGGACTGCTGAGTTTTCAAGCCAACATAAGCCTAGATCTTAGAGAATAAGGTGGTACTAAGACCAACTTCTCACATCCCTCTTCCCCTCATGGACCCAGAGGAACTAGTGAGGCCTTGGCTACAGTGCAACAGTAGCCATGTGGAAAAAAAGCCTGTTGCTCAGCCCAGGGATATCAGGTTGTACCATTGCTGGGCCCAGCAGCACCATAACTCCCCATCATGAGCACACAGGGGGATGGGGGGTGCGAGCAAAGCTCATGGAGAATGCTGCCTTTTCCATCTCCTGCCCCTTCTCTCCTCCTCTCACATCCTTCACACTGGACTTCAACTCCTCTGCACAGAAACTTGATAATGGCCATGACTGCCTCAGTGTGGGGAAGCAGAATGTCAATGTGATGTGATGGGGATTCTGGCTTCTGCATGCTTGGCTTAGAAGTCCAGCTCTACTCTACTTACAATCTTCTTAAATTCCCAGTGCTTGTGTTTTCTTATTTGTGAAAACAGACTCCCTTACAGAGCTCTGAGGGGGCGTAAATTATTTAATACTATAAAGCACTTATAACAGTGCGTGGTGCATAGTAATAGCTTGATTAATGTTAGTTATTAAAAATTGCTACACATATTGTTCCTAATCCTCAACAACAAGATCCACAGCATTACCCCTAATGCAGTGAGACTGAGGCTCAGAAGTGAGGAAGGTCTGCAGCCAGGAAGAGGATGCAACTCTGTTCTGTTTTGTTCTGAGATCCCCTTTTCTTTCTAACAACTCAGTGCCTTCTGCTTGCTGATTTTTTTTTTTGGACCAAGATTTCCAAACCAGGCAGAAGTATGCCCTTGGGAGACACAAACTTGCATTGCCTCTGTTCCCTGCAGGGATGGGCAGGGAGAGGTGCTCTACAGTTTCTGTACTTTATCACCCATACCTTTTATGAGAACCCAAGTTGATACAGCACGTGAATATTGAGCAATCAGGCTGTGTGGGAATATAGTTATATGTTTTCCTCACCCAGTGTCAAAGGGAAATGTGTACAAGCCTGTCTCACACCTACTGAAAATCCCACTGTCACCACTCATAGCTGAAGGGTCAGAGGGTCCTACCCTGTGAAAGGCCTGATGGATCACAGTCACCTGGGATAGATGGTGGTCTCCACAGTAAACCAATGATAGTTCTTAGCTCTTGGCAGCATTGATGTTCATTTACACAGGCCTTGTAAGCTGACCCTAGTCTTTAAAAATAGTGGACTCCCCATTTTCAGGCATAATTGGCTGGTTTCCAGAGCCAGCACCATGTGCACCAATATGGAACTGTCTATATCATTCAGCTCTGAGAAACCAGATGGGATAAAGCAGCTTAAAAAACAAAGTGGAGTCCAAGTCCAGTTAAGATTTTGTATGCTCACTTGGTCCCACGAAACTCCTGAAAGCAAGTAAAGCCTTGGGCAGAATGCACAGAGAAGCACTCTGGGGACTCTGAGATAAGTCATATCAGGCAGATTGGAGAAGAAATCCATAACTCAAAGTAAAGACCAATCTGGCCGCAAGTTTCCTGAACTCCACTTTCTCCCCTCAACTGTTTCTCTTGGCTTGGACTCAAGGGCAGCCCAGAACACAAAACTTTGCATCAGATGAGGACAGAAAGATTTCTGATTTCCGACAAGAACCTCTCTTTCTGGTCCAAGGAACAGGAAATGGATTTTTAAGGGTCAGAGACAGTAAGGGAAATCTGTTTTGTGTTCTGTTTTTTGTTTGTTTGTTTGTTTGCTTGCTTCTCTCCTGTCTCATCCCAGACCACCCTGTGTCCCTGGAGTCATCCAGGCAGGCACCTAGAAGCTGGAAGAAGAGAACCATTGTCTTTGACCAAACTGTGGTCCTCAGAGCTGGGGGGTTGCTTTGTTTTCTCTACCCTACTGCCACTTGGCCCTAGAGGCAGAAACAGTTGCAATAAGTGTGCAACAGATTTAGAAAACAAAATCCAGCCAGAAGACCAACAAGTGGGGGAAGAAGAGATGCTCCTGGGAGCCACAGAGTTCAGAGAGACTGCAACAGGGAAGAAATTCAGGAAAAGTGATTCTGAAAGTTGTATAGCAACTCTGGACTCACCCTGAGCTGCCTCTGTTTAAAGGCAGAGGTGATTTCTTCATTGTGTGATCAAAGAGTATACTTACGCAAACCTAAATGGAATAGCCTACTATAGACCTAGGTGCTTTTTAAAAGTAAAAAGCCCTGCTTTAAAAATATGTGTGTGTGTGTGTGTGTGTGTGTGTGTGTGTACAGCCATGTGCTGCATAATGACATTTTGGTCAATGAGAGATTGCATATATGACAGTTGTCCTATAAGATTATGATACTATAATTTTACTTTACCTCTTCCAGGTTTAGATACACAAATACTTACCCTTGTGTTACAATTGCCGATAGTGTTTAGTACAGTAACATGCTGTACAGGTTTGTAGCCTGGAAGCAATAGACTAGACCACGTAGTCTACCTAGGTCTATAGTAGGCTATACCATCTAAGTTTGTGTAAGTGCACTCTTTGATGTTCACATAATGATGAAATTGCCTAAGGATGTATTTCTCAGAAAGTATTCACGTCATGAAGCGACATGTGTCTCTATCTCTATCTCTGCTGATACCTATACTTACACCTGTATCTCAGAAAGTGTGGAAAAACAGTTGTGGTGCAGAAAAACATTTGAAGGAAAAATGGCTGAAAACTTCCAACAGTGATGAAAAACATAAAAATTACAAACACAGGAAGGAAGCTCAGCGAACTCCAAACAAGATAAATAAAGAAATTCACACTTAGACACATAATCAAACTGCTCCAAATTAAAGAAAAAGCATGAAAGCTGCCAGAGAACAATGACGTGTCATCCGCAGGGGAACAGCGATAGGAATGATTGCAGGTTTCTCATCAGAAACCACGGGGGCCAGAGGTGCTGGAAACATCATTTTTAAAGTGCTGAAAGGAAAGAACTGTCAACCCAGACTGACAGTATCCTTTATAAATGAAGGCAAAATAAAGACATTATCAGATGAGTGAAAAATAAAAGTTTTTGCCACTAACTAAGCTGCTGTAAAAGAAATGTCCAAGGAAGTTCTTCAGGTGAAAGGGAAACTGTACTAGAGAGGAGCTCTGAACTTTGGGGATAAAGGAAGTGCAATGGAAATGCTAAATATTTGAGTAAATGTGGAGTATTTTTCTCTTCTAAATACCCTTAAAATATGTATGTGATTGAAAGAAAACTAACACTGTGTGATGGAGTTGTCAAAGTATGTAGATGTCATACATAAGACAACTACTACATAACGGGGAAGTTAGCAAGACCTATATGGTGGTAAGGGTTTTACACTGCTTTTGAAGTGGTGAAAGGTTAATTCTAAGTAGACTATAAAGTTAAGTATGTGTATTTTAATCCTCAGAGCAATCACTAAGGCAATATATAAAAAGACATAGTAAATAGTAAAAAACTAAATACATAAATGAGAATAAAACAGTTTAAAAATTCAAAAAATACAAAGAAGGCAGGAAAAGGGAACAGAGGGAGCAAACAGAAAACGACTATTAAAATGATAGACTGAAATTCAAACATAGCAATACTTACATTAAATGAAAGTGACCCACACGCACCAATTAAAAGACACAATTATCAGGATAGATTACAAAAGAAAAAGACCCAATTGTATGTTGTCTATAAAGAAAATATACTTTAAATAAGCAACAGTGAATTGAACTAAAAGAATGTAAAAAGACATACCATGCAAACACTAAAGGAAGGATGTAGTGACTTTATTAATGTCAGATAAAGCATATTTCAGAACAAGAAAATTTACATGAAGTAAGAAGACCATTACTTATTAATAAAACATTTAACCAATAAGACAAAAAAATCCTAAATGTGTATGTACCTAACAGCAGAGCTTCCATTTAAATGAAACAAAAACATAAAATTGAAAGGAAAAATTGATAAATTTACCATTAGAATTGGAGACATCAATACTTGTCTCTCAGCAGTCAATAGAACAGGTAGAGAGAAAATCAGCAAGGAAAAGGGTTTCTCAACCTTGGCTCTATTGACATTTTAGACCAGGTAATTATTTGTTGTCAGCAGAGGTGGGATGGTGACAGGGCTTGGGGGAAGTCCTGTCTTGTGCATTGTAGAATGTTTAGCAGAGTAATGCCAGAAGATTCTACCCACTGGTTGCCAATAGCTGCCCACTAGTTGTAACAATCAATAATGTCTCTTGACATTGCCAAATGTCCACTGAGGAGCAAAATTGCCTGGAGATGAGAACTACTAGTATAGAATAACTCACTATTCCCACCAAACAACTGAATCTGACATGTATAAGGCACTCTACCTAGCAACTGCAGAATACAAACTCTTTTCAAGTATGTATGGAATATCCACTAACACAGACTATATTTTGGGTCATGAAACAAGCCTTAACAAATTTAAAGGAGTTGAAATTGTACAAAAAAGTACAAGCTTGTTCTTTGAAAAGATTAATGAAACAGATAGCCAGACTGACAATTAAAAAAAAAAGAAAGAGAAGCCAAATTACAAATATCAGAAGTTAAAGGGAGGATTTACTAAATCCCTCAGGCATTAAAGGGATAATAAGAGAACAGTACAAACAACTCTAAAAAAAAGAGGAACTTAGATAAGATCAACTAAAAACTACTAAATACTTGCGAAGGAATGAAAACCCAAATAGACCTCTATTTGTTGAAGAAATGGAATTCATGGTTGAAAACCTTTCAAAAAAGAAAACCCGAAGCCCAGTAGTCTTATTGTTAAATTCTATCAAACATTTAAAGAGGACTGTCTTGGTCCACTCAGGCTGCTGTAACTAGACTAGTTGGCTTGTAGGCAACATAAATTTATTTCTTACTGTTCCAGAGGCTGGGAAGTCCAAATCAAGTCATTGGCAGATTTGCCATCTGGTAAGAGCATGCTACCTGGTTCATAAATGTTTTCTTGCTCTGTCCTCACATGGTAGAAAGAGAGCAAAACAATTGTCTGGGGCCCCTTTTGGTAATGACATAAATTCCATTTATGAAGTCTCCACCCTCAATATCTAATTTCCTCATGATCTAAATGCCTCACTTTCTGATACATTCACACTGGAGATTAGAGTTTCAACACAGGTTTTCGGGGGACACAAACATTCAATCAATTGCAAAGACATACTAGCAATTTGATATGATCTCTTTCAAAAAAAATAGAATAGAGAGCGATTCTCAACTTATTTTCTGATGTCAGCATTACCCTGATGCTAAAATCACACAAAGACAATATAAGAAAGAGATCTTCAGACCAATATTCTTCATGAACATAGTTACAAAAATCCTCAACATAGTATTAGCAAATTGAATCCAGTAACATGTAAAAAGAATATAAATGACAACCCAAACTTACTCAATACTTGGGAATCAGTTAATGTAACATACCATATTAACAGACTAAAAAGAAAAAAAAAGATCTTATCAATTGATGCAGAAAAAACATTTGACAAATTTAACATCTGCTAGTGATTAAAAACTCTCAGCAAACTGGTAATAGAAAGGCCGTTCCTTATCTGCTAAAGGACATCCACAAAAAAGCTAGAGCTAATATCATACTTTGTGAAGGACAGAAGGCTCTTCTCTGAAGTTTGGGAATAAGCCAAGAGAGCACACTTTCACTATGTCTGTTCAATATTACTTTGGAAATTCTAACCAGTGCAATAATGCAAAAAATAAGGCATACAGACAGAAAAGAATGAAATAAAACTGTTCTTTTGCACAGATGTCATGATTGTCCACATAGAGAATCCCACAGAATTTTAAAAACATTCTTGGAACTAATAAGTGAGTTTAGCAAGGCCATAGGATACAAGGTTAGTACACAAAGCCCCTATTGCATTTCCATATACTAGCTATTAACAATTGGAAACTGAATTATGAAAAATAATAATGCTCCAAATAATAAAATACTTCTATATTTCACATAAGTAACCAAAATGTGCAGGATTTTTATAATGAAAATTATAAAATGCTGATGTAGGAAAGCAAAGAAGACCTAAATAAATGGAGAAACACACCATGTTCATGAATTGGATGACTTAATGTCAACTCTCTCCAAATTGGTCTAATCAAAATTACAGGAGGATTATTTACATATATGGATGAATAGATTTTAAAATTTATATGAAAGGAAAAGAAACTAGAAATTGAAAATAATTTCGAAAAAGAATAATAGAGTTGGAGGATTATGCATCCCAGTTTTAAAATTTACCATATAGTTACAGCATGTGGTATTATTGGTGATGGGACAGGTAGATAGGTCAATGGAATGAAAATAGAGTCCAGAAATAGATCTATACAAACATGGCCAAATGGTCAATCGATTTTTGACAAAAGGTCAAAGGATGTCCAATGGAGAGACAATTAACTCTTTAACAAACGGTGTTGAAATTGGTTATTTATATGCAAAAAATTAAACCTTGGCCAAATTAACTCACATTAACTCAAAATGGATCATAGATTTGAATGTAAAATGTAAAACTATAAAACTTTGAAAAGAAAATGAAGGAGAAAATCTTCATGACTTTGAGTCAGGCAAAAGCACAATTTACAAAAGATAGTATTAATAAGTTGAACACAATTAAGAGCTCTGTGAAAAAAAATGTTGAGCATGAAAAGACAAGCTACAGACTGGAAGACAATAATGCAAATCATATATATCATAGATATATGGTATCCAAAATCTATAAATATCTTTTCAACTCAACAGTAAGAAAGCAAACAATACAATTTTTTTAAATGCCCAGAATATTTAAAGGTACATTTCAATGTAGAAATGTACAAACACAAAAATCGATAGTGCAAACTTTTGGCAAGGAGATGCTGCAACTAGAGTTCTCATTCCTTGCTAATGGGAATGCAAAATGGTATAGTCTCTAGGAAGACACTTTGGAAATTTCTTATAAAATTAACCATACAGTTATTATATCATCTGGCATTTCCCCAGCTAAGTATTTACCCTAGAAAAGTAAAATTCCATGTTCACACTGAAACCTGTTCACATGTGTTTATAGGTGCTCTATTCATAATTGCCCCAAACAGAAAAATAATAAATGTCCTTCAATGGGTGGATTCCTAATACTGTACAGTAGTCTCCCTTACCTGCTATTTCAATTTCCACATTTTTAGTTCCCCAGATTGGAAATATTAGACGGAAAACCCCAGAAATAAGAAATTCATACATTTTGAATTGCTCACTGTTCTGAGTAGTATGAGGAAATCTCAGGCCATCCTGCTACATCCCACCCAGACCTTGAATCATCCCTTTTTCCAGTGGATTCACTCTGTAAATGCTAGCTGCCTGTTCGTCACTTAGTAGCTGTCCTAGTAGTGAGTAGTGATGCTGGTAGTTCAGATATGCCAAAGAGAGAGATGCCTTAAAGTGCTTCCTTTAAGTGAAAAGGTGAAAGTTCTTGACTTGGGGAAAAAAACAAATCATATGCTGAGGTTGCTAACATCTACAGCAAGAATGAATCTTCTGTCTGTGAAGTTGAGAACAGTAAATTGTTGAAATTGTTCTATTTTATGATGAATTGTTGTTCATCTCTTATGGTGCCTAACTCATAAATTAAACTTTATCATAGGCATGTTTTCCTATAGGAAAAACATAGTGTACTATAGTGGTTTCAGGTATTCAATGGGGGTCTTAGAACATATCACCTGTGGGTAAGCGAGGACTGTGGTAATGGAATACTACTAAACACAAAGTCTACAGATACATGCAACAACTTGGATGAACCCTAAAGCATTTTGCCTAATAAAAAAAGTCTCAAACATCTACATGAATGGAATGATTCCATTTATGTCACCTTCTGAAAAAGCCATAACTTTAGGTGCAGAACAAATCTGTGGTTGCAGGGATTAGGGGTTGGGGAAAGGTTTGACTGGAAGGGAGAGGCACAAGTGAGTTTTCTGGGTTGGTGTCACTGCCTGCACCCTGACAGTGATGGTGGTTACGTGAATCTGTACATCTGTTAAAGCTTAGAGAACTGTGCCCAAAGAGGCAATTTTACTGTAGACACATTTTTTTTAAAATCGTTTTTAAAAAAACTTTACAAAATAGTTGGGACTCCATATTCTACTTCTGTTCCTCTCACTGTGCCTGCTGGCTTGTCCCACGTTGGAAGTCTGTGATTTTGTTAAGCCCCCACACAACTAGTTCTGCCCCTGAAAAGGCATCCAAATAGATAGCATCTGGGTACCGCTGTGGTCCAATGTGTACGTCTCCCTGTTCACAAGCTGGCATGTCAGAAAAACTGTCTACTGTGCTTGGGTTGAAATCTTCATTAAAAAGAGATGAATTGAGATCAGGGAAGTCTATGCACTCATCTGATGTTTATCAATGGCTTCTCCCCATGGTAGATTTGCCAGATTTAGCAAATAAAATTGCAGAATCCCCAGTAAAATTTGAGCTTCAGATAAACAACAAATAGTTTTTAGTATATATATATGTCCCAAATACCGCATAGTCCTGTATTTTATCTGGTAATCCTATCCCATGGGCCTAAACAATCAGTAAATTTTCATTTGTCTATGGTCATTATTAGTCCTTTGGGACTGATTTAAGCTAAGTCCATGTGCTTACTCATGCATTCGTTCATTTGCTCACTCACTGTATGAGCATATTGAGTGCCTACCATTTATCAAGCCTCTGAGCAACACAGATAAACAGTAAACAGGCCCAGTCCTCAAGTTGAAATAGTTCAAATCTAGATCCTCACTGATTCTGACCACCAGATTCCCCTGAACAACGAAAACCTGGGCTGCCTTTTGGTTTTCTTCTACTATCTAAGATAAAATTCAGCTCAGGGGGGCCAAACACACTGAGCATGGGTTAGAGAGAATCCTGGACAGGAAGGGGTGCTTCCAGCAAATGGGAGATCCAGCCAGTTGGGCCAGCTGTGCCTGCTGCCCACAGCCCACCCACACTGTGAGAAGAAGCCCTCCCAGCTCTGATGAATGGTGATGAGGAAGCAGCACGGAGCTGGCTACAGAGAACTCCTCCATTAAGGAGCCTCTCTCCAAAGGGCCCTTTGGCTCCAAGCCTGCCCATTAATCACCTCAAGGTAAAGTGAGGGCTGGCTGGGATAATGTACTTCACCTCCCCAGGGAGTCTGGGTCCCTAGGCAGCCCCGGGGCCAGATGGGGCACGGTGAACTTCCACCCTCTCTGCGCTTCTCCCTGGGGCCACTCGACCTTGGCAGGGACCCTTCCTCTCAGTTATAGAAGGCAGAGTGTGTTGTGTGGCTCAGGGTCCATCCTGACCCCCTAAGCTGCCCAGTACCACTAGAAGCAGACCCAGTGCCAGAAGCCATGATCTTTTGATCATCTGTTTGAAACTGACTAGATGGCCTATTATCAGTTCATAGAATTCTTGAAATGTCAGAGTGGGATCAACCCACACAAGGGAAGCTGATAGTTATAGGGAGAAAGATGTAAGTAGATAAGCAGATAGACGGGCGAATAGACAAATGAATGGATGTATTTATGTGTGGTTGGATGGATAATAGATTTCATTTCACATGAACAGCTTAGCAGCTCAAATATAAGAGGTTTCTAAATGTACTGTGTCTTTTTGTTCCTGTATAATCGTTTTTTATACTTTGGAAAAAGTGGACCAGTTGGTTTGACTTTAATTTCTAATTAATTTTTTCTCTCTAGTCATTGTGAATCAAACAGCATGGTGGGACACCCCATGGATATCTAAATTAAAAAAGTAATGGCAACCAATATATTAATGTCATCCAAATATTTGCAAGCATTTCCAGTTGTAAGACCCTTGTCATTATGATACTAGAATATGTCTGGTGCTTCACACTCATGTATCTTTGACTACAATTTTAAGCAAGACTGACTTTGTTTCTATATTTCTAACATCCCTAAATAGCTTGCTAACACAGTCTCACAATAATAATTTCATTCTTTCAACTGACCCATTGAGATACAGGATAGACACATGGAACTGAAACCCCCATAGACACTGCCATTTCACAGCCAGTATTTGGGACTAGCTTTATAGGATGTTTCATGTCATGTGGATGAGAAATATCTTTTACTTGTGGGTCATCTCTTAAGAGGAAATGATGCAAACTTCCCGCAACAACTCACTCATTCAAAAGTAACTGCATTTGTTCTCTCTCCCAACCCTTGTATTTACTGGGCGTGTAACAGGCCAGCTCACCTAACTGTGACCTCCTGAGTGGCTTCAGATCACTCTCTGTGTCCTCTGCCCCTTCCCAGAATGGTCATGCTCCCTCTAAAGAGAGGCGGGGCTGTATCTTCACAGATGAAGTCCATGGGAGGTGGAGACCTGCACTGTCATAGTGGGTCCTGTGTCTGTAGTGGGTGTGTTGGGAACCTCTGAGCAGGCTGCTGAAATCAGCACTAACTTTTGACTCGGGCATAGCTTGGAGAATTACCCCTTGTCCAAAGATCATTCTGGGCCCGAAACTGTGTGCTGTGCTACTTGCTCTGCAGTGTTACCTAGATTTAGGAATATAGATTCCCTGGGGGTATAAACATAAAGTGTTTTCGTTTTCTCCACTAACTGCCCCAATGTGAGCCCTCCTTCCCTGTGGGCAGGACAGATTGCTAGAAAGGGACAGATTAGAGGTGCAGAGATGATGGTGCAGCTCACAGCAATAGCTCCACCACACTCTGGGCAGAGCTGATGGAGGGATGATGGCAGGAGAGATGCAGAAGCAGGGGTTGGAATCTTACAGGGACTCCACGGTTTGGGGGGATTTCTGACATCAATTTTGGAAATACTGCCAATGTCTAGAGCCCCTCTCTATCATTCACTCATGGTACCAAAGTAATTGCCTCAAACATGCTGCTGGGCCCTTCATGTATGTCTAATATCCAGAGAAACTATGCAAAATATCAACCTTATTTTTACAATAAGAGAATTGAGACTCAGAGAAGTTAAGTGACTTCCCCAAGGTCACACAGGCAGCAAAGAGTACAGCCAAAGTCAAACCTTGATGTGTCTGATACGCAAGCTGGTGTACAATCTTTCTATACACTGTGCCACCTCTTTCTCTCCTCCCTCTGTTGCCTGTGCTCCCCCAGTGGCAAATGCCTCATCCTGGGGGTACATTGCTGGCCCTCACTGCCTCCCAGGAGAGGAAGCCATCCTGGAATCCTATGACTCTTAGGCTGAAAGCCACACCCACTTCTGCACAGGAGATCAAGGAAGGCCACTAGGCCCCCGTGGCCCCAGGCCCCAGGAAGGGTGTTCCTGTTTTGCTGGAATCTCTGACATTGGAACCAAGGAATGTCAGAGTCCCCAGAACTCTGGGTGATGAGACACTTGCTCAAGTCCATTCTAATTTGGCATGGATTAGCCTGGGAACTGCAATGTCATCCCCTAGAGAGTCTGCTAAATGAAGAATCGTGTGCACTCTGGCTGAAGCAGCCAGCCAACTCAACAGAGTGAGGAGACAGAGAGGCAGCCTTAGCCAAAGTCCCTGCAGAGGTTCAGTAATGCAGATGTTCCACTGACCTTTTGGAGGAACCGACCACAGGCAAATAAGGTCCCTGAAGAAATCACTTCAGTGTGACCCATTGCCTGCTAACTCCACTGTACAGGCGCCAATATGTAGGATGTTCATTTTCATAGATGTACCATACATATGTGGGTATATATCTAAATATGTACAAATAGTATGAATGTTGATATTTTAATAGCATCAATGGAGTCATTTAACTGTAAGAGCTTGGCAATTGACAATGAAAGAGAGAAAGAGAAACAGTTTATGGGGCACACATAATGCCAGGAGCCAGTTCACTTCATAAGCATGTGTCCCTAAGTGGGCGGCAATGGAGGCAGGAACTGGTTGTTTCTCAGCTCCTCCAGTCCCTGCAGGTCCAACGCAGTGTGAACGCCTTGCCACATGGAGTGTGAGTAAAGAGTGTGAAGACACAGGATTTTCATGTAACATCGCCCAGGGACATCGGCCAACTGCATTTCCTGGTACTCACCAGAGAGGCAGTGATCTCTTTGCCCTGGAGAGCTGCAGGCTGCTGTAGCGCCCCTGTATCAGGGGCGGCTGTATGCAGACTGCCTGAAGTTTGATTTTTACCATGTGAGCTCACTTGAAAGTCTAACCTCTCGTAAAGTACTTCTGCTGTTGCCAAACAGTGGCCGTCTCTATGTGCTGGTCAAATGATGCCTCCCTCACACCCTCCCCCCTGTGTCTCCACACACATCCTCAGACCCACGCTAAGAGGTACATCATGCCCATGTCTTCATAAAGTGACCTCTCCTTTGCCATCTCAGTCATCCGCACCACTCTCCTTTGTGGTAGGAATATCCCTCCTGTTCTGGGTGGTGTGGGGAGGGGAGTGTGTGTGAGGAGTTTGTCCAGGCTCACACAGCTGCCTTATTCCGGCACTTCTGTGGGCTGTGTTCTTCCCATTACATCAAAACTTCCACCCCCGTGCCTGTAAAGTAGCAAACGGAGTGTCTGTATAAAAATTCTCAGGTTCACTTCATTTGGCAATTATCTGGTTAATTTGATCAGCCCAGCTCTAAGTGTCTTACTGGGATATTATGCATTTATAGCTTTGTCTGCCCCTAGTATTATTTACTTCTTTGTCCTTCGCACCAGCGTGGCTCTGCACATGTGCTGCCTGGAAAGCCGTTAGCTGTCAAACTGCCCTCTTTCCCCTAGCGGATAATAAGAATTCAACTTTTATTTGTAGCAAAAGTTCCCAGGAGGTCACATGGCCCAATAACAAAAGATTATGATTTCTTATTGGTTTAATAGCATCTATTTTGTAATTCTGGATGTACTCTGTTTTAATTGGATTTGTTAAAGGAACAAAAGGGAATAGGTGCCTTACAATTAAAATAAAATATTAAGATGATTAGTTTAACAGACTAGAAATGCCTTGTTCATCCACCCTATGTTCAAAACATACAAAGCAACCTCAAGAGAAGCAAAAGTCAAAGAACCAAAGGCAGACCTGGCCCCTTTGAAGCCCATGAGGTGAAGAGTGATTCCATTCCACCCAATGTGTTTTAAGCACTGCTATTGCCAGACAGGTGTTATTTTGTTTTCTCCTCACAGCTCCTCTCCTCCCGCAGATTAGGAAACTGGGTCTCAGAGAAGCGGCTTGGCAGGGGAAATGTGTCAGGGCTTTGGCTGTGGTGGGTGTGCCCAGCCCCCCCGTTTACCTTCCCCATGACCCTGGATGGCTTCCTGAACCCCACAAGCTTCAGCCTGAACTCCTGTAAAGAGGATGTAAAAGTGGCTGCTTCCCCAAGGTCCGGGAAGGGCAATGCGTGGCCCTTGGAGGCTTTGGTTTTGATATGTGTGTGTGTGTCTGTGTGTGTGTGTGTGTGTGTGTGTGTGTGTGTGTTGGTGGGGGTTGGCACAGGAGGCAGCAGCATGGATGGGACCACACAACTGAAACAAATGGGGATCCCGGACTCCAGGTGCCAGCCCAGTAGAAACCCCATTCAACCCTGCAGCCTAGCGTCCTTATGGACCGTGACCCCCGCCTCCCTGAGTGCAGGCTTTCAGTGAATTTATCCTGGGGGCCAAGAGGACACATTGCTCCTTTGAGCTGCACAGGCCCCCTCGTATCATGCTGGGGCATCTCCTCACATGGAGTTCTTTCTGCACTGCACACCCTCTAGTTCTGGTGAGAGCCCACTGGCGACAGCCCAGATTCCAGTGGAGCACCCCATCTGCCGCAGGACAGCTCGCAGCTCTGTGGCAGCTTTGCTGACCGCCTACCACGTGAGAAGGTGTGAAATGACTGCGAAGCGGAATGCTGAGGGTCAACTCTAAGGACACAGCTGAACTTCCCATGGCCCTTTGAAGTCATTCACTCAGCAGCAGTATTTGTTGAAAACCTACTATGAATGAGGCACTGTTCCAGGCAGCAAACAAAATGAAGGTCCCGCTCACATTCTAGAAGAAGAATCAAGCAAAAATAAGGTGTAATGACAGGTGTGATGGATGTTAGGAAGAGAAAGAGTCAGGATAGAGACATAGATACTAGAAGAGAAGAGTTGGAAGATGTGTTTTTTAGAAAGGGGAGGCCAGGAGGGCCCTCTTTGAGAAGACGATACCTGAGCAGAGATCAGAGGAAGTGAGGATTCAGGGAGAGGATTTCAGATGGAGGAAACATCCAGTGGAAAGGCCTCATTGCAGATAGGAGGGGATGGACAACAAGAGGAAGGAGAGGAGGAGGACAGAGGAAGAAAGAAGGAAGGAGGAAAGGAAGAAGGGTGGGAGGAGGCACAATAAAAGATAAGTAAAGAAACAGGAGAAACCCAGCCCTGAGGCTGGTACCAGGCATGGGGTTGCACTGGGCTGGTCTCAATAGCCTCTGGGCTCCAGCAGGAAGCTACCGTGTCCTGGACTCCATACTCCAGGCCAGTGAGTGTGGGCATCAGGGGACAGTGGAAATAGCCCAGGCATGGGAGGGAGTTGATTGGGTGGGTTAGAGGCTGCTTCTGCCTCGTGCCCCCTGAAGGCCATGGCCAAGCTCCTTGCTTCTCTTCTCCGCCTATAACTCATCGTGCTGGTCTACACTCACTGTCCTGGTGAGCCCACCTAGTCTCATTGCTTTGAATACGATCTATACAGTAACAATTCCCCAGTGTTTGGTTCTTGCCTGGACCTTGCTCCCCAATTCTGGACTCACTTAGCCTACTGCCTACTTAGCGTTTCTCCTTGGATGATGATAAGCATCTCAAACCCTGCCTGTCCCAAGCCCAGCTCCCAGCCAGCTGCTCCACCACAGCCTCTTCCGGCTGGGCTGACAGCCTTGGCCTCCTGTGGACACTCAGGGACCAAACTGTGGCATCAGACTTGACACCTCTTCTTCCATCCATCCCCAATTAATAATGCAGACTGACCTTCCCCCACACATTGATGCCCCTTGTTTCTCTGCACTTCTCCTCCATAGCATCTGGCATCTAAATGTAGTTTATGATGCATTACTTGTTATGCTTGCATTTATTATCTATCCCTGTTCTCCTCCCCCACCTACCCCAAGACACATGGCCTGTCTTGTTCACTTGTCCACCTCAGTTCCTAGCACAGAGTAGGCCCTTGGTCAATACTAGTTTAATAGATACAGTCTAGGTGCTTACAAGGTCAATCCTGATTCCCATGTCCTCAGAAAGGGTCTCAGCTCTCAGCTTTGTCCCAGATTTCATAGCTGAGAGTCAGCTGCTACATAATCAATTTGACTCACTGTTTTTACATGTACTGTTAAAGGATTTCCAGAACATGAATACGTTTTAAGGGAGAGGTCCCTCAGGAAAACTCAGGTTGTCACTTGCATACAAAATATTTGTTGGTCACTGAGTGTGTACCCTCTTGGAGACAGGAATGCTTTCCAAATAGACACAGACGATGGCACGATGGATTGTTTGACCATGAGAACAAGTGCACTATGGGGCTGGAGAGCGGTCAGTAGCATTGCACTTGAAGCTACCTTAACTGGGTTAGGCCAAGGGGAGAAGGATGGGAGCCAAGGCAAAGAGACGAGATGAAGCAAGGAAACGGCTGGTACTCTGGGAAGAGGTAGGACCAGGCTATGGAGAACACATGGAGGCCACTTCTAAAAATCTCCCTTCAGGAAATAAGAACAAGACTTTTGATAGAAACATGCTTATGGTGGTGCCATTTAAACTAGTAAAAACAAATTAGAAACAACCCAAATGTCTAACAATAGATAAGTGATTAAATAATCAATGTGTAATCATAGAATGAAATAAATAATAAACAGAAACTAAAATAAAACAAAACATTATTTTCCAAAAATGTCAAAAGGCAAAATGCTGAAGATGTCACGTTAGTGAAAAAACATCTGTCTGTGTGAGCCCTGTGTTCTCTGGCGCACATGCACCCCCACACCCAGAAAAGAGGAGAGAAAGAACGCCAAGAATATCAGCAACACTGCTCTCTGCAGGTGGCGGTCCTGGGCTCTTTTTATATGTCTACATAATTTTTAAATTCTCTGCAACAGATATAAAATCTATTTCTAACCAGAAAAAAAAAGGTACAAACACACGTTCACACACATGCACACACACTCACACTCCAAACACACACACACACACACACGATTCCACTTCCTTTCCTATTAGAGGACAGGGTGATGGTGGGAGTTATCCACTGGAGCTAGATTTGCCTGGGGCAGTTGCAGATAGAGGATACCTGAGAGGTGTCCCCAGCACTGCAGACACAGGAATTGGGCAGCAGGTGGAGAGTCTGGTTGTCTGAGGCAGCCAGTGCTGTCCTAGGTCATCTGTGAACTCTTTATGCTGTCACAGAGTGGAATGCAAGAGGTGGCCACTGAGAGTGGGGGAGGAGCAGGCAGCCCGAGGCAGCCGTTCCTGTTTCCCTCCAGAGATACTCTATCAGAGCCAGCCAACCCTCAGCCAGCCACAGAGGGTTGTGCTGTAAACAACATGTGGCCTGTTGTGAGCGGGTGACCCGTATTATGGTGCAATGTGGGGAGGATATGTCAAGCGGAAGCTGAACTTTCTCCCTGCAACCTCCATCCAGAGGTGACAAACTGTGGGAAAACTGTGGCCTACTTTTTGAAGGAATGCTTCAGGTTAGTGGAGAAAAAGGGTAGTTTGGGCTCATTGCTTGCATGGGAGGCCCTTGTCTTTCAGAAAATGCTGCAACATCTAATCCTAAATTTCTTCTGTAGAAACTTTTCCTAAATTCAGATTTCCTTTTCCTCCTTGAATCTTCATGAGGTTTATCTGAAATCATGAATGAAGCACTTGACACTGCCCCCAATAAGAGCGATAGCTTTCCTTAGGACTTTGTGCAAACAGACGTAACTATTGCCAGGAGAGTTGAGAATGATGTGGTCAGGACAGGGCAGCACCCTGGCAGCTTCCAGATAGGATGGCCACCCACATTTTCGTCATGCCGGCTGTCCCTTTCCTGCTGTGCCTGAAAAGGCAGGTGGGTAGGCTGCAGGGAGCATGGGAGCTGTGAGGCAAATAGAAGTGAGCCCCACTCCCCTTCATTGCCAACCCAGGTTTACTCCCATAACACACCTGAGCCCAGTTTATTGCTCTGCAAACAATTGCTGGTTGTTTGAAGAGTGAATGAGGTGATAAAAATGTTAGGTGACCAGTGTTCAGTGGGCACTCAACAGTCATCTGGCTTCTACCACCAGTGGTGGGTGCTGGTGGGGAATGCTGGTGGAGTCACCAGACTGCACCGTCTCCATTACCTCCCTCAAACCAGCTGCTCTGGGCCACTCCCCACTGGTCAGGAATCTCAGATGGAGGAGTTGGAGAATAATCTTTGCTGATTCCCAAATACAAAGTATTTGCAACCTTTCAAGCACTGACAAATTATTAATAATAACATTACTAGTGATTATAGAAAAAGAGATATAATAATAGCTACTTACAGACATAATTATTCGTATACTCACTTTTAATCTCTAGAGCTGGCTACAGTTTAGTCTCCTCATTCAGTTGTCTGTCCAACAATTCCTACTGGAGTTGTACTATGGGTCAGGTCAGTGGATATGCAGTGAGCAAGGCTATACCTTTGTGTTCCTTGTGAAGCTACCATTTCAAGAGAGAGCAAATAAAAAAAAAAAAAGAGGGAGAGAGAGAGAAATTCAGGAGCATTTCAGCTGGTGTAAATGCTCTGCAAATAATAATAGCTGGTGATGTGACAGAGAACGCCAAAGTCAGAAAGGGCATATCAGTGGGGACGTTGCTAACTCAGACTGAGGTGGGTGGGGCGGTCCTTTCTGAGAAGGTGACATTTGAGCTGTAACTAGAATGCTAAGAAGAAGCCACACGGAAGGATTTTGGAAAGAACTGACAGGAAGAGGGGGTAAGCTGGAGATCAAGGAGGGGAGGGTGAAGAGCTGAGCAAGGGCAGTGCAAGGTAGGCCGTGTGCTCATGGGTAGGGGACAACATAAGGCCCTCTAGAAGGATAACGCTGGCCGTGGGGAGGCAGCAGAGGCAGGGAAGGAGAGTGATGGAGACAGGCCAGCGGCAGGCAGGAGAGGAGGGGAGTCTGTGCTGAGGGGCATGGCGGAGGAGGGACCATGTGGATCCAGGCTCTGTGGTGGAAGCAGAGCAGATGGAACATTCTTCTAGATTGTATATGTGGAACAGGCAAAGAGAAAACCCAAGAGCAGGCTGGAACTGCTAGAGGGGCCTAGCACTTCCTGTATCTTTTCCTTCCTTTTGCCCAGCACAAAGTCTAAGTACCTCATGTGCATCATCTCATTTAATTTAGTCACTCCACTTCGCAGATGAAACGCCCAGGGCCTAGTCAAAGGCGCATGTCTCGACTGGAGCCAGCGTCTCTTTGGTGCCCTTTCCCAAGGACTAGCTGCCATCTGGCTTTTCCAATGCAAGCTTGGCTTTACAATGTCGGATGGCTCTCTTGGCCACCCAGGAAGCTCCTGACTCATCGTATTCTGCAGATGCTGGCAGGAGCTGAGCTAGATCCTGTGGGAAACTTTCTTCCTAGTCCAGGTCAAGCCCCATCCTTATGGCTCATCCCTCCCCGAAAAAGAAGAACGCATGTGTTATTAGACCCAGTTCTAGGGGCTGAGATGAGTTCCATTATGTGAGACTAGTAGGGAGCTCAGAAACTGAAAAATTGGCAGTGAATTGCATTGGCAACGGGCTGAGAGTTGGTGATAGGGCTGGCAGCAGAGTAGACATGGGCATGGTTCAGTTGCACACCTTGTGTTCTAGGGTTTCAGGGGCCTGGAAACATCATCTAGCTTTAGCTCTCTCATCTCTCCGCTGATAGGAAGGGAGAAAGGGCCTGACGTCACCCTTGATGCTGGGCAACAGTGAGAGACCACTGGAGGCCCAAGTAGAAGCTGGAGGCACCAAGCACCAGGCACTAACAAACCAGTCTGCGACAACCACAGGGCTCAGGGGCCCTGCAGGGTGGACAGCAGCTGTCTCAGTGCATCCCATCTCCCCTGGAGGCTGAGGCTCAAACCCAGAAGTCATGTGATCACTCCAGCTTACAGGCCTGTCACAGCCCTGTCCTCCTAAACGTGTGACTTTGCATAAGTTTCTTAACCTTTCTGAGTCCCCATTTCATTGGCCGGGAGTGTTGTTCCAAGCTTGGTTCACATAGCATCCGTGTTGTTGATAAATGTATGGAGAATTTATTATGTGCCAGACCCTTTGCAAAGCAAAGATACTACCTAATTTTTAGCACATTAAAATGAGGTTCCTCCCTCTGTATGGATTCTGTGGACCACCCACTATAGGCCAAGCATTTTACAGACATTATAATTGAGTCACAACTGCCTGATGTGTCGATTTTCATCTCCACTGGAGGGATACAGCAATTGAGGCTCAGAGAGGCTGAGAAACTTGTGTGGAGTCACAAAGACTCTAAGTAGAGGGCCTGCCTTTTCCCACTATACCTGTCATAAAAGATGGGACTTGAGGAGTGTGTTCCTGTTTGTCCCATGAAGAATCCCCCTTTGCAAAGCCCAGCTCAGCCTAGGGCTTAACCACTTATTAGTGAGTTCTAGTGTTCAGGATAACTTGTAGAAAAAGTTTACCACCAGACTTCTTAAAACACAGATTGCTCTCCAAACTCCATTACAGTAAGCAGTAATCAGGTTTGTTCTGCTAGGCTGGACCTTCCTGGATGAACAAGCAGTCACAGCTTAGTTTCCTTAGAGGGGTGACTGGTCGGGTGAAAGCAAGCAGTTCAAACACGTCTCCACCTAGCCTGTAGAGCAGCAAAGACACTCACGGAGACCCAGACTTTGGAGAGAGGATCCCGTGTGATCCCCGATGTGCCACTGACTCGCACGCCTGCCTTCCCAGGCTCGCCTGTGCCCTGGCCCCTGAGGACGCCCACTGAGTCCCAGCTAGCTGCCCTTCCTGGCTGGGGTTCAGGCAAGCTTCCTCCTCTCCTAAATAATGCATTAGCTAGTGTCTGGGCTTTGTAAATAAAGCATACTCGGAAAACAGGCATTTCCAAAGTTGCTTACTCAAAGGAGGGGAGAAAGAGAAAAAGTAGAGATCTAAGCAGGTGTTTGGCACAGTTAAAGTAAATTGATAAGCGCAGGGCCGCCACCCGAGCAAAACTTACCCTGCTAGTCCCAGCTTCTCCTCTTCAACTGTGAAACTTTGTCTCCAGGCAACAAGAGACTTAGGACCTGGATCCAGATCATTAGCACAGTCTTGACACCAGCCTGCAAAGTGAGAGGAGGCAAGGCTGAAAGGGTCTCTAAGACACTCAAATTTCCTGACAGCCTGGCTTGCCTGCCACGAGGAGGGAACCCCAGGGCTCACCCCTGTGATTCCTGCAGTTGGGCTTTTCCTCCTGTTCACCCAGCAGTCAGTGGGAGAGGAACGAGTCAGAGCCCCTGTCCATGGCAACAGCCAGGCGGATGTGGCTACACAGGGAAGAAGCCACACATTTCTCTTGAAAGAGACACACATTTCACTTTAATAGCATTCATGAAACATCACTCCCCTTTCTTCGAATTTGTGCAAGTATTTTTTTTCTGCTCTTTGGTTTTTGAGAGGGCTGTCTTTCATCTATTTATTTGAATTTAATTATTTCTTACTCTTTTGTTTCTCTTTGCACCCTTTTTCCACTGTTAAATCAGAGTAGCTACAATACTCATAAAATCATACAGCCCTGTAATCATATTCTCTTACTTGATCATATGTCATTAAATGCTGATGTGTAGTTTCTGAAATCTGCATCCTGAATGAACACACAGCAGTAAGCCTTGTGCTTTGCTTTTCCTGCTGTTTCCAGCCTGGCATTATCATGAATAAGGCTGAAATTATCTATTTGTGCATCTATAGTCTTCTTTTTTTCAGTTTTTTTCTTACATTAAATTTCCAGAAATTGAGAAAATGAGGAAAACAAATTAAGTATGAAAATTATTATGCATATGATAAAGCATTGAAGAAAAATTAGAAAATGTATATGCAGAAATAAGAAATTGAAATGCTCTAAATTTTTCCACCCAGTCATAAATTAGAAAATAAATTAATTAGCAAATAAGTGAAATAAGTAATTTCAAATCCAAAATTAAATTTAAGTAGTAAAAATTTTGGAAAATACAAAAAAAGCAAAATAAAATGACTTCAATTTAGAAATAAAAACAAAACAAATCATTAAATGAGAGCTAACTATAACGTTTTTTAATACATAAACATTACCATATTATGTTTTAAGTCCAAAAAATAAAATACATAATTTAATGTAGATAGCAAATAGATTTAAATAAATTTCTGAATGAAGATGACTAGAAAATTAAAAATTACCTCAAATTCTACTACCCAGTATACTTCTAATTAGAATATATATGAATACATAATTTAAAATTGAAATTAAATAATATAAAAATCATAAAGCACATAAAAATAAAATCAATATTTGGAAGAGGAAAATATACAAGATAAATACATTTTAAAATATAGGTATGTAAAACCTTATGAAAATTAAAAGCACTCAGACTGGGTGTGGTGGCTCATGCCTGTAATTCCAACACTTTCGGAGGCCAAAGAGGGCGGATCACAAGGTCAGGAGATCGAGACCATCCTGGCTAACACAGTGAAACCCCGTCTCTACTAAAAATACAAAAACATTAGTCGGGCATGGTGGCAAGCACCTGTAGTGCCAGCTACTTGGGAGGCTGAGGCAGGAGAATTGCTTGAACCCAGGAGACGGAGGTTGCAGTGAGCCAAGATCGTGCCACTGCACTCCAGCCTGGGCAACAGAGTGAGACTCCGTCTCAAAAAAAAAAAAGAAAAGAAAAGAAAATTAAAAGCATTCATAATTTTGGCAACTGGCAGTAACTTTGTATTGTATAAACTTCAGGTTTTGTTTTTTTGAGACATAATCTCACTCTTGTCACCCAGGCTGGAGTGCAGTGGCACGATCTCGGCTCACTGCAAACTTCACCTCCTGGGTTTGAGTAGCTGGGATTACAAGCGCCCACCACCACACCTGGCTAATTTTTGTATTTTTAGTAGAGACAGGGTTTTGCCATGTTGGCTAGGCTGGTCTCGAACTCCTGACCTCAGGTGATCCACCCACCTCGGCCTCCCAAAGTGTTGGGATTACAGGTGTGAGCCACTGCGCCCAGCCAACTTTCAGATTTTTCACGTATATACGGCCTCATATTATGGCATAGTTGTACAATAACAATCTGGTCAATTTACTAATGCTCATTTTTTACAATCATGCTGCCAAATATATGCCAGTGATTAGTTTGTCAGGTAGCTGGCTTTGCATACATTTGGATGAAGATTTTTGTTTGTTTGCATTTGTTTTCTTCAGTGTCAGGGCCCTGGAGCAAGATCTGGTCCTGGCAGCTGCTCTGAACAGTCAGTGTGTCGGTGTTTATGCTGGCTGCTCTGTGCCAGGCCTAGGGTAGTCACCAACAATGAATTTCACCTCCCTGGCCTGTACACCACCTCCTTGCCCCACACCTCCATATCTTCATCTGTTAATGGAAATTATGGTAACTTCATTGGGCCTTTGTGGAAATTAGACAATAGGCAAAAAGCCTTCACACTTTCTAACAGGTTAAACAATTAAGTGTTATTATTAGGTCTAGAACTGTATGCAGATTTTCCACATGTTAGGGAAATGAAGAGCGATAGGTAGTTATAACAGAGAAGTTTAATGAGCTGTTCATCCAGCAGGGTGTCTCTGGTTTGAAAGGGTATGTCTGTCTCTACATGGATTTCTAATGCCCTACCTGGGTCTGAAAAGTAGAGTCCAGGTTGACCCAGATGTGCTTCTTAGGAGAAATAAATGGGGAGAGAGGGAGTGTGTTTGGCTTCTCACTGAACAACTCTGCCCCTGCCACACTCTGCCCCCAGCATCTCCCCAGCTCACACATTCCCTACCCAGGAAGCCTCCCCTGGCAATGGCCAAGCAAGACTATTTTTCTCCTGTCCTGAGAAATAGCCCACACCCATCAGCAGGCCTGTGTTTCCAGCTTGCCCACATAAGCAAATGTTCTTCTCATTGTGGCTTGCGTATGCCTAGTGCTTGAGTTAAGAAACTCAAGAATCAAATCCCTCAGTCACTCACTAACCCATTTTACCATGTCCTCAAAACTGTTTTTGCAAATAGGCAACACAACATGGGAGAATTTGGAGAGGCAGCAGGATTTTGAGATGTGTCTGCGTTAGCTCGGGGGCCCAGGTTAACCTGCAGGCCCTCCGTAGATGTCTGCCATGTTAGGGCTACACCTAGCCTCCTAGTGCCAGGTGAAGAAGAGGATGGGCAGAGACCCCAGACTCCTTCCAGGGCTGAGAGGGTGCAGCCTTTAGCCAGATGAGTCCCTCGGCTGAGAGCCTTTTGTCTGGGGGCTAACCCACCATATCTGGAAGCCCAGCCACAGGCTGCTCTGCCAGCCCCCGATGGAGGAAGAGCTCTTAGAACACGCCTCTGGCTCCCTCCTCTCTGTCACCTGCTCTGGGGGCCTGGTTTCAGGGTAGGGTGGAGGTGCTGTTTGGGTGCAGCTGGCCCAAGGGAGAAGAGTCAAAGCAGGACTATGAGGCAACTCAAGGGCACTGATGCTGTGCAGCGTGGGGTAGGGAAGGCTGTAAGGCCACATGGCAGTAGTGCTCAAGCTTTTGAAGCTCGTCTGGGGGTGGGTAAAGGACAGAGATTTGGTTAAAAATGAAGCAGGATGGGTGTAAATGACCCCTGAAAATAAGGAAGAAATTGAACTACCCACGACATCCTGATTCAGAAATAATCTTTCTATCTTTGAAGTCATCCAGTAGAGGTGGATACCTGTCCTGGGCGGGAAGGGAGTGAAAGGGTTGATGTGATGTCCCCTGTATGTCCGCCCATGCTAGGCCCAATAAGGCCAGGCCGGGTAACTGCCACAATCCTCAGTGGCTTCGTTCGAGTTCTTCTGTTCTTCTCTGCTCCACCCCAAGTTGCCCACAGGCCCCAATCTTGTCCTGTAGCTCAATGCAGGCACCCAGCAAACCCTGAGGAGCTCCTCAGAATTGTGTCCACTGGGCTGACCGAGCAGGTGCCCAGTTTCCCAGGTTGCACAATTCTAAGGTCACCCAGAGGGGGACTGGCAGAGTCAAGACGGTCTTGACCAGAAGCAGGCCCCACTCTGCCACTGCACGCTCCTTCCTCCAAGAGTAGAAAAGAATCTCCTCTGCTCCTGAACAATGTCAACATCACCAGGACCGTGCCTGTTGAGTAGCTCCGTGCCCACACCAATGCTAGCCTTTTCCAGACCCATGGTCTCACTGGCTCTCCCACACCCCTGTGTGACCGGTGTGGCCAGTGTGTTGAAAGGATGATATGGCAAATCAGAGCGGCTTGCTGTCTTGCTCGGGGCCCCCATTTAAGTGGTGGAGGTAAAATTTATATCCAGGTGTCCCTGACTTCACAGCCAGAGCTCTTTCTCAGGCTGCCTCCCACAGATCTCAGGAGCACATTAGAAAGCCAAGAGCCATTTGCAACATCTTATTTAATCTAAAACTCACATGATAATGATGGATGATGGATGATGCAATTTATTAACTCTTAAAGAAATACTTTCAACTAATCACCAGTTACCAACAAAATTCACATAGATCATTTTAAGAGTTCTGTAATGGCCTTCAGATTAATATGATTTTAAAACAATATTTTTTAAAAATAGAACTCACCTTTGATTAGGTGTCCTGGAACTGCTGGTAATGGTGTCTTTCTCTGACAGTACCAGAAATAATGGAACTTCCTTGGAGCTGATAGCCAATGAAATGAGGCGTGGGATGGTGAAGTGCCTTTTTCTTCTGTACACCATTCCACCTGATAGTAACATCACAAATGACCACAGGCAAAATTCTAGAACCTTGTCTGAAAGGGAGGAGAGCAGAGGCTGAATCTCATTTCCTGGATCCTAACAGGCACATTTAGCTCCACTGCTTTCAATCCTCTGTCCTCACTCCCCTGTCAACTTCTAAAACAGAGTAGCAAGAGCAGCAGGCTGTGGTGCGCCAACTCCACATGCTCATGGCTCTGGAGGGCTCAGCACCGGTACTTTTCAAGGCGACAACCCTCACTGTCTCCAGCCTGGGCTCTGCCCTTGCCTATAGCCTTAAGAGCAGCCTACCCTCCAGAACTGGATGGGTGGCAGAGTCGCAGACACAGCAGGAGAACCAAATCTTCACTTGACCCTTTGCAAGCTAAAGCAGTACATCGGAGCATGTTTTGCCTCTGCTTATTGTTGGGTGTTGCTTGCTTGGATACATGGCCCAAATAGATGACTTCTCTATTAGGGATGAAGAGGTAAATCCCAGCCTGAGGGTTGCTTTCTGCTTATGGAAAATCTGCCAAGTAAAGAATTGAATGCAGAGGTATGGAGAGCCCAGGACAGAAGATGTGACGGTGGGGCTATGATGGGAAGGTGAAGCAGCACTGTCCCCCGGGACACAAGGGCAGCCAGGCCTTGTCCACACTGAGCCTGGCAGGATCCTGACATAGACCATGCAGATGGAGCAGAGCATATGTGGGGACTGGGTCTGTAGGCACCTGAATAGAACTGTGGCAGAGGGGATGGATGGAGAGAACGAATATGATTTGGCTTGGTGTGGTGGATCATCTTGAGAAGACCTGGTCTTGGGGGTAGAGGAGAGTCTTATGGAGTTGGGGAAGAAATAGCTGGAAAAGAAGCAAAGGGGCACCTTGGAGGCTGAGGAGCCGGGCTCTATAATCTCTGCTGAACAGAAGAGATGTTTCAGGTGAAGAGAGAGGGGCTCCTCCCCACACTCTCCCCAATATTGCATTTTGTTACCCTTTTTCCTACCAGGGCCATCCACAATGGGACTTCTTTGGTTTGATATGTAAGTCTTAATTTTAGCCATGTTAGTACGGCCTTTTAAAGGAACCATTTGGCCATAGGTAGCAAAATGGTACTCATACTTTTTAACCCAGTAGCACCACAGCTTGAAATCTCTCATGGATGCACTCACAGAAGTACCCAGAGACATGTGCCAAAAGGTGCTCCTGGAAACGTCAGTTGTGAGAACAAAGCCTGTCATGGAGGCGGTGAATCAATTAGGATCCAGCTGTGCAACCCTGCCCCGCGGCTGCAGAGATGAATGCGAAAGGGCAGTGTGAGCCGATCTCCAGGGCTGCTGCAGCACAAGGGAGGCTGGGTGGAGAACCGGGTGTACGATGTGATCCCATGTATGATTGAAGTTTTTTAGAAACAAACAAAAAAAAACTATGTAGGCATATAGGCAGGCATATGGGTAAAACATTTTCTGGAACATACACTAGAAACTGGTGACTGTGGACACTTCTTGGGAGACTCTTAGGTCATATCTCATGGCCTTCCATGTTGTTTGCATTTTATCCACGAGCAAAACAAGGGGTCGAGGCAAGGATAAAGAAGGCCGAGATGTGGCAGGGGAATTCTGTGTGGGTTGTGAAGGAGGCCCCCAAGCCTAAGGCTGCATGTCGCCTGGAATTTTGAGGCAGCAGCTTGTTCTGGCATCACAGCGGAAGGACACTGACTGCAAGAACCTAACCTTCAGCAGGCCAGGGTAGGGCAGGAAGAGCTGGACGACAGTCTCCCTGTGCTGCCCGCTGAGAGCTGCTCTGGGATTTGGGAAGTCTGCAGCTTTCCTGAGCACCCTGGTCCCGTAAAGCCCAGGCAAGCCCCACCTCTTCCCTGTTTGTATTATTGCCTTGGTATATTTAGTCACCACCATGGTTTTCTGTCCCACAGGAGATACCCTGGCTCCGACAGGACCATGCTGCAGAAGTGGCAGGTACAGTAGCTCCTCCAGAGGGAAGCCCTCTGGGAATGCAAACCAGAGAATGGCCCAGGCCCCAGCGATGGAGAGGAAGTGTGTGGATCAACCAAGAAGGGATCTTATTATTTATTATTTATTTATTTTTTTTGAGATGGAGTTTCACTCTTGTTGCCCAAGCTGGAGTGCAGTGGCGTGATCTCAGCTCACAGCAACCTCTGTCTCCTGCGTTCAAGCGATTCTCCTGCCTCAGCCTCCCAAGTAGCTGGGATTACAGGCACCCACCATTAGGCCCAGCAAATTTTTGTATTTTTAGTAGAGACAGGGTTTCGCTATGCTGGCCAGGCTGGTCTTGAACTCCTGACCTCAGGCGATCCACCCGCCTCAGCCACCCAAAGTGCTGAGATTACACATATGATCCACCATGCCCGGCCAGGATCTTATTTTTCTAATTTACCAAAATGTCCCAGACATTTCCCTGATCAGATGTCAGTGATGGAGGACAAATCGTGCACATTGGAGTCAGCTGGGGAATGTGCATGTGTGCGTGTGTGTGTGTGTGCGTGTGCACGCGCATGTACCTGTACACTATGGATGCCTCCAAATGGGTACACACACCCCATTTGTGAAGATACACATGTATACAGCCACATAGGGGGCCGAGCATGGGTGTCAATTCTTGTTCCTGGAAGACACACATGGCTCCCAGCCTGGACAAGTTGACATTCATCCCAGGGTTCTCAAAGAAAGGAAGAGACCCTAAGAGAGGCAGTTGTAGAGATTGGGGGACAATGAGAAAGTAGGTCTTAGTCACTCAGGTCCAAAATCCTCTCCCAAGGGGCAGGCTGAGGAAGGGAGAGCCCCTGAGCCTACAGGCCCCATGTCAGAGATGATGGCTGTATTGGATTGCTCACTCATTCAGCGGCCTTGGTGGATTTTATTCCCAATATGGGCCCTGTCTCCATTTGTGACTGTTCATCTGGAGGCAGAGGGCCCTTAAGAGTGAGCATCACCCCAACAGGCAGGGACAGGGAATAGGCAGTTCCCAAAGCCCCAGAGGAAGCCAGACCATCAAGCCCAGGAGTGAGGGCCTCTGTCTCTGGGACTGCCATGGCCCCTCTGCTTATTTTCTAACCATCAGTAGGTCAGCAGTCAGTTCACCCATAGCATTTGTGCTATGATTTTAGTCAACTTCTGAGTACTGCATCCAACAGTTAACACAAAAGAATGTTTTATCCTTGGTGTTGGATGCTGAACTGCATTGGGTTTTTTTTCTCCTTGCTGACTTTGCTTCCCGAATATACTTGCCTCCGTTCATATTGAAATTTGTGTGTGGGTCCCTGAGTTGGTGCTGGCTCATGCATGAGATGTGCACAAAGTAACTGAGGGGCTGGCTGCCTGTCCTCACCCACAGAGCCAGGGCCTGCTGCTGAGGCCTGAGGGTGGGACCCCTGGCTTTGCGGGAGCATCAAACATATTTGGTTTATCCCCTTTCTGTCTCTTCTGGTAGAAAAGGGACATCAGCAATTTTGAGTATCTCATGTACCTCAACACCGCGGCTGGGAGAACCTACAATGACTACATGCAGTACCCAGTGTTCCCTTGGGTCCTCGCAGACTACACCTCAGAGGTAAGGTCCTCATGTGGAAACCACAGCTGCCCTCAGGCATTTGGACGTTGATAACAGAGACCCTAAGTCAGCATGCAGAGCCTCTGCTAGGAGGTTCCATCACATGAACCTGGGTACCTGGGCCTAAAGGCTGCTGAAGCTCAGGTCTCTTTTTTTTTGAGACGGAGTCTCACTCTACCACCCAGGCTGGAGTGCAATGGCGCAGTCTCTGCTCACCGCAACTTCCGCCTCCTGGGTTCAAGTGATTCTCCTGCCTCAGCCTCCCGAGTAGCTGGGATTACAGGAGTGCACCACCATGCCTGGCTAATTTTTTTTGTATTTTAGTAGAGACGGGGTTTCACCATGTTGGCCAGGCTGGTCTCGAACTCCTGACCTCAAATGATTCTCCCGCCTCGGCCTCCCAAAGTGCTGGGATTACAGGCATGAGCCACTGTGCCCAGCCTCAGATCTCTTAACCCCATCATGGCCTTTGGTATTTGGCTGCCTGGGTTCCTGTCCTGGCTCCCCCTGTGGAATGATCAACATGACTAACATAGTTGCTAACATGAGCCCCAGGGGGCTTCCTGGCTTACTCTCCACAATGAAGGCACCTGATGCCATCTACCAAGATGGTACCATGGGTCAGCCCTTGTGGGGTGAGGCAGTCACAAGTGAAGTGGGCCATGGAATTTTTTCCTAAAATCAACGTGTGCAGGAGAGGGGCCTGGGGAGGAAAGGAGAGAGAGACACAGGGATATGGACACACAGAAAGGACAAGCTACTCTTTCTGTAGCTTGAGTTCAGCAACAGAGATGATGGTGTCTGGGCCTCATCTGGGATCTGGACTGAGATGTGTAGTGACAGGGGAGGTTGATGGTGAGATGACAAGAACAGATCCCTCATCTCTTTTAGCCTCCACCCCTGGGCCCCAGCAGGCAGGGAAAGGATGGGGAGAAAAACTCCACAGCCGGACCAGGGTGATGTCTGTGCTTCTATGGGGACAACCAAGCCATGGAGCAGTGTCCTGGCCACCTGGGCTCTGGCCATCTGGAGAGGTGCTGGGCCATATGTAAAGCACGCAAGGTGGCTGAACACTTGTTCAGATGAGCCTGGCCAGTCCTGTGTAGGGCTGCTTGAATGGCAGACCCTCAGGATTTGGGAGAGGGAGACTCAGTCCTTTGTGACCTCTCATCCCCTCTTAAGACATTTAATGCAGCAAAACGTTTCTTACTAGCACTGGCTGCTGCTTATTGCACTAATGGTCCATCGGAGGCTGAGGCATTTCAAACACAAAACCTACTCATATGTTGCAAAGTGGTGGTTTGCAAGCCTTTTTTGTTTAGGTCATACTAGGTATTTAAAACCTTGATTATTTATCAACTTAAAAATTAGGAGATTTCCCCTTTAAAAAAATCTGGATTTCCAATATCTTTTTGAAAACGATGAGATCTGGCAACTAGGAATTTTTCTGAGCTGGCAAGATTGTGAAAGCTGAGTGTGGGTCTCCGTGTGTCCCCTCCAGCACTCACTGGGATCTTAAGAGGGGCCGTTTCACTCTCGCCCCTGCTTCCCCGTGGCTTTGCAGGCATTTGAGATAGTGACACCCTTGGCCCCCAGTGGAGTTTGAGGATTCACTGCTAGTGGAAAGAAAGGGTTATGAGCCAGGCACAGTGGCTTATGTCTGTAATCCTGGCACTTTGGGAGGCTGAAGCAGGAGGATTTCTTGAGCCCATGAGTTCAAGACCAGCCTGGCCAACATAGTGAGACCCTGTCTCTATCAAAAATGCAAAAATTAGCGAGGCATGGTGGCATGCACCTGTAGTCCCAGCTACTTGGGAGGCTGAGGTGGGAGGATCACTTGAGCTCAGGAGGTCGAGGCTGCAGTGAGCCAGGACCACTCCACTCCATACCAGCCTGGGCAACAGAGTGAGATTCTGTCTCAGAAAAAAGAAAAGAAAGAGAGATACACAGGTACCTCCTCCTATAAAGAAATGGACCTCCAGGAAAAATGAACAAGTTCCTCTCATTTCCTCCCTGAACAGATGACTTCTAACTTCCTGTAAAATCAGTTTGATTCTAAGCAAGGACCCTGAACTATTGGAGTACATAATGCAGTTTAGGAGCCAAGTGCCTCATAGGCAACACAAATTCTTTTAAAAGTGTCTTTTCAGTAGCTGGAGGCCGTGTTCTGATTTGGGTCAACTTGGAACAGGTTGAGTGTGAACTCAACCTTCCCCTCCTCTTATTTTTCATCTCTCCCTTTTTAAGTCTTTGTGGATCACTGGCTCTGGAGCCATAAAACCCCAGCCTGCCAGCTAACCACCAGAGGCAGGTCAGACCAAATGACTGTAAACCAATAAAGAGAACCATAAAACTGAAGAGCGTGGCTCCTAGGGCACAAGCGGGTCTGAGTTAACTCCAGCTGCACATCTGCCTTCTAGACATTGAACTTGGCGAATCCGAAGACTTTCCGGGACCTTTCAAAGCCCATGGGGGCTCAGACCAAGGAAAGGAAGCTGAAATTTATCCAGAGGTTTAAAGAAGTTGAGAAAACTGAAGGTGAGTAGATCCAGCTTGATTTTTTTGTGCAGTGTTATTCATCTGGATGCCCTAAAATGATAGTTGATAACAATTAAGGTGGTCACCTAGCCTACAAGTAATTGCATTTGAATAGAGGACTCTAACCTGGTGGTAGTAAGTGCCTGGGGAGCTTCTAGAAAATACTGATGTCCGGGCCTTACCTCTAGAAATTTGGATTTAAAAAGTCCATGGTGTGGCATAGCCCAGGGGATTCAACATGCAGCCTGGCTGGAGAAATATAATGCTAATAGATAATGACTCCATGCCTAGGGGCAGGCAATGGCAGAAGAAACTAACATTTATTCAGCACTTTCTCTCTGCCAGGGGCAGGCCAGCCTGTGTTTGTATATTACAGTGGTCCATTTCACAGAGAAGGAAAGTGAAACTCAGAGAGTTTAAGCAACTTGCTCAAGATCACAGCCTCTAAATGGCAGAGCCTGCATTTGTGTGACTCTAGCTCCCAAACTGTGTGCATCTACACGTCATCTTTAGACGTTTTGCCACATTCAGGAGCCGCCTGTGACCTTATTGCCTGAATGTTTTTCTTTAGGTCTGTTCACTTCCTAAACGTCAATGAATGTATGTTTTTAATGCTGTTCATGAACACAGTGTAGCACGCATATCTGCTGCGCATGAGCGCAGGTAAGGAAGCAGCCCTTGAGCATGTGTTTTTGTTGCAGGAGACATGACCGTCCAGTGCCACTACTACACCCACTACTCCTCGGCCATCATCGTGGCCTCCTACCTGGTCCGGATGCCACCCTTCACCCAGGCCTTCTGCGCTCTGCAGGTGAGCTGCCGCCACTCTCCGTACACACACACACACACACACACACATGCCAGTATCACAAGACCAAGACCTGGGCTTGAACAAAGACAGGATGCCTCTGCTAAAAACTCAATCATTAGCCAGTGATTCCCAGTTGACATTGGCTCCAGGATTCTGGTTCACCAGCCAAGGCAGGCTGTTCTTCCTCAGTTACACCTGCACATCTGCCCAACAAAGTCTTGCAAAATGATTCTAAAAAATAAGAAATGAGACATGAAAAAAATAATTTAACATAAACAAGATTTAGTGGAAAAAGAAAAAGCAGGAAGCTTGGAGACTAGAAAGGCAGGCGGTCAAGGATTAGAAAAATAAATACGAGAAGGAACAATGAAAAGAATATGACTCAAGACATCGGAATGCATAAATCTGTACCAAGAACAAACTGAAAGGCTTCGAAGGACAAAACCAACTTACCCACCCATACGCTAACAGAGCATTATACCAGCTTGGGGTCGCCAGGTTTAAAATAAAAATACATGATGCCTAGTTAAACTTGAATTCCAGATAAACTATAAATTATTAGTTGTTTACACTAAATTTAAATTTAGCTGGGCCTCCTGTATTGTACATGGCCAGTCTGGTGTCCAAGTGTTGCCGGGTTAGTGTCCAAGGCATGGGGGATTTCTGGGACAGAGTCTTTCATGGGCAGTGCTGTGAGGGTGCTGAGAAGCTACTTTCCCCTCTTCCCCTCACAACCCTATCACTGGGATCCTGCTTCCAAGGAGCCCTTTTATCCCAGGGCACAGCTTTTGAATGGGGAGATAGCCCTCAGATAGAGCAGCTGGCTCGGCTGACTCTAAAGAGAATATAGCACAGGGAGTATGGGCTGTCCCGATCCAGACCCTGCAATGGTTCGATGGAGAGAAAGGCATGAGCTGGGGTGGGCAACAGGCCACTGAACACACAGACTTGCTCTGACACCTAAGCCTCATCTCAGAAAAGCCTGGGTATCTCAAGAACTGTGCGTTTGGGTCTGACCTCACCAGGGAGGTCACTCTTTATGGTCACTCAGAGGACCTTGACCCTGAGAGACAAAAGGCCATCCTGCATCAACACTAAAGCTAACTCTGAGCCCTGGGGCAGGAATGGGTAGGCAAGGTCAAGGCACTTTCTCCAAATAAGGAGCAAACATCCTCCTGTCTTCCGTTTCTTGGCACAGCCTTCTCCCTCCTTGACGGCATAACTCGTCTAGACATTGTATAACCCCCTCTCCCTGGAAACTCACTCAAAAATAATAAGTGTGCTTCCCCTGAGCCTTTCTCAGGCAACAAGCATTTTAAGTAAGTTTGGTTTGGAGAACAAATGGTCCCAGAGCTGTACCCCATGCCAGGAATCCCATCCAGATGTTGCTCATTAATCCACAAGAAATGATGATCACCGTTGACGATGATAGTGATGGATTCCGCTGCTGGTTTCTATCCTGGGAATTTAAGTGTTTAAATGTTCAGAATGCTTTTGGAGTTTCCTCTTGCCCCTTCAGGAGGGTGCATTACAACCCAAAACCCCAGCTCTACCTGTTGCTAAGGTTCTTTTCACATCGGGAGGAGACAGAGTGAAATAGAAACAGCCTCAGCTGTGAGATTTACATCACAGCTCTGCCACTTAATAGATGCAAAATCTTCTGAAAGTTATTTTACCTCTGGAAATGAGGGTTAATTATGCACATCTCTCTGGGCTGTAGGCTGTTGAGAAGATTAAATGAGAAAATGTGGAGAGAACCCCCAGATCAGGGCTTCATGCTACATAGGTGATCAATCACTGGTAGTTCCCTTCTTCCCTCTGCAATCAGCTAGATCTAATCTGAGCAGGTCTGAACTTGTCCAGGCTGGTCTCCTCTGGTTTAAGCTAATTTAAGACAGTCTGGACTGCATCAAAGTATTCCAACTTAGCATGAGCCAGACCTAACAGGTGTGTTGTGAACCAGCGAGATATCTGGGCTATGGCCACTTTGACGCTAATCACTGGTTTAAGCTTATTTTAGCCAGTCTGGTCCGTTGGTGACCAGGTAAAACTGGTTTGAGATGGTCTAAACCCATGTGAAAGGGTCAGAACCAATTGTCCATGTTTTTAGGTGACACAAATGCAGTCATCTTACCTTGAGCCCTTTTGACTCCCATGTTGAAGTCACTGATGTAACTGAGTTTTGGGGCTCAGATCTGTCTAAGGTAGATTGACCCATCCAAGTTGGAATCATCCGGGCTGTCTCTACATGCTTCTAAATTGGGTCTAACTTTCTTACTTTTAAATGACTCCTCTAGTGGGTCACATCTGGCCTGAGCCTTTGAACCAGCAAAAGAACCAGCCACCTTCAGCCTTTTCCTTAGGAAAAAAGAATTTTAGCTCTCGAGAGTATAAAGGCTACATAGGCTACCTCTGTGGGAGGACACTCCAGGCTCCTCTTTGAGAGTGCTGGGGCCTTGGCAGACCTCCTTAAGAATATTCTGGCATCTTCCTGAAGTCAGGCTCTTCCCTCCATCCCACCCTGCCTCCTAGGGGGAGGCCTGTATCTTCTCCAGAGACCTTTGCTTCACCCCTGTGGTGGCCGGAAAGGAGCTTCCCATAGCCTCAGCAGCCCAAGGCACTACTCCCAACCTGGGGTAGATGAAGGAGTGGGGAAGAGTGAGAGACATAGGGAGGCTGTGGAACCCAGGCAAGGAAGCCAGAGCCAGTGGACATTTAAGAGTCAGCATGGGTGTCCAACAATGATAGGCTGGATTAAGAAAATGTGGCACATATACACCATGGAATACTATGCAGCCATAAAAAATGATGAGTTCACGTCCTTTGTAGGGACATGGATGAAATTGGAAATCATCATTCTCAGTAAACTATCGCAAGAACAAAAAACCAAACACCGCATATTCTCACTCATAGGTGGGAATTGAACAATGAGAACACATGGACACAGGAAGGGGAACATCACACTCTGGGGACTGTTGTGGGGTGGGGGGAGGGGGGAGGGATAGCATTGGGAGATATACCTAATGCGAGATGACGAGTTGGTGGGTGCAGCTCACCAGCATGGCACATGTATACATATGTAACTTACCTGCACATTGCGCACATGTACCATAAAACCTAAAGTATAATAATAATAATAATAATAATAAAAGAAAAAAATAAAAAAATTAAAAAAAAAAAAAAAACAGAGTCAGCATGGGAAAGCGCACGTCTCCATTCTGCTTTGAGCAAATGCTACCACCCGCCTATTACCACAGATAAGCCAGAGTGGAGACATACGTGGTGAGCCTGGGGCTCACGTCCCAGCATCCCCAGGGCTGCGTGTCTGACTTTGCTCAGATCGCTTTCTTTCTTAGGGTTCAGTGTCCTTGTTGGTGAGACCAAGGAGGTAGGTAGGAGGATCACCACTGAAGGCCTTTCTGTAACAGCTCCAACCTCTGATCGCTCATTAAGCACCTACTATGCACCTGGATGGTGCTAAGTACCTTACAGCTGTTATGTAAAATATTTTATACTTATTTATTGTGGAAAATATGCATAATAAGAAATTTACCCTATTAACCATTTTTAAGCGCATAGCTCAGTGTTATTAAGTGCACACACATGGTTGTGCAGCCATCGCTGCCATCTGTCCCCAGAACTTTTTCATCTTTCCAAACTCAAACTCTGAAACCATGAAACAATAACTCTCCAATCACCCCTCCCCACAGCACCCAGCAACCACTGTTCTACTTTCTGTCTCTATGAATGACTACTCTAAGCCTCTTATAAGTGGAATTATGCAATGTTTGTCCTTTTGTGACTGGCTTCTTACACTTAGCATAATGTCCTCAAGGTTCATCCATTGTTGCGGCATGTGTCAGTTTCCTACGGCTGAGTCCTGCGCCCCTGTATTTGTAGACCACATGTTGTTTATCATTCGTCCATGGCTGGGGTGCTTCCTCCCTCTGATGACAATGAAGGGTGTTGCTGTGAACACTGCTGTGCCTCATTGGACCCTCACAAGCTTGTGAGAGGCTGCTGTGGTTAATCTCAGGATACTGAGTCTCCGGGAGGTCACATCCCTCAGGAAATGACAACGGAGATGAGATGGATTCTAGCCCTGGGGACACCAAGCCTAAAACACTCATGGTAAATAAAGCAAGGTGGGGTCTACAGAGGTTGTCCAGAGGGGACACAGTGCTCAGAGGAAAGGGACATGTGCCATTTTCAAGGCCACATTTTCAGTAGAACAGTGGGGAGTCCCTCGTGCAGCATCACACACAGGCGCACAGGCATGCAGTGTGACATGTAGGCAGTCACCCAGTGCTGCAGCAGGCACACAATGTGCTGGCTGCATGTGTGTGCAGCGTGGCCCCTGGTGCCCCCAGTGCAGAGTGACAGGCAGCACGACAGCTCTGCCATGGAGCACCTTTGCTGTCACGTACTGTATGCCTGTGTGGCACACCCAGTGTGGTCTGCTGGGTTGCAGAGAGGCAGGCATGGAGTTCTCTGGGCACTGTGGCCCATTTACCCTGCACTGTGCAGAGACTGTGGACAGCACAGAGACCCCCTATTGCTGTGTGGTACATTCAGAACCCTGGGTATAAGGAGTGTTTTATTCCCTTCAGGTTTAAGTGTTCTTAGGTTTGAGCTGGTCTTAGAATTGACACATACTTATATCCTTGATGTGTTTGTTTGTTTTTCTGTCCCAAGCCTGTTATTACAATAAGATTTTTACAATCCAGAAAATATGGTATCTGTATGTACTGTGTGATCTGAGCAGGTGGCACATGCAGGCAGTGTGACCAGGCATGGGTCAGCTTTGTGCTCTGTTTTCCCCACTTTATTGGAGGTGTGAACTCATCTGTCTGCCAGGGCAGAGGGCTTGTCTCCCCCAGCAGAAGCCCCAGGATGCTGTAGTTCTTTTGTTCATTTGTTTTTTGAGACAGGGTCTTGCTCTGTCACTCAGGCTAGAGTACAGTGGCATGATCGTAGTTCATAGCAGCCTAGAACTCCAGGGCTTGAGCAATTTTCCTGCTTCAGCCTCCTGAGTAGCTAGGACTATAGATGTGCACCACCACTCCTGGATAATTAAACAAACAAGCAAACAAAAACAAAAACAAAAAAGAAACAAAAAAAACCCCACACATTTTGTAAAGACGGGGTCTTATTATGTTGCCCAAGCTGGAAAATGTTATAGTTCTTAGGAGTCTTGCCTGCCTAGAGCAAGTGTCTGTGAGCCTCCAGAAAGTTGAGTCACCAGGAGGTCAGGTCCCTGTTGGGGTCCCAGCCCAGGCACCTGTTTCTGTCCCAGTAAAAGCACCAGTTGCTCTCAGGCCTGAGATCAGACCCACCCGAGGTGGGGCCCAGCAAGGCAGCCGGCGCCCACCAAAGACACAGCAGCGGTGGCTGCTGCTGCATTTAATAAGAAACAGAAATAAAGTGCTGTGTTAATTAAGTCACAGCCCATGTAAAGTCAGCTGTTACCAGCAGTGGGGAAGGGTTTTCTGAACCACCTGAGGCGAGATGGCTGGTTTTTGTACAAGACAGATGCTAACTGCAGAGAGAATGGAGAACCATGGGGCAGCACTTGGCCCATCCTGGCTGTTGACTTAGAAGCTCCTGGAGGGGTCAGTGCCAGGAGTCCTGGTGGAGCGTGTGCCAGGGAAGGCGAGGAACCTGGAGCATCTGTGTCTGTGCTCACACCCAGGTGGACCATGCCTGCCTCTTCACTTGCTGCCTGCAGCTCAGCCCCTGCCTCTGAGGCAAGCAACCCACCTCCTGGTACCCTAAGGCTCACACAGGGCCAGCCCACCCGATGCAGCCAGGGCTGTGGGGCTAGACATAGAAACTGCCAGCCTCCCTCTGATTACAGCGCGAGGACAAGGGGTCTGTAAGGGCCCAAAGTGTGACTTGAGGAGAATCATTCAGGATCTCCAACGCTGTGTGGTTTTTATCATACAGACTTGAGGAGCATTGGAAAAGCACATGCAATAGAGACAGACAGTCCTGGGATAAACTTCTGGCTCTAGAACTTTCTAATTGGCATTATTGAACAACAGAGCCTCAGTTTCTTCATCCTTTAAAATAACCCCTAGCTGGGAGGGTGGTGTGGACTAAAGGAGATACAGCATGAGCCATTTTGGCTGACCTGAGTGTCCCCTACGTGCCCACCCTCCTCCTCCTAATGCAGGCAGCATGGTTTCAGCAAGTCTTGACAGGTTCACTCATTTAGAAAAGAGCCACTACCTACAGGAAGGAAAGCTAATGGCCACTCTGGGGTCATCCCGTCCTCTGTGAGAGCAAGACCAAGGAGGCAGCTGGACCAGTGCGTGGGCTTCCCAACGCCACGAGGGTCCTATGCCTTTAGCTTATTCAGTAGCGTGTCAGGGCCTGGCTTTTTCCTGCAGAGGCTCAGAGAATGCTGGGTCCAGCTTTCTTTTCCTCTCACACATCTGCCCCGTTACTTCTGAGGTGCTGTTGTTACCAAAAGCTGCCCTGACAGTTCAGGCTTTCCTTCCTGTTGTCATCCCACAGTCCTTCAGATTCCCCACCCTCCTACCTCTGTCCTCGGCACTGGAAGATCCCACCTCTCCTCATTTCCCCGTGTACTCCACCTCCTACCTTCCATAACTTCTATCCCCTTCTCCTTTAGAGCTCCTGGTTGCCTTCCCCATGCACATTGAGATCAGGGCCCAAGCCCAGGATTGCTCCCTAGTTCTAATCCTAGTCTGTGCAGGGAAAAGGACACAGGGGCTGGGTTCATTTGGCACCTCTTTCTATGTGCCTGCTGCATCGCATGAGATATGTCTCTCTCTCTCTCACACACACACACACACATACACACACACACAATTGCTTTCACATCAACAGCTATCATCCAAGGTTCATAGACAAGGGCATGGGTGGTTAAAGAGATTAAGAAACTCACTTGAGTTCATCCTGCAAGTAAGTGGGCACTGAAATTCCTGCCCAAGCCAGTCTGCTTCTGAAGCCAGTGTGCTTTCCACCATTGCATACTGCCTCTTTGATTGGCTAAAGACAGCAGGTTAGATCAACTGATATATCAACAGGGTCCTGTAAGTGAGTTGTTTGCATGGGTACTTTTAAATTACTGGAAAGAATATCTGCAGTGAGAATGGGTTGTCAGCCTGCTGATAAAACCAATTCCATATCCAGATGTGGCAGTGGGTTGATTTGGATCAGTATCATCAGGAAGGAAGAATGGACTTTCTAGCATATATTATAGAAATATCTCTGCATCTTGGTTTCCTTCAGCATGTGCAGTTACTGAATTTCCTGTGAATGTGGGCCAAAAACTGAAGCCACATTGGAGAGGGGTTTACGAATGTCTAATAGTGATTGAAATGCTCATCCATAGGCAATGGTGCACATAGACTTTGTGTCCTCTCATGAAAGAAGTATTTCCTTTAATATAGAACATTTCTTTTCAGGTTTTCCAGCTTTACCCATCATACCATAATTATAGACTGTCCCCTGATTTTAACTTGGATCAATGTGCAGGAATAGTCCTTGCTAGCCACTTCTTTTCCTATTATTTGCCCTCAATTTTGCTTCATCTCTTAGCAATATTTAGCACCTCCTAAAGGATTTTAATTGAGAAGAGGTACCTAGGATTATATTGTTTCTAAACTCTTCAATATTCAAAATGTTTCTGCATCTTTACATGTGAGTGATGTCTTAACTGAGCACAAAATCCAACAACTGTAACCTTTTGCCTCAGAATCCTCTAGGCTTGGCTGGCTCCATTGTCTTCTGGCCTAAATGTCACATGGGAAAACCTTCTGCCAATAAGAAATTGTTCCTTTGTTGGCAATAATAACCTTGCTATTATTTTTTACAGTTTGTTTGGATACAGGTAGGATTTGTTGCAGAACAGATTCCAGAGCAGCTCTTGGTTCAGGAATTCTCTTTGATCACTTTGTTCCCTTCCAAGTTCTAGACTTAATTGTGCTGGTTTATTTCATTTGGGTCTGGACTTTCCTTAGATAGGCACTCTGTAAACCTTGACTGGGTCTCTCTGTCTCTTACCTTCTTGCCCCATTTTTCCCTCTTCTCTTTCTTTCCTCCTTCCTTCCTTTCTGAGAATTCAATCCTAGCTGGGACTCCTTGCTGGCAGCCATCAGAGTTTATATCAACCCACAGACTTACAATACAAGTAACAAAGCAACTCCACTTTTTCTTCTAGGGAATTTGGTGTTTTCTTTTGTATTGCAGAAGTGAGAAAACCCATTAATTTTGAAACAAATGTATGCAAATACATTTATTAATATAGGAAATAGGAAAATCAGTTATTGCTTCCTTTATAAATAATACAGGCTTAAGTTTTAAAGATATTACTTTTGCTAAAATGCATTAGACAGCTGTGAAAAAAATAACAGTTTTCTTTGTGGTAATATCTTTAACCAGATTTGTAGCACTAACAATATTTCGTATGTATATATTATTTTTATTTAATACAGGTAATCTTTTTATTACCAAATCATATTGTTTCTCAGGAGACTACCATCAGCATTCATAAAAGCTGCAAAAGGGAAACAGGACGAGGAGAAGGCATCAGTCTCACGCAGATGCAAGGCTTGGGCTGCAAATTAAATATACAGTGCTCCTAATACATTTCAATGAGTGACTCATTAGGTGAAGATTTATTTCGACACCCCACCCCCATTTTATTTCCATTTCAATTTAAATTTGATGGTGGACGTCATTCCCTAATTTCAACCGAGAGCAAAGCGACCTTGGGGAAAAGCCACATGTTTAAAGCTGCCCATGTGCTGTGTTTGTTTGAGTCAGTGTCCCTGTCCCTGTGTGGGGAATGACCCACAGATCTCACTTGATCTGACTCAGTAAATGGACCAGCCAGACCATGACCTTCAAGATGTCCAGATGTGGCCACCTTGGGTGTGTGGTAGGTTCCCCCATCTCAGAAAGAGCTGAGTTCCCCCTTGGCCCACATGTAGTGGATCAAGTTTGTCCCAGGTCCAGGGATTCCCCCAGGAATCTGGCATGGGGCAAAGCATGCCCTGTGGAGTTGCATCCATGGGTTTGCCCCAGTTCTGCCATTCACTGCCTTGGGAAAAATCAGTGCACTTTGAGGAGCCTCCCTTTTCTGGTCTGCAAAATGGAAACACCAATTCCTTCCTGATGCAGCTGCTGTGAGGATTAGGAGAGATCATCTGAGCATGGACCAGACATGCCAAGAGAAGGCCCCTGCCCTTTTTCACCTCCATCCACCCCTGCAGCTGCCCCCAAGGCTTCCCTGGGTAAATGCAGAGGGAGACCCTCAGCCCTCTGAGCAGGGAAGAGAGTGACAGGCACAGAGTGGGCACTGCTGTGGCCCTGCCCCTTGTTCCACATGTGTGCTCTGCAGAAGATGGCAGAAGGAGGACAAGTTTTTGTTATACAAAGGCCCAGCCTTGATGGGGACAAGTGAACTATTGAATCCCAGGCAGAAGGATATCCCAAAACTTACTTAGACCCAAGGCCCAATTTCAGAAACTGTCTCCTGAAGTCCCTCCACCCCTAGCACCTTCATTTCTCTAACCAGGACCTGGAGGGAGGTACCTCTCTGCCTCCTCCCAACCCCCAAGACCACCTGGTGAATAAGGATAGCATCAGCTGAAGAGTTTGACAATTCACATGAGAGAATCCGGGGAAAGAATGTGCCTGAATTCTTACATGGCCCAACCTCGACAGCCAGGCCTGGGGCTGTACCAGGCCACCTGTGGCCATGGGCCTTGGGACCAGGGCTGGCCCTGGCAGAGGCTGTGGACATCATGTCCTTTGTGGACCAGCCTCCTGCCCCTTGAACCTGAAATTTCTCCATCTTTCCACCCTCAGACCCATTCTCTGTTATCGAAGCCAAGACCCCTGGTCCCAGAGTCTCCTTCCTGCCCACGTCTCTCCCCCACCAAATGCCATGAGCTGTGTGTTGGATATCACCAGGGCCCTGCCCAAGTGAGCTCTCCTCCCTCCTCCCTTCACCCTCCTCCCTCTGCTTCTTGCTCTCCTCCCACCCCTGCTGCTCACCCAAGCCTTGTCCTCTGCTCAGAACACTGCCATATTCCTCATCAGCAAACTTCCAGACTCACTTCTGGGGCGCCTCTCCAGGAAACTTCTGCTGACCTCCCACATAGAATGTTCACCCACTTCTTTGTCCTATGGTTGGTTCTTTATTTCCTGCCTGTGGCACTCGACCATGAGCCTCTCAGGAGCCGAGTCCCTGTCACTGGCACTCTTGCTGCCTCTTGTTGAGCACCTAATTCCGAGCTGGCCCTCTGCAGTCTTGAAAGTGCTCAGATGTGGTTTTCCTGTTTCTGATATGAACTCAGATTTCCATGGGAGGGAAACATGGATTGATTACCACGAATCACGCATTCTGCCTTGAAGCTCTGGAGCAAGGTTCCAGAGAGTAATGAAGGAACCGGTGGCTGGAGAACCACGGCACACACATCTGGGCTGATGGGTACACGTGTGTGGGGAGAGTGAATGAGAGGTGCTAATGGTGGAACCCATGCCTCTGAGGCAGAATGGACAGTGCCTGGCCAGCAGGAGGGTGCCAGTGAGAGCGGCTGGTCATGTTGGCTCCATTTCCCCCAGGGCGGAAGCTTCGACGTGGCAGACAGAATGTTCCACAGTGTGAAGAGCACGTGGGAGTCAGCCTCCAGAGAGAATATGAGTGACGTCAGGGAGCTGACTCCAGAGTTCTTCTACCTGCCTGAGTTCTTAACCAACTGCAATGGGGTGGAGTTCGGTAAGTGGAGGCCTGGTGAGGCCAGGTGAGTGGTGTTGCAGGGTGCTCTTTCCCACAGCCCCTGGGTGATGACCAACATCATCTGGACCTTTGCTAGGCCCTCCCCAGGACCTCAACTTTGGGTGAGGTCTCCACTGGGCAGCAGTGCCCAGAAGGAAAGGTGGTTGCTGAGGAAGGGCGCTGGCCCCAGGCTGCCAGGACAGCGCTGAGCCACCACCCGACCTGTGACTTTTCCTCCGAGGGTCCCAGGCCTCAGTTGGCAGTGAGGCAGTGGCTGAGACCAGGGGCTCTTCTGTGTAGCCCAGGTCTGGCACTGCCTTCCTGCCTCGAGACCTTGGGCAAGCTCCTGGCCCCGACCAGCCCCATTTCCTCCATGTCCCACAAATGGGTTCATGTGGCCTCCAAGGGCAGGACCCAGAGATGCTGGGTGTCCTGGGGTAGACTGCTAGGTGGGATCCCAGGGCAGCTGGACGGGCACTTATGGCAGCTCCTTACTGAACTGCAGGCCCCAGCCTATGACGCAGCAGGGCTTCTTGCTGATATAGAGGTGGAACAAACAATCCAGGAGGCCCCGGTGGGTAGCTCCCCTGGGGACTGTGTGTACGTCTCGGAGCCTCCACTGCAAACAGTTGCAAGGCTGAGTCAGGGCAATTTGCAGAGTGGATGAGTGGTCACAGCCTGGGCAGGTCACCGGCCTGGCTGGGAATCATCTTCTGCAGAGAACACGCATGAGCCATCACCAATGCATACCTCGGGCTCTAGAGCCCCCCTTCCTCAGTGTTCTCCTTCTGCCTCTGGACAGCACATAAGGGCATGCACCTGAGCCAGGCCAGATGCAGCCCCAGTGGGGGGTACAGCAGAGGAGATTAGTCCCTGCAAAACCTTGTGCAGGGGTTTTCAGCCCTAGATATGCAGCCCACATCCCTGAAGAGAAGGCCAGACAATGAGCCAAGTCCCGTGAGTCTGACCTGTGGAACCTGGGGACGTTGGTGGTGTTCAAATCGTTAGACACCTCACATGCGTCAGGGATGAGAAGTGAACAAATTCAAAGGATGGATCCCCCAAAGCGTGAGGAGTCCCACAGCAGGAGTCACTCAGAGAGGGTGACAGCCAGGAGGAGGCGGCTGGCCAGCCTGGGGTTAGAGCACTGACTGGAGTACCCACTCTGTCTTGGAAATGAAGCCAGACTCTTCTGCAGGAGGCATGATGGGCTCAGCTGCAGAAACGATGGCTCCTACCAGCAATGGAGGCCAAGAGAGCAAATGTCCTCAGAAAAGTCAGGAGAACAAGTGGTTATCTAGCACCTACTGTATACAGGGACCTTTTTTTTTAGGCACTGGGGATTTAGTTGGGTCTCCTGGGATGGCATGTCCTGAAGATGTTTACATTCTGTGTGAGGATAGGAAAAATGGAAAAGAAAATATAGACAATTTCTATACTGTAAGTGAAACATTGTTGGATGCTGAGAAGTCCTATGAGGAAAATAGGTAGGAAAATGGTTTGAGGATGACTCAGCAAGACCTGAGTTTCTCTGGTCCTCAGGAAGGACCTGTTGAGGAGGTGGCAGGTGAGCTGAGATGAGTGATGAGAAGGGCCAGGCCAGGCAGCTCAGCAGCCAAGAGAGAGCAGGGGAGCTTTTATTCCACCTGCTTCTTGCAGGCTCTGGGGAGGTCAGGCAAGACTGTAGCTCACATTTATGGAGTAGCCATCATATGCCTGACATCATTCTAAGCATGTGATGTGTATTTTCTCCTTTAATCATTATGCCAGCCCTATGAGATAATTCCTGTCATCACCTTACATTTTACAGGTGGAAAATGAATCTCAAAGAAGTGAAGTGGCTTGTGCAAGGTTGGGCAGCTAATGGGGAGGAGGGAGACTTGGGTTGAGTCCAGCCTCCTCTTTCTACTGTCAGGGGAATCTCTGTCTAAAAACCTTGCTGTCCTTGCCTTAAAAACGGAGAGAAAATGCATAAATTATCGAGTTAGAATGAAGATTCAGTGAGGTGATGTGTGGCCAGGGCCTAGCCTCGCTCCTGGCATGGAGTCAGGTGCTTAGAATTTGCCAGCTTGCACCGCTATCACTGTATCTCCTGATTGTTTAATGCTGTGTAAAAAGCACCCAGAAGAAAGGCACAGTACAGTGGAGAGGAAGACATACCACACTGATGACACTGAAATCATTTCAGATGACTTGCAAAGCAAGCACTAGGACCACCGGGGAAGCAAGGAGGGCCTCCTGGAGGAGGCAAAGGCCTAGAGGCCATGCTGAGGGGTCATTCCAGGTAGAGAAGGCTGAAAGCAGTATGGTCTGCAGAGAACATAACTCACATTCAGACCTACACAAAATCAGCAATCCTGGGCAACGTGTATTTTACATCCCCCAGTTCCTAGCCTGGTTTGAGTTACCCAAATCTCTGCTGCTTCTCATCCCATGCAGGCTGCATGCAGGACGGAACTGTGCTAGGAGACGTGCAGCTCCCTCCCTGGGCTGATGGGGACCCTCGGAAATTCATCAGCCTGCACAGACAGGTGAGTCAGGCCAGGACCCCTGGTATCCTGCTGGGGACCTGAACATCCCCTCAAGTTCCACCGAGGCTTTCTGTCCAAGTGGAGGGCCAGTGACCAGCACTGTGAGGCTTATGTCTGGAAAACCCAGAGAAGGGGTGGAGTCTATGCCTTGGGTTGGCAAGGAAAGGCTTCGGCTCTGGGCTGTTTCAAGAGCTCCATTAGACTCTGCCTGGGTGCCACCTTGGTGAGGGTTTCACTGGAGGAAGTGAGCTTAGTGCCCTGGAGGGCAGGTCAGTGTCCTCAGCCAGCCCTACAAGAATGTCCATTCCCTAGGCCTGACTGCTCAGCACAGTTCAGAGAGGGTTTGGAGCCTCCCAGGGGCTCCCACTGGCCAAAGATTTTCCAGGACTGGGGAGAAATTGGCTTATTACCCAAAAAACTGGACATGGGTAGAGACCAGAGGTCATTAGGGACACATGGTGAATCAAATTTCTGGGTTAGTTTAAGCACATGAAAGATGTTCAACATCATTGGTCACCAGGGAGAAATAAATTAAAACCACCATGAGAAGAGATGCTATGACATACCCACCGGAGTGGCTTAAATTTAAAAGACCATTGAAACCAATAGTTGACGAAAATGTGGAGCAACTAGAATGCATGAGACATCAATGGTGGGAAAAGCAAAATGGTGCAACCACTTTGTACAAAAGCTTGGTATTTTTTTTTACAAATTTGCAGGTGCATTTGCCATATCACCCAGCATTTTCCCTTGTAGATATTTACTCCAGAAAATTGAAAGCATGTCCACACAAAAACTTGTGCATGAATCTTCACCAGGTTTATTCAAACTAGTCAAAAACAAAACTCAAATGTCCATCAGCTGATGAACAGATAAACAAATGATATGTCCACACACACACAACGGAATGCTACTCAGCAGTAAAAAGGAGCAGATTTACTGAATCAGTTTACACAGAACAACATGGGTGAGTTTTAATGCATTATCCTACATGAAAGAAGCCATAACCCAGGGCTACATATCATGTGATTTTTATATACAGGCATGAAATGTGACATTTACAGGCAAACTATAGGGACAGAAAACAAATTAGTGGTTCCTAAGATCTGAAATAGGAGAGTGACCACAAAGGAACACACGGAGGGACTTTTTGAGCCGAGGGAAATGTTCTATGTCTTGACTGTGGTGATGGTTACATGGCTGCATGAATTTATAAAAACACTTTGAACTGGGCATTTTAAATGGGCAAGTTTTATTGTATGTAAATTACAGCTAAAAAGTAAAAATAACCTGAGGCAGGTCTGACAAGTGGCAACAAACCTATGCCTTTTCCTGTCCTTTTCTGCAAAGAGAAAGTTCTTCTTGTTTTATTCTTGCCTCTGGAAACTCAGTGATAGGAGTCATCCCTCTCAGAGCCCACTGTCTTGAGTACTTGGGCCAGAGATTAATGTAACTGCAGGCAGCAGCAGCCATAGTCTGATAAAAGACAGAGGTACACATGATTCAATTGACCAGAGTGTTGCTGGAATTATGGACCACTACATCTAAGCTGGATAAAGATGTAGCCAAAAACAGGTGGGTGCTGATATACTGCAAAGAAGAAAAGGCACAAGGAGACCTGAGGTTGTGACAAGGTAGAAGAAGAGCCTTAGGAAGTACACAAACACCCAGAAAGGTGAGGAGGATGTGACTTGCCAAGTGGATGTTTGAATGAGTGCTTTAGAAGATGAGGCAGTATGGATACTGACATGGGTTAAGGTGTGGCCATGGGAATGGTGACTTTAGGTGGAATGAAGGCAAAAGTCTTTGCAGATGTGGAGCTTAAGGAACCGAGAGGCCAAAGATCACAATCACTGAGGATGATGGCAGATCTTGGAGAAGAAGGGAAGGTATGGCCAGGAATCACCATCTTTGATGATTGAGGAGAAGAGAGAGAAGTTGTTGGAAGACAGCAGTGAGGATGAGGAGTGGGCACAGCTAGATCTCATGCAGCACAGAGAAGCAGATCTTTTGTGATTTTTTTTTTACAAGAGGACAGAGGACCAATACTCTGGAGATGGCGATAAGGACTCAGGAGACACCAGCCCAACATCCTGGCCCCAGACATATGGGTTATGTCCAGCAAGTCGCCACCACTTGAACTTGCTGAAGGAGAACTGGTAGCCCTAGGGAAAGCCAGGCTTCATCTAAGGAAAGAAGGTGGAGGAATGTTTGGGAAGAGCTTGAGGACATGGGATATGTGTTGATTGGCAAGAGGTAGGAAGAAGGGCCAGCAGAAGGGTCAGCTGTCCTGGCCTATGATCTGCCCTCACCTGGGTATGCCTTTAGTGGTTCTGTGGCAACCACCAACAAATGCCTTCATGCAGACATCTCCAGAAGTTCATGAGGTATGCCCCAAGCCAGGTAGGCTTGGGAGAGCCATACCTTTCATTATCCCTCTTATGACATGACTCAAGTGTGGCCTTCTTGGCTCCAAAGCCACTTTAATCATAGACCTCAGAAAAGCCAACTTAGCACAGGTGACCTGGCTTCTTCAGATCCAGGTGTGTAGGGCAGCTTGCCCTCCCAGAGGACCAACAAGGGGAGCCCAGACAATCCCAAATGAACATTTTGAGACTCTGGGGACCTAGCCCTGAAGCTAGGTTCTATTCAGTAGAAACAGGTGCCACCTCTCAGATAGACTGTGATATCCAGACACTGGGCCACACTTCCTCTTGCTCATGTGTGACACCTGATGAGAATTATTGCCAACCTGTGTCCCCCATTCTGAGCCAGTGCCACCCATCTGGGCTGTATGCATGAAAGATCCAGCATGCTTGGCTCTTACGCTAAATTATTTGGATGTCACCTTTTATGAGGGGCAGATGTTGTTGACTTCTGGTGGGAGCTGTGGTCCTGAACGGGATGAGGTTTACTTCTCACTTAAAGGTTGTAAACTCGGATCCAGGCTCCATGTTTGAGTTGAGAATGTCTCCTGTCCTCCCATCTGGAGACAGTAAGCCTGAGCATGAACAGAATGTTCCTTAGGTCTGTGAGTGCATGGGTGAGAAACTCCTTGCCTGCTGCATGCCCCAAGCTAGACACCTAGACACAGCTGCCCCACTGAAGGAAGTTCACATTCCTGGGGGCTAAGCTGCACCTCAGAAGCAGGTTCTATCATTTCTGTGCCAGGGATGATTTAGAAGATGCCCACACCCATGTCCAGAATTCCCCAGTACCTGAATGAAGTGAGATCTGCTCAGTGAGATTGGATGCCCACTGTGGGGTTCTGAGGAATGAAAACTGGGGGCTGGAGTGTTAGGATCAAAAACCACACATGAGCCTGCCCTAGAAGTGGGTTAATTATACCTGCCACCAAAAGGCGGTGTTCATGGGAGGAAACAGCACCTGTGAAACAGCCAGTGCCTGGCATCGTATGTGCTCAGTGAAATCACCTAATTCCTGGAGCTCCCTGTGTGTCAGCCATGGACACAACTTAATTCTTACATGAACCTGCTAAGAAGGTACAATTGTTGATTTTACAGATGAAGAAACCAAGGAACAGTGATGTTAAGGAATGTGTGCATGGCAGCACCCACACCCACTGTGCTCGAGAGCCCGCTCTCCTGATCACTGCACTTAGCCTCCGCCTCCTGACACTGTCTGGTCAGAACCAGCTCTCCCTGTTTCATATGTCACATCTCAGCAAGACCCCAAGACTTTATTTTCAGCCTTGTCTCTTCCACTTAAATGTCTTTCCCAGGCCTGCACCTCATAGATACTGTGAACACCATGGTTGAGCTGGGGTGGTGAAAACAGTCAGATCTGATTTGCTGCTGGCTGGAGACAGGACTAGGGTGGCCCTCGGGTGGCTGGCTCATCCTGCCTCTTTGTGCTCATCAAGCCCAGGGGCCCATCAATTATCTCCTCTGTGCAGGGCCAGCACCCTGAAGCATGTGCCCCTTCCAATCTGTGCAGAGAGTGCATGAGTCCATGAGTGGCCTGGGTTTTAATGTTCTTTGGGTTTTTGTTCCAGGCCCTGGAAAGTGACTTTGTAAGTGCCAACCTCCAACATTGGATAGACCTTATTTTCGGGTACAAGCAGCAGGGGCCAGCCGCAGTGGACGCTGTTAATATCTTCCACCCCTACTTCTATGGTGACAGAATGAACCTCAGCAGCATCACTGACCCCCTCATCAAGAGCACCATCCTGGGGTTTGTCAGCAACTTTGGACAGGTGCCCAAGCAGGTACAGCATGCCTTGTCATTTGCCTTGCTTTCTCAAAAGAGTGTGTGCAGTATGAGGACATTCTCTCCTGGGGTGAGAGTGAAGGAGATGGCTGAAGAGGTGAAATGGTCCCCCATCATCTTCCTGTGCTTTCAATATCAGGCTTAACCCTCAGTTACCACCTGATGTTGATGCAGATGATGACATCATTAGTGAAACTGGTGAAAGCTGTGTTTATCTGTGATTGATCTGATTTTAGACACTACAATAGATATGTGGTAACTAATTACTTGTGTTCATATCTACCCTACAGGTTTGTTGTATCCGACGACTTAAGACATATCAAGTGTTTGAAAGTGCCTGAAATATGACCAGCACTTAACAAATGTTAGCTATTAGTGTGATTATGTCATTGAAATCTCTCGTAAGCTCTGGATATAGACAGTATTCTTTTATGGACCAGGAAACTGAGGCTCAGAGAGGCTAAATAAATACCTTGCCTAGAATTACACTAACAGCAGTCAACAAAGGTAGAGCTCTGGTCCTATCTGAGTAGGTCTAAAGCTTGCACCATGTTGTCACCAGTGTGAGAGCATCTGCCTTCTACCTGCCAGGCCTCTGGTGAAATTGCGAAGTCTCGCCTGGGCCTTCTACTCTGCTGGCTCTGTCTCCTGTCAAGATAGTCACTTAGCAATATGAGGTTGTGCATTCCCCTGTTGACATACTGATGAAAGCACAAGTTAGGTGCTTATTTAATTGACTCTGGCCCTGTTGATCCTTGAACTGTGGTTGTGTGTGGAGGTGTTTTGTTCCAGCCTTCCCCACGTGCAACCATGAGGACTCGGGGTGGGGAGGGGCTCCTTCTGCAATTAGTGCTAAACTAACATCTTTCTCTCTGGTCTCATATGACATGCTGAGGTTTGCTCAGCTCCCAGGTAAAAGGAATGTGAGGAAGGTGTGAGGGTGACTTGGAGATTGGATGGCACATCCAGTGTGGGTTTGCTGGGAGGCTTTGTAGGAAGGAAAGAATTTCAGGAAAGAAGCCTGTTAGCCTAATGGTTTCATTTCTTGAATTTAAAAAATATATAATAATACAAAGCAAGAATATAATTCAAAGTAGTAGCCACCACCATCCAGCCATGTCCTGCCTCATGTACTCACAGCCCTTGTCCACAGCACAGATCTTTTCTTGTCAGTGTAGTCATGGAGTACATACAACTTCAGATTCTGACTACTCAACAATGTGTCATGGGAACTTTGACAAGTATTTCTAAAGTAGCCATCAGAATGAGAATCCACAAGTGTCCCAGTCTGAAGACAAGATTGCAGCACTCAGACCCCAGGCTGCTCCTGACAGGGGCTGTGTCTGCTACTCCCAGTCACCTTGAACGAGGAAGAGTGCTCATTATTAAACACTCATTGAAAACTCATCATTTTGATTTCTGTTTGCATTGATCGCCCACCCAGCTTTTCTAAATAGGTTACCATTTGATCCAGGACTATAACTGAGCTGAGGTTTCTCTGAGACCACCCATGCCCACCCCAGCTGCCCATCGAACTGGAGCCCCAACTCTGCCCATGTCCACAGCCCGGACCAGCTTCCACCTCTTCTCCCTCCAGCATACGCCTGGTGGATGACTTGCAGGAATGTGCTGCTGGCTGGAAAGAGCAGCCCAGCAGGGCTGCAGTCTGGGAGAGACTGCAAAGTAGAAAGCTGGATCTGGCCACAGCTGCACGCCCTGGTCCAGCAGCAAGGACTCAACCAGGCAGCATGGCTCATGCTCAGGGCTTGGCTTGGTTATGCAGAAAATTTGGCATTAGGCACAATCTGATGGCAGAGATTGGAGAAAAATAAGAAATAGGCCACTAATGGGATTTGCCTGTGTTCTTTGGAATATTTGAATGGATGCTGTTAAAGACTTGTGTTGATGCTTAATGAGCCTGCAGAGAGTTGGTGAGGGAAGGATGAAAACTATGAGAAATAGGTTGAGCCAATAAAGGGAGCCACGTGATCTAGGGAATGAAGAGGGTCACTCCAGCCTCATGATTGAGAGACAGTTCTTCCAGGGACCAGGGGCTCTTCAATGAGGCCAGTCTTCTCCCAAGCAGCTTGGGAAAGGAGAGATTTGGCAGGCAGAAGGGCTGCCTTTATGACCTTGAAAAAGTAGCTGTCCCTCTCTGAGCCCCAGGTCCCTCACCTGCAGTGTCTGAGGGCTGGACCAGAGGTTCTGTTCATGTTCAGCTCTGTCAGGAACAAGCCGAGCTGTGGCAACCCCCAGAGTCGGGATGCAGCTACAGTGTGCACAGGGATGACCCCTCCTCCGGGCATCTCTCCCCTCATGTGTGTCTGTTCCCTGTCTCTCTAGCTCTTTACCAAACCTCACCCAGCCAGGACTGCAGCAGGGAAGCCTCTGCCTGGAAAGGATGTCTCCACCCCCGTGAGCCTGCCTGGCCACCCACAGCCCTTTTTCTACAGCCTGCAGTCGCTGAGGCCCTCCCAGGTCACGGTCAAAGGTGATTCCCTGGCCCTGCATTGTTTGGTGTCCTGTCCCAGGGTTGTCCCTCCAGTGGCTGGGTTCCTCTGGAGGTCCAGCGCCACATACCTGGGCAAAGTATTGGGGACTGACTTTGAATGGCTGCATCTCCAGTCACAGCCAGATTCTAGGGGGGTGTCGTCTCTGGGAAGTGTCTAGGAGCTCCTCTGTTAGACCCTAACTTCTGAAGACCCACATCTCTTTGTCTTTCTCGCTGTCTCTCTCTCACACATACACACACACACACCTCTTTCAGGCACACACACACATCTCTCTTCCTCTTCCTCTCTTTTATACATGCACACACACATGTACACACACATACCTTCTCTCCTCAAGAGACCAGTGGAGAGTCCCAAGTTTCCCAAGGAAGGATTACAACCTCTGTTCTTTGGCCACTGGTCCTCCTAAGCAGGGCAGGATAGGCAGGCAGCCAGTAGCTAAGAACATGTGCCCTGGGGCAGATGGCCCAGGAGTGAATTCCAGTCCTACTGCTTCCTGCCTGTGTGACCTTGGGCAAGCCATTGAACCTCCATGTTCCCATGGGGATTGGAATAGGGTTGAATGGACGCTATTACAGAATTGTATTGATGCTTAGATAAATGAGCCTGCAGAGAGTTGGTGAGGAAAGGATGAAAAACATGAGAAATAGGTTGAGCCAATGAAGGGAGCCATGTGATCTAGGGAGGGAAGAGGGTCACTCTGGCCCTATTATTGAGAAACAGTTCTTCCAGGGACCAGGGGCTCCTCAGCAAGGCCAGTCAGCAAGAGCGCAATGAGATGGGCAACCTTCGGTGCCCAGCACATAGTGGTGATTATTAGTCCATCTCTTCTGACCACAGTTCAGTGGCTTCCTCAGCTGCCACCAAGGCTCAGAGAGGCTCTATAGAAGCAGGAGTCCACTGGGGTGGAGGTGGTTCCACTGGGGTGGGGGTGATCCCACCCAGCCCAGGAGGGAGGATCACCCAGATGGAAGCAGAAGAGAGGGTGAGGCTGGGTTCCTAGGGCCATGTATGTATGAAGTCGGGTGCCAGTGTCATCTGAGGACATGCACTGCCTTGGGGAAATCCTACTACATTGAACAACATGCAGGTCCTAAGGAGTATGAAGTTAAGTTTTCAGGGGTTTTAGTGGTGTCCTTTTTTATCCTTGAAGTCCAAGAACAGTGTCATTGGCACACCCCACCCTGGTAGATAAGGTGCTGCTACTCTTGGCTCTGGGGTCCATGCCTCCATTTGCCCCAGGACTGGGGATCTGCTGCTGCATTGAAGTCCCTGGGCAGTCAGGCACAGCCCCTGCCCTCACGGAGAGGGACATGAGGTGCAAACCACATCAACAGTAACAAGGGAGCTCAAATCTCCCACATGGGCTCCAGGAGACTGATGCAGATCTTACCAGCCACGGGTCCTGGGGATCCTTCCTGAGGCTCAGTTTCCTCATGTGTAAGGTATGGAAGACAATGGCCCTGCCCTCAGGCTTGTGACAGTGCCATGAAGTGGTGTCTGTCACACAGGCAGGCAACAAGCCAGAGCTGAAACAGGATTCCTGGCAGATGCTGGTGCCACTCTGAGCACACACACTGGGCCTTGCTTTAAGGGGCCTGGCTTTACTCTCTCCCTTTGATCTGAGCAGCCCCAGAGGGTAAGGGCCATTGATGCCACAGTTCCTTCCCTACAGGGAGAGACATCTCACAGTCTTATTCTGGAGCCTTTCCTGAATCCTGCTCCCTCTCTTCCTCCTGGGTGGTAGGGTCAGGAAGAGGGTGGTTCTCCCACTTCACCCAGCACAGGGCAAGGAAGGGAGTGGCCCACACCAGGAGGAAGGAAAGGCCCCTACGTGGTGGCTGTGGTGTGCACAGTCTTAAAAACTAGGCTGGCCTCAGTGTTTTGAGTCAACAAGCTGCACCAGGCTCTGTGCCAGGGGACACACATTGAAAGGGGCATGGTTGTCTCTACTCCATGGGAAGAGGCTGGGGTCTGAAGAGATGGAATGACTTTGCCAGCATAACCAGACTTGGAATGAGGTCTGGGCAGCTCCAAATCCCATGCTGTGAACCATATTCCAGCTGGGGCTGGATATGGCTCCCAGAATGGAGCTGAGGGAGGATGGGAAGTGTGCCTCCCTGTGACTCCTGCCCTGGGGCCCGGCTACAGTGGGTGCTGTCCTTCTGTGCATAAGTTGAAGTCCAGTGTGTCTGCCTGTCACTCCTGCCCAGGGCCCAGCTGCAGTGGGTGTTGTCCTTCCATGTATAAGTTCAAGTCCAGTGTGTCTGCCTGTGACTCCTGCCTGGGGGCCCAGCTGTAGTGGGTGCTGTTCTTTCATGCATAAGTTTGCCATACTAACTGGGGTGTAGATATGTACCTCTTTTCTCTAGGCTCAGAGTCCCCCAGAGGGGCCATTGGCCACATTGTCCCTACTGAGAAGACCATTCTGGCTGTAGAGAGGAACAAAGTGCTGCTGCCTCCTCTCTGGAACAGAACCTTCAGCTGGGGCTTTGATGACTTCAGCTGCTGCTTGGGGAGCTACGGCTCCGACAAGGTGAGTGGGTTGCAGGGAGCAGGGGCAGCCTCAGGACCTCAGTCTTCCTCCAGCTGGAGGCAGAGATGGCCCAGAGATAAGCAAGTCCAAAGCAACCTCGCCCACTTTCCCTACAAGGTATGCTGCCAGCTTGGGAGGGAAAGGACTCAGTGACTGTGCAAAGGCCCTCCTTGGGCCAGGCCTCAAACCCTCCTTCCAAGGCTTGCAAGTTGGCAGTGTAAACTGTCACCTCCAGAGCAGAGGCTAACTGGACACATGGCCACATGGAGCCCACCCACACTGGCACTGAGTGTAGGAGGGAAGTCCTGGGGACTCCTCTGGTTCCAATCATGATTTAAACTCAAAGGACACATGCTGAGCATTCAGGGGGCTGGCAGGAGCAAGCTGTTTCCCTATTGGTCCTCCCAGCCCCTGTGTAGGCCATGCAGTCACCTCTGCCTTCTTGATGTGGCCCCTGCCCTCCTCCCCAGGCCCCATTCCTACTCCAGCTCCCCTCCCCTAATCCCATCACTTACAATGAATTCCCTACCCCGAAAGCTCTCCCCAGCCCCTCCCTAGCCTTGCCCCACCAACTTCTTGAGGCAAGCATGGAGCTCAGCCCCACATGTCCTCCCTCCTGACCCCCAAGCTGAGCCACCCCCTGCTGGTGCTCATGGGGTCTTCTCAGCATCCCTCACTTGTCTCTTCCCACCTGCTGGAGGAGGAGCTCCTGCGTGGGGACCCAGGATGGTCTGGATTTTGTCACCAAGGACTGGCTCCTGAACACATGGCATGTCCCCAGTTCCCAAGGCACTCAGACTGGCCCACATACCCCCGTGACTCTATCCTGGGCTCCCGTCCCTGCTGTCTCCACAGCGGCGCTCATCCCTCTTATCTCCCACAGATCCTGATGACATTCGAGAACCTGGCTGCCTGGGGCCGCTGTCTGTGCGCCGTGTGCCCGTCCCCAACAATGATTGTCACCTCTGGGACCAGCACTGTGGTGTGTGTGTGGGAGCTCAGCATGACCAAAGGCCGCCCAAGGGGCTTGCGCCTCCGGCAGGTATGGTCCAGCTCGTGCAGGTGCGGTCCTCAGGTGGGGACAGTACCTCATGTAGGGACAAAACCTCTGCCTGGCATGGCACCTGGGCAGGTGTAGTGCCGGAACACACCCCAACTCTGCTCACTGAGGGCCCTGCCACCCTCAGAAGCTGAGAATGAGCAAAGTGAGGTGCAGAGAGGGTGGCCCACAGCTCAGTGTCATTCAGGAGTATCATTTTATTCCCATGGTCCATTTGACAGGTACACAGGGCAGGTGCCTCCACAGAGGCCCACACCTTAGCGAGAGATGCCGGGCCACACACAGTCACTTCACGCACATGGCAGGTCTGGTGAAATCAGTTTCCTTATACCAGATAATATTTTTTGAGCATTTTGCCACAAGTTGGCCTTTATGCCAAGCATTTTTACATGGATTGCCTCATTTTAGCTTATTGACAGCCCTGTAAAATAGGTGCCATGATCACCCCTACTTTACTGGTGAAGGAAAAATGAGACGCAAAGAAGTTTAAGTGTTGCATCCAAGGTCAAATGAAAGACTTTCCGAAGGGAAGTGGTTGAGGTGGGAGGAGGAGGAGCCATGAGCCAGGAGTCTGAAGATGTGCACTACCAGCCCTCATAGGGAACGCTAATCACAGTGGCACTTAAAGTTTGCTTAACATTCCAAATGCACCAAGGCCCTTCTGTATACTAATTTTTTTCCATGAAGAAGGAACTATTACTTCCACTTTCACACAAGGAAACTGAGGCTCAGAACAGCTTGCATTTGAATCTAGGTTTGTCTAACTCTAAACCCCATGTGCTCTCCCTGCATACTCTGGAACTTGCCCTGGAATATCACTAGGAGACACTTTCAACTCTAAAATCCAATTCATTTTTGCATCCGTTTTTTAGTTAGCCACAAAGCCCTAAAGTAATAGAAACAAAAATAAGCTGTACAAAGTCACTCACGCCTGTAATACCAGCACTTTGGGAGGCCGAGGCAGACAGATCACGAGGTCAGGAGATCGAGACCATCCTGGCTAACATAGTGAAACCCTGTCTCTACTAAAAATACAGCAGATTAGCTGGATGTGGTGGCGGGTGCCTGTAGTCCCATCTACTCAGGAGGCTGAGGCATGAGAATGGCGTGAACCCGGGAGGCGGAGCTTGCAGTGAGCAGAGATTGTGCCACTGCACTCCAGCCTGGGTGACAGAGTGAGACTCCGTCTCAAAAAAAAAAAAAAATCACCACTGACCAAATTTACTAAACTGAACATGTTTCACAGAAACTGACCCTGGGTTTCTCTGGATAATTTTCAAGCCACTTCTGTCACCCTAGACCATGTCCTTGTCTCCTGGTGCCATGCCGGGCATGGAGGGTGCTGCGTGGGCACTCAGCAAATGTGAGGTGAAGGAATGAATAGGGCAGTGCGAGAAGGGGCTGACGCATATGCAGGGGCAACGCACCCCTGAGAAGCAGCTGTACAGGCGACAGGCAGGTGACCTTCACCAACTGCTGTTGTCAGTGGGCTGGGTATGATTCCTGATCTCAGCAAAGGGACTGGAAATGAAAGCCTGGAGTGCTCTCTCCCCAGCATCCCCATTGCCCATTTACAGCTTGCCCTGGGGACTGTACACAGTTCCACCTGACCCTGGGGCTGGCCTTGGGGTACTGGGGCGGTGATTTTTCTACCATCCTCTGAGCTCCCATTTAACAGTGAAAATGTACAGAAACACCCTCGTATCGACCCCATAAAAATGTAATTTATCATCTTCTACTTCCAAATCAACAGGAAACGATATGGGAATCCCACAAGCTCTTATTTTCTAAAAATAAAACACTTTATCACTTACCTGTAAAGGCTAATGTAGGTTTGCGGATTCCCCAGACCCATGGCTGCTCAGTGAAGGGGTCCATTCCTGACCTGTGGACAGGAAAGTCATCACTGAAGAGCCTCACAGGCGGTTCAAGAAGTATTTTATTTTTAAAGATACTGCAACATTAAAGAGAAATTTTAAAATTACTTCAAAGACAAAAAATTCTCTACCATCCCTATAAAAGTTTTCATTTTTGCATACTCTTATCCCCAGATATACATATTTATATCTTTCTGATCATTGTGTAGATATTCTATTTTCACCCAGCCTATCCAATTGTTTCCATTTTCTACATTCTCTATAATTTACATTTCAATCGTTCCATATCATTCCATTTCCATAAAATTGCATTTCAATTGTTTTGTTATGTCAGTGCACTACAGTTTAATAAACCACTTCTTCTAAAACTAGACAATTAAGTTGTTTCCAAGTTTTAACTATTTTACATAGTGCTGCAGAAAACATCTTGTCTAGGTTGCTGTTTGCTTCTGATTGTTTTCTTGCGATAAACTTCGAGGAGGAGAATTATGAGCAGTGACATGGTGCTTTCCAAAATGGTTCTGTGACTTAATCATACCACCAGCAATCAAGAGCACCCATCTCATGGCAATGTAACCAGCATGGGGAATTATTTTCAGGGGTTTTCTTTTTGCTGTCATTTTTTGCTACTATAGTTAGGTATGAAATGATATAATGGAGTTATTTTAATTGGCCTTTTAGAGAAGTATTATTCTGAGAAAACAAAACCCCCTTTGAAGCTGCTATCTCTTCCTTGATTTCTTCGGCTCTTGCAGATGGTAGGTGCTGGATGCCTTGTGATGCTGGAGTTTCCAGGCTGGTTGGAAGGCAGCCAACCTGACCTAAGTGGGCAGTGCCAGGCACACAGGCTGTTTCCTGGGAAGAGCAGGCAGACTTGGTTCCACTCATAAACAACACATGCCGGCACTGGGGCTCAAAGCTCCTCTCTTTACATCCTGAGCCTTACGCCTGGGTTCCCTTCTCTGCTCTCTTTGGCATTGCTGTTTCCCCTGCAGTCAGAACTGAGTCATCAGACTTAGTTCATTCTGGGAAGAGATTCAGAAGGTTCCTGTCAACTCCTCTGCTTTCTCCTGTTCACTTAGGCAATTTTCATTTTCCTAGGATGACCCAAATCTTCTTCTGTGGGTCATACCCATTAACTTGCCAGCACCATCTGGTTGGCGTCACGTTAGGATCCATTAAGAACAAACGGGAGCTTGTGGCAGAAACTTTCATTGCTATGACCAGGCAAAGTGACAGCTTTGAAAAATGACGCTTAGACTCATTGACCCAAATGAGTGAGCGATTTTCTCTGTCCTGAAGGTGAAGGTTCACCACTTGGTAAGCCAGGCCAATTACGCTTCAGAATGCCACCTCTGTGCCCTTCCAGCTGAGTCCAGGTGATGGCAAGCACGTGTGAGCAGAGGACCTCAGATCAGAGCCTCTGGGACCTGCAGCCTCTTGAGTGATGGTGATGGAATCCACACCATTGCCTGCAGCAGTTGGCCAGGGGGTACCAGCATGCGTGGTGGGCCACTTTGGCCCCTTGGGAAAGTGTCCACAGAGAAGAAGTCCTCCAGCCAGATCTGGACACACAGCCATCCATGAGTCAGGCCAGGCCCCACACAAGCCAAACCTGAGGACCAAGACCAAGGAAGTCTAAGTGTCCCAGTGGCTATGAATCCAGACCTATCAGACTCGAAAAGCCCCATCTTTTTGATGACCATGTGACCTCCCCTTTTCTTCTCCCCAGTTTAGTTCAAGAGTGCACGTGCCTCTGAGGTTCCCTTACCGAGATGGCTCTCAAAGTTGGGCACATGTGAGAATCCCCTGAGGGCTTGTGAAAATTCAGACTTCAGGGCCCCATCCCCAGTGTCTCTGATTCAGGAGACTTGGGGTAGAACCCAAGAATTTGCATTCTAACAGGCTACCTGCTGCTACTGAGCCTGCTGGTGTGGGCACCACAGTTTGCCAACAGTGCTTTGTATGTTAATCGTAACATGAACTGGCCAGGCGTGATGGCTCACATCTGTATTCCCAGCACTTTGGGAGGCCAAGGCAGGTGGATCACTTGAGGTCAGGAGTTCAAGACCAGCCTGGCTAACTTGGTGAAACCCCATCTCCACTAAAAATAAAAAACATTCACCAGGCATGGTGGCAGGCACCTGTAATCCCAGCTACTTGGGAGGCTGATGCAAAAGAATTGCTTGTACCTGGGAAGCAAAGGTTGCAGTGAACTGAGATCATGCCATTGCACTCCAGCCTAGGCGACAGAGCAAGACTCCATCTCAAAAAAAAAAAAAAAAAAAAATCGTGACATGAACTGCTCCCAGTTTCAAGACAGATGTAGGGCAGCACAAAACATCCAGGTGTGGCTGGTCTCTGGTTGGGTTATAAGTAAAAAAATGGTTTCTCCCCAGCAGAGCCTCCACCCCTGGAGATGAATGAAATGGAGAGACTAGTCATGGACACGCACATGCACACACCCCCAGCAGCATAGACAACAGACTTGGGAATCACTGACTCACTCAGAATCTCCATTTCCTCATCCAGGGCCCAGCTGTATAGGGAGGGTGAAGAATTCCCCAAAGTAGCTGAATTGAGGGTTCCTCTCCTAACCTGCGAGTCTCTGTCCCCAGGCCTTGTATGGACACACACAGGCTGTCACGTGCCTGGCAGCATCAGTCACATTCAGCCTCCTGGTGAGCGGCTCCCAGGACTGCACCTGTATCCTGTGGGACCTGGACCACCTCACCCATGTGACCCGCCTGCCCACCCATCGGGAGGGCATCTCAGCCATCGCCATCAGTGACGTCTCAGTAAGGCTCCCGTTTCTCAGTGTCCGTGTCCTCACCTTCGCTGTAGCATGGGGTACAACACTCAGGAGAAAGCCCAGAGACACAGAGACTCTGGCCACCCCAGAATGCTGAGAGGGCCCCCACGTGTGTGGAACAGTCGCTGTAGATCTCATGTGCAGCACCCAGGTCTAGCTTCAATGTCCGCTTCTTTACTTTCCTCCCTCTGGTGTTGGGGACAGTGGGAGGTGTCTGCTTTGCTGTAGGCACCAGGGAGCTGCAGCGGAAAGATTGACTTTTAGTGAGGGTTTTGCTGGATGTGGCTGACTCATTTTGGTCTTTACCTTCAAATCAGTGTTGACTTGGCAGGTTTGGTCTTCATGGCAGTGCAAGCTTCTCTGCCTGTCCTTCCATACTGGCTAACAAAGATGAGGGAGATCGACTTATCGGTGTGAAATTTCTTCCATACTGAAGATCTGTCATGGGATATGGGGTTCCCTGAGGATGCAGAGGTTTCTGCATCTGCTCACAGAAAACCTAAGGGGCCCAGGGCATAAATAAAATGGGCAGAGGGCTCAAAAGAGGAGGGATGATATAGGAGCTTCCTGGTTCCAATTTTTGCTGAAAGTGGTGCTCCAGGTAGGCTTGAATTCAAAACTGGATTCAATGTTAGATGAGTAGATGGAGTGTGAATGGATAGGTGGATGGATGGGTAGATCAGTGGATGCATGGGTGGATGAATGGATGGATGGATGGGTGGATAGATGAATGAATGGACGGATGGATGGATAAATGAGCAGATAAATGGATGAATAGGTGGATGGAAAGATGGATGAAATGGATAATGGATTGGTAGGTAGTGGGTGAATGGATGGATGGGTTGATGTATAGAAGAAGGCATGAAGCCTTCACCTGGGAGAATATAAAACCCATCAGGAATTGTGTCCCTAGACCCCAGAGAAGCCTGGTACCAAGACAAGTTGTCCTGCAGTCAACTGATTTCAGTCTGTGCTTGCTGGTTGTGGGGAAGAGAAGTATCAGACATGGTCCCTGGCCGCAGACAGACCATCCCTAACAATTCAGGAACTTCTACAATGGATCCCAGCCCAGTGGGATATGGAAGGGCACCGAGCACCCTACATCCCTTCTGTGATTAGGGCAAGGCTCAAAGGGGTGGCCCCAGGGCCTCGGTGACAGTGGCCACTACAGAATAAAGAGGACTTGAGGAGGAAAGACTCAAATGTGAGCATATCAGGAGATACAATGGAGAAATTTCTCCTCAGAAATTCCCTCTTCAGGGACATTGCACAAGCTTATGAGCCACATGCAGTCACTGGAACCTCTGTACCCTGCCCTCCACCAGGTGGCATCCAAAACTTCTTTATGGGGCAGGGCTGGCCAACCAGGTGTAAGCCATGTGTCCAAAGCCAGGGCTACCCTTCAGACTGGATCTTCTGTGGCAATCAGGGTGTGGCTGGGGAGTGGGATCTGGGAGGAGCCTGAGGGTGAGCCAGGTGCCTTCTGCCAGGAAAGAAGTATCCAAGCACATGACTGCAGTATGAAAAGAACCAAGAATTTACAACTGTGTGAAAACACAGCAGATCTGTAAGTTAGCTGGAAAGAAGTCTTGGGGTACCTTGGGGGTCTTCAGAGCATGACAGATTGAGGGTACTTGGGTGTACCAACTGGGTAGCTGAGCATATGCCTGATGGGCAGGCAGTGACTCCAGCTTAGAGTGATGCCAGCTCTCACTGCACAGGGCACCATTGTCTCCTGTGCGGGAGCACACTTGTCCCTATGGAATGTCAATGGACAGCCCCTGGCCAGCATCACCACAGCCTGGGGCCCAGAAGGAGCCATAACCTGCTGCTGCCTGATGGAGGGCCCAGCATGGGACACAAGCCAGATCATCATCACCGGGAGTCAAGACGGCATGGTCCGGGTAGGTGTGTCTTGGGCAGAATGAGGACATGACACAAGAAACATGTTCATCTCCATTCTTCTTACTTCCTCCAGGGGGCCAAACCTGCAGGTTTCATGTGAGACCATTCCAGAACAGGCACCTACAGCAAAGGAAGGGAAAAGACAAGGCTCTTTCCAGGGAAAAAGTAAATAAATAAAATTATATATATAGTATTACACACACAGACCCACACACACGCACACACACACAGACACACACTAAAATAAACACTGTTACAACATATAAAAGTTGAATGGTTAAATGCAAAAGATTATATCCCAATGCTAAGAGAAGATATTCGTGTCATCCATTCAAACCAAACTTGCCCACCTATCCACTAATTTATCTACCCACCTACCCATTTATCTCTCTACTCATCTACCCACCCATCCATCCACCCATCCATCTCTCTATCCACCCATCCACTCATCCATCCATCCATCCATCCATCCATCCATCCATCCATCCATCCATCCATCCACATATCCATCCATGTATCCATCCATCCATCCATCCATGCAGGCTGAGGTACCCAGGCAGTCCCCTCACAGGACTTCATCTGTGGCCTCTGCAGAAAGCAGGGCATCCTGGGATGGCCTGGGCTTGGTAGGGTGTGGCCCACATCAGTGGGCCAGCCAGAGGAGCCTGGGGTGGCCGAGCTGCAGAGTATATTACTCTCCTGGGCCCGCCCAAAGCATAAGTGAGGGTCTTCTGTGCACTCAGCGCTCATTCATTCAATGTGGTCACTGAGCTCCTGGACTGGCCCAGTGCTGTGCTAAGCCTGGCGTGGGGCTCACAGAAGCATTTGAGAGGAGGCTGGTCCTTGCCCTTTGGTGATATAAAATCCAGACCCAGTGAGTGAGAAGCCATTTTGAGTGAGTTGGCCTCAGGGCTCCCACAGTAGGCTTAGCACCAAAGGCCAGACAAAAGATGGGGGTGCCCAGCCACCCAGGGGTGAGGGAGTACTCTAGAGGTGGTGGCATTATGGGCAAGAGGGCATTGGTTGAGCAAAATGGCAATAAACTGGTTGCAGAGTCACATCCCTGAAAGAAAAGGGCTTAGGAGAGATGAGATGCACTTAGGGACATGGGTGGGGTAAACTCATTCCAGGTGCAACTGTGATTGGCCAAACCTCCGCATGAGGAAGCTGAAGCGTAAATAACCTTTTATCTGATAATAAATTAACATCAGAAGTGAAAGGGGGGCCATGTCTTCATCCTTCCCCTGGGGGACCCCTAGGCATGAGGAAATGGACTAGGCCACTCCAAGCTTGCAGACAGGATCATCTCCCCAGCCCATGACATTTGCTCTTTTGGGGCAGGTTTGGAAGACTGAGGATGTGAAGATGTCTGTTCCTGGACGGCCAGCAGGAGAGGAGCCCCCAGCTCAGCCTCCAAGCCCAAGAGGTACCTGACCTGCTAGGGACGTGGCCGTCCTGGCCTTGCCCTGCCCTCCTCACCTCCCCTCTCTCCACCTCAGCCCAAGGGCTGCAGCTCCTCCAAGGTCTGCAGAGCCTAGGGAGGCCTAGGAAGGTGCAGAGAGGTTCAGTGACTTGCCCGAAGTCACCCAGCAAGCAGAGTATCCTCACATCTGCTGCCATCACAGCCACAACGGCCTCAACCTAACCATAGACACTGGCATGTAACCATCATCACCAACCCCTCCATAATGAACACAGATGCAAACCTCCCCATCAAAGCTGTTACCACATCACATCCGTCACAGCTGTCCAGTCCCTGCCCCCATCATTACCTCCTCCAGCTCAGTCTTCAGAAAAGATTCTGGCCCAGAACTGGGACATCTTTACTGGGACCCACAATCAAACATGTTTTCATGAAGTGAGAATTCTGTCATCCTGAGTGCTTCCGTTAGCTCCCTGTTTGCTCTGCATCCCAGAACCTGTGATCATCCATAGGAGAGAATTTACCAGATTTCTGAGGGCTGCCTTCTGAAAAGAGTAGACATTTGCAATTAGTTCATTTCTAAAATACAGTCCACACCTCTTTGATTCCTTTAGTCACCCATTTGTGGATTCTTCTTCAGGCAAGCACACACAGGCATTTGCTCAGCCTCTACTGTGTCCTAGGCTCTACATTAGTGGTCCCTTCCTTCAAGATAACCAACACCTAGGGACCCTTGTAAACAATCTGTGCTGAGCCAGGGCAATAACATCACAAAGATCAATAACGTCACAAAGATCAATAATGTCACAAAGATGCAGATCAAGAACTCCATCAGTTCACAGGTCCTGTTTCTCTAGGGTACTTGGAGACCACCCCTAGGAGTCAGCCTATCTCAGTGTGAAAGGACAGAAGTGTGTGCATTCTAAGGAACCCAGCACATCTTTGGAAAGCAGAGGCCAAACTCCCCCCTATATCTGCTTCCACTTGGAAAGGCTCTTATTCCCCAGCCTGCTTACAAAGCAGTTTTCTGGTATACCTGCATGAGACTGCACACCATTTTAGTTTTGGGCTCAAATGCCCACTTTTGAAGCTATTGGGGCCCAGTAAGCTAACGGCATTAGCTAAGCCTATGGTTGATAAATGGATGTCTGAGAAAGAATGCTGGATGGATGGGTGAATGGATGGATGGATGGATGGATGGATGGATGGGTGGATGGATGGATGAATGGATGAATGAAAGTCACCTCAGAGCCATTCAGTTGATTCTGGCAGTGCCATTGGATTCACAGATTCCTATTCCGCATCAATGGTTGTGGTGAGGTTGCACTCACTGGTCATGGGGTCTAGTGAATGAGAAGCAGAGTAAAAAGCAGGAAACAAGATTCTAGACCCAACTCCGTCACAGCAACTTCTCTGGTCTTCTGTCAAATGGGGACACTTCCTGTGCATCCTAACTAGTAGAGTACTGATGACAGAATAATGGTAGCCACAGACAAGAATCTACCCCAAATGCAGGTCATTATTGTCATTTTTGCAGACTTTGAGAGATTTTTCTCTCTGGACACAGCAGCTGATGGCATTAGGAAACTTACTTAAGGGGGTCTTAGACTGACAGGGAGCCCCAGATCCACATCCTTCCTCTCTGTCTGCCCTGACCCAAAGTCACTGCCACCCCATTGGATTGACTGCCAAGATTGTGATTACAGTTCAAGGGAAGATTAGCATGAAATGACAGGATGACATGGACATATTCAAATAATCACATTGGCCTGCAGTTTAGAGTTAACAAATCTAAAATATGTGCAGATTTACAAGCCTAAACTGCTGGAGGTCTTTAATAAAAAGGCATGTTGTTCTTATATTGCTCAAAAGTGTTTTGTTGGAAAGGGACCTGTATTGGGCATGACACGTGGATATTTGCATGTGTGTCCTCTTGGCGTGTATATTACTATATCCCTCAAATGTCTTAAGGGGCAAGAAAGGAGATCTTTGACGAAATTAAGAATACTGCATTTGTGGGCAGATGTAATCTAATTTCTGCTTGGAATTCATTTATTTGTCATTTGCAGCAAGGCCCAACCCAGCTGAGTACAATTTATTTCAGGAATCGCCTCAAAGATTTGGACTCAATCTGGTACATAAAAAGTGCTCGGGAGAAGCTTGTTGTTTAGACTTGTACACAAATGTACAAATGCCTGGTGTGCTTTGGGGTGGTTTCTCCCACCTGGACCCCTCATGCGTTTCCTGGCACGTGGCCTGTCTGCACACATGGGTGGTCACCCCAGGACAGCAGGGGCTGTATCATCTCTCCTGACCTGAGTCCAAGGAAGTGGCCTCGCAGGGACGTACCCAGCTGGTGTCTCTCCATCTCACCCCTTCACATTGAAGGAATTACTGTCTGTCCCCAAATGCAGTCATTAAAATGAGTGAAGTAACAATCATTGAGTTATATTTTTTGAAAAAACGTTCTCAGCATTTAATTATTGGTTGTGGCGTGAGAGGATTAAGATAAGTTGATAATGCCGACTTTATGTAATTTATTTTTACTAGGCAATTACTGGCTGCATTACATCCTGGCAGCAAGGTATTGTGGGGCATCTTATTAAGCATAAAGCCAGTAAACACTGATGAACAATTTTGCTGAACTAGGCATGCAATTTAGAAAGCAATAATACACAAATCCAATTTGGTACACAATGGATACCGCGGCACGTCAGCACATGTAACTATCACCGCCTGCAAATTAAATTGGGACAGCCCTTTTTGCAACAGCACAGGCCAAGATTAAATATATTTCCCCCTCAATTTAACAAGTTGCTGACCACAAATATAAATATGTGCGTATGTGTTTGCGGCCCTGTGTGCAGATGCACACTGTATGTGCGAAGCCGATCTGGTGTTCTAACTCTTCTCTCACATGCTCCACACAGGCCACAAGTGGGAGAAGAACCTGGCCTTGAGTCGAGAGCTGGACGTTAGCACTGCTTTGACAGGGAAGCCCAGCAAAACCAGCCCCGCGGTGACGGCTCTGGCCGTGTCCAGGTAAGCGCGGCCTTGTTTCTCTGGGTCTCCAGCAGAGGGCACTGCAGCCACCTTTAGGAAAGCCCCAGTGGCTCTGAGTCCAGGCCACCTGGCGGAGGAGGCCACCTCACTCTAGGACGAGGCTCCACCAAGCACAGGATGCAGCCCGTGTGGCCGTACAGAACCCCAGGAAACGTTTTTCAGGGTTTTGTTGTTGTTTGTTTTGCTTTTAACTCACACATGCCCTTGCTCTCTTGCTCTTGAATATCCAAACATTCATCAAGAAATCCAAGAGGTATAAGTATATTGTTTTGTAATTTTATCCTAAAGAGAGCCTTTTCCCCTGAGTTCCACTGCCGACTGTAACATTTGGTGTGATGATTATCCTTCATTAACAGAAAGTGCCTTCTGAGGGCTCTTAGCTGCTGTAGCATAGCCAAGCATTAGTCCCGACACTTCATACCCGTTATTTGACTCGCAGTAACCCATGGAGGTGGTCACTGTCATTAACATCCTTGTACACACTGGGAGGTGCAGCCTTAGGGGCCACTGACCTTGCAGAGCCGGACTTCATTCCTCCCTCACTGGCATGGTGTAAGCTGTATCGGCGTCCTTGGTGGAGGCACTACACAGTGTTTTAGATGCTGGGTAGGGTGGAGTGGGGTGGGGTGGGCATGATGGTAGGGCCAGAGCCGCACTTTCTGCAGAGAACTTGCCATTTGTTCTGCCCTGGTCCTGGCTATTTCTCTGGTGGGACAGGAGACTCACCTGGAGGCGCTGGAGAGAGGCAGGGCCTCGTCCTGCTCCCTGGGGCCTGAGCTTCCCCACAGTGCTGTGGGAGCCACCACCCTCACAGCTCAAATGCTCTCCCCTCCCTCAGGTGGAAACCTTCTCCATTCCTCCCACTGCTTCCCCTGCCTCAGGGAACACGAGACCAGGGGCAAGCTCCACTGGGACCCGGATAGAGCCCCAGAGTTGCAATATCCCACGTGCTGGTGGGGACAAGTGGTACTGTCCCTCTAACGTTCTTATCTTTTCTTTCTCTTCCCAAGAAACCAGACCAAACTCCTGGTTGGTGATGAGAGGGGGAGAATATTCTGCTGGTCTGCAGATGGGTAGGAAGAGAGAGGCAGCAGAGGCTCTGGCACAACAGTGCCAGGCTGAGGGCGGCAGAGGTGACTGGGGCCTGAGTTCTGCCTACAGAGGAAACCCCCAGGGCCTCCTTCCCCACAGCTCTCAAGGAAGGGCCTCTGGCAATCAGAGCTCTGCACCCCAACCCTCTCCATGGCCGATGGGACTTCTATGAAAAGGATGAGCGCACACACTCAGAGGGCTGAGCAGCACGCTGGAAACTGTGACTTGGTGATGCCCAGCTGCACACGAAATTATGCATGACTCGCCTTGTTAAGGGCTATTGCACTGAAAAAAAAAAAAAAAAGATGGGGTCGCTTACTGGAAATTATTGTATTGTCTTTATTTTATTAAAGCAACTATGTTCTAAATGCCGAAGGGCTCTTGAGTTTTAAACTGCCACTCTATTTCACTTACCATGCTGCCTTTCTAAGTATTTGTGTTTCTGTCCTGAGAAAGGCAGGAAGGCTTCAGGGAAGCACATCCACCTGCACAGCCTCACCCAGCCTCTCCCTATCTTCCACCTTGGACACTGGCTCTTCCCTGTCTTGCCTATAGTGTAGAGGCCTGAGGAGTGAGGGGCTACTGTGAAGAAGGCCCAGCCCCTGTGGCTGAGCCGCAGGACATGGCGGTGTGTGCTGCCCATGGCAGACTCAGGGAGGTTGGCCTGGGGTGATACGCCCGCCTTGGTGATACTCCCACCCCCATCTCCACAACCTGCAACAGACAGGGGTTTCAGCCAACTCCTGGCTCAGCAGTCTCTTCCCAGGACCCCGGTCCACACTCAGCTTCTGAGCTGCAGTTCTTCCTGGAGAAATCTGCACTGCTGTGTGACTTTTGTTTTCCACCTGAAAATGTATGGCAGGTGGGGTAGTTACTCATCCCCTCTGAAGAATTCTAGTACCTTCTTGTGCCTGGGTCATTCTGGGATTGGTCGTTGGGCATCAGAGGTATCACCCTCACTCTAATGTCTCCTCCTTACCCCAAGATTTGCAGAGCTCCTCAAAAGGAAATCCACCTGCCTTTTTAATAAAGTCAAGCTCAGGTGGACACATAGGGACTTGGGGAGGTTAAGCTTGTTAGCTTCAACTAGTCTTTAAGAGATCTCCTTTCTAGGGGCCAGGTGGGGATCCTGATCTTCCCCATGTCTCCAAACTCTGCAAAGGCCCTGAAGGGGGTCCCCACCTAATTAACCCAGGCCCAGGGATAGCAGGAACGTGTACTTCATGTCTTATGCCCCGTGGGTCATCTGGCCTCCAGGGGGCAACAAGTTGATTAAAAGATAAATATTAAGAAAGTGGAACTGGTGTGCAGCCATGTCAAAAATAGTGAGAGGTGGTTAGCATACCCTGATTCCTCTGTAAACTCTGAGGCTTTGCAAAGGAGAAGATGGAGGAGACCCTTCTCAGGTCCAGAGCACCCCTCCCCAGGTGAGAAGCGCTTGTGTCTGACCCCGGAGCCAAGGATCACACCACCTCCCACATCATCTGCACACACTATTAGCAGACAGCCCATTTGCAATCCCCTGGTTGGTCTGGGACTGCACTGAAGGACCATAAATTTAAGAGCAGACAGCACCACTCCCCAGGAAGGCCAAGAAGCAGGTCATAAATATCAAGGCTGAGCCTGCTGGCATTTTTCAAAATACATCACAGCATTACCCAGGGCTGATAAGGTCTGCTGGCCAAAAAGCTATCTTTGATTCCTTCATTTAAGTGTTTTTGCCTTTTGTTCCCCTCATATCACGGGGAAAATGAGGAGACAGTGTTGGGTCTTATTGGTGGGGTCCTGGTGATGCAGTGTCTGCAAACAAATGTGACTTGAGGTGAAAGGGCTAAAACGGACATCTCAGGCCCTAGGGAAGGCAGAGGGGACATTCAGCTATATCAGTTGGGTGGGGCTGCCATAACAATATTAAACACAAATTCATTTCTTCAAAGTTCTGGAGGCTGAAAGTCCAAGATCAAGGTGTCACAGGGTTGGTTTCTTTTGAGGCCTTTCTCTTGGTTTGCAGATGACCACCTTCTCCCTGCATTCTCACCTCATCTGTCTTCTGTGCACATCTGTGTCCTCATCTCCACTTATAAGGATGCCAGTCATACAGGATTAGGGCCCACCTATATGATCCCATTTCAACTGTCTCCAAGTACAGTCACATTTGGAGGTACTGGGGGTTAGGATGTCAACATAGAACCACTCCAGGGACACAATTCAGCTGCCTATGGCACTGGCTGAAGGAGGTGGCCCTGGAGCCAGGCCTGGAACCTGCTGAGACAGAAGGATGGGGTTGCAGGAAGACTGGGCTGCATCAGCAAAGGTACAGGGTGAGTAGGGCTGGGGGTGGGAAGAAGAATGGACAAGGGCACACGGATGAGGCTGAGAGGTGGAGGAGCTGCTGCTCCTGGCTGTGGAGTAGACTCTGGTTACTGGATGGAGTGAGTGCAAGTGAGGCTGGCAGAGGTGGGCCGCCCACCCGCAGAGCTGCATTCCCCATGCCAGCTCCCAGAATGTGCCCCAAAGTCAGCTGAGTAAATGGACATCTAGACGAATGAATGAGTCTTGGTGGAAGACATGTCAGAAAGGGTGGTCCTGGGATGGCAGGGTCAAGCAGCAGCCCCTCCGTGGGCAGGGTGAAGCAAAATGGAGTGAAGAGGTGGGAATAATGAGAGGAAACCGTAAATGTCATGCCCTGGGCCCAGGATATGTCAGGGGAAGAAGCCAGGAGCTTGGGAGCTTGTGGTGAAACCGTGAATGCCGTTATCAGAAGCTGGAAGCTTTAGAGGCATCCGTGAAGCAGGGACAGGCTGTGGGTGAGAATGCCCCACAGAGGAGCTGGGGAGACTGCAGGAGACAGGCTCCATGCTGGGCTGCTCCGGTGGGGTCCTCCAGGATTTGCTTGCATTGCTGGGAGGAGGGAAGTCACTCTGCACCAAAACCCGGGAGACACATGCACCCTTGGGCCCTCACAGACATTGCCCTTCTGTAGCCTCCCGAGGCGTTGGAAGCAGAGTCTGCTGCTGGAGGCAAGGGCAGGGGGACAGTCAAGCCAGGATGAGGCTGCAGAGGAAAGCACCAGGCGCAACTGAGGCCCAGGCTCCAAAAGCTCTGGGCAAATCCAGTGACAGGAGGCCCCTGCTGGCCCGAGTGGACTACGATGTCTGGCCAGCAGGGTTGGGACTCCTGACAGTTGTCAGTGGTTGGGAGAGCTCAGGGCAGAGTCCTGGGGTTCAGGGAGAGGAGAGAACAGGCTCAGCGCCCAGGCCCACGGCAGAGGTAGCCAGGGCAGAAGCTAGGGGCACAGCCTGCCTGGGGCCCAGGAGCAGGACCATGCAGACACCAGCCTCACCAGCACACCAGGTCCGGTGGGGACCGGGGTACCCATCCCAGTGCCACATGATATCTGGAGGCCTAGACAGGAGGACAGGCATATGCACAGTGAGTGGGTAAGGAGGCCAGGCCACCTGAGCACCAGGCCCAGCTCCACAATTCCTGCCAGCCTTGGCCACAGCTTCTGTATCTGTGAAATGGGATCCTGGTGTCTGCCTCAGGGCTCCTCGGGAGAGTAACATCATATCTTCTTATTTTATAATAAAATAAAATAATAGTGGATGAGGCAAACAACAGACTGCCTATTCCGCTGTGATGCAAGCTCTCGGCTGCATCACTCACCAGTGTTTTCCTTGCTCAGCCAGTCCCTGTGCCAGAGCGCTAGGGACGGAGGAACCCTGAGCCTGGGACACACAGAACATGGGACAGCAGGCGCAAGACATCAGGCAGGGTCCACGCCCAGGGCTAACCAGGCTGGAGCAGGGCAGGCACGCTTCAATTGTGCTTCTTCAGAAATGTCCGGGAAAGGAGGTCCAGCTCTCAGGCTCCCCTGGGCCCACAGACTTTGTGCCTGCTCATGGGGAACTCAAGCTGCACATGTCACCCTCTCCCAGGGAGCACAGGTCCCAGAGTCCCCACTGTGTTGGGAGGAACTCCAGCACTGACAGCAGCAGGCTGGGGTGAGGATGGAGGCAGGCGTTGCTGCCCACCCTGTGGCCTCAGGACAGATGGCCTGTGAGGGGCTTCCCCAGCCTCTGGGGTCAGAAACTCCCATATCCCGCTCACTTTTCACGTCTGAGCTCAGCTCCTAGACAGCAGCCATGCCCCGCTCTCCCCCAGCAGAAGTCCCCTCACGGAACATCCACCTCGGGCCTCTCTGCATTTTCTGCATCCTCTAAGAGGCCAGGGAAGGGCAGCCCAGGGCAGTTGATGAGCATCCCTCCCACAGCAGGCACCCAGGAAAGCAGGGATCTCGGGCACCACTGTGCTTGCCTGAGACCAGCATCCAGGCATGCTGGAGTCCCTCTGGGAGGTGAGTTCACCCTCAAGGGGGGCCGCACGCTCAAGCTGTGCCCATCTCTCCACCTGGACAGGCCTGGCCAGACTGGGACATACTTATGCTAACAAAGTAGTCTTTGCTTATCGGAGATTCAACTTTTTCCAGATGTCTTGCATTTGTGTTTGCTAAGTCTGGCCATCCTGCTCCCTTGACCTCTTAGACACAGGAAGGATGGTGCCTTGTCGGCAGGCCTGGCAGAACCCATAAGTACTCAGTGTGTGACCCATGAATTGCTTGTATTTAATGAACTGAAATTCAACAGCAGAAGCTCTTGGAGGGACCATGTGGGGCTGTCTGTGCCAATGACCAAGTTTCCAGGGCTTTCTGTGTCCCTCCATGGTGACCTCATGGGAACCACATCCCCCTACCCCACACTGGCCTTCTTCTTCCATTCCTTTGAGCTCAGGGATCCTGGGAGAGAAGTTCTGTCCCCTGGAAGCCCCTGTGACAGCAACTTCCTCCCCCTCTGGGGCCTGCAGAGAACTCAAAGATTGGATTTAACCACATTAAAATGCAGCCAAGCAGGACACATATGGGGAGGAATGGGCTCTTCATATGAAAATCCTGATGAAATTTGTTTAGCATAAAATCAAATCTCTCTAAACTAAAATCAGTTTTGCTTTAGTAAGTTCTTGGGTACACATCCACATCCCATACCTGGATCAGGGTGTGTGTGTGTGTGTGTGCAAGCTCACGTGTGATTGTGTTGTTTCCAATTTGTTCTCTTATTGGATGTTGCCTGAAGCACTTTCATGACCTTCTTAGTAAACAGGAAGACCCTCCAAATTGCCTCCTTCCCCTGAGACCCTGAAGGCTCAAAGAACACTGTTGTACCCTGAGCTGAGATCTCTGTCTGCCCCAAAACTGGTTGATACGGAGACCCCACTTGTCCAAGACATTTTACTGCCTTTTGCCAGAAATGCAGCACCATAAATACACAACTCTATGATGACTTGGAAGTGGAATGTGCCACCAAATCATGCAGCACACACTTTGCATCCCTGTGGCCTTTGCCCAGGCTTTAAGCACTGATGGATCTTCACTAAAATCAGTGTGATGACGTTATCTTAACTATCCATCCAAGCGCTTGTTCATTCATTCATTCATTTATCCACTAGTATTTAACAAGGATTCACTGCATACCTGTTCCCAGCCAGGCTTGGAGCCTGATGGAGAGGCTGTCTGGACACAGATGCCTGAAATGTAACCTTCAAGAGTCTCTGGGCATCAGAGACACACAGACCCTCTAACACTGTCACTTTGCACATGTGGAAGTCAGGGTCCAGAGAAAGAAAGGGACTTGTCTAAGGTCACATAGCAGGTCAGTGGCAGAACCTGGTCAAGGCTCCAGGTTTACTCCCCACCCCCAAGCTGTAGTACCAAGTACCTAAGGCCTTGTGTTCCTTAGGGTGGGCCACTGGCATAATGAAATCCAAACAGCCTGCCTCTCCCTGGAGCCTTGGATGTCAAGAACAGCTGGCTCTCCCCACCTCACAATGAAGCACAAAGGAAGAAGAAAAGGTTCATATGCTTTTGAAAAATAGAACAAAATGCACCAGAATCTTTGTGTCATAGAGGCCAGCTTGAATTCCTCCTGCAACAAGGAGCTCACTACTACAGGAAGCAGCCCCCCATGACAGCAAGGCTCATTCTTGCTGGGAGCACAGGTCACCCAGGCCCCTCCATGAGGCAGCCTCAGCCTCAGAGCCCCTCAGGGCAGAGGCTTCCTCCTCCTCCTTCTCCTCCTCTTGCAGAGAGCACCAGGAGGCCAGTTGCTTTCGCAGTCCCCTCTGCTGCACCTCCAGGATCTTGGGGCTTTGCACACCCTCAGTCTCAGCTGTCTTTCCCTATGCTTGTTGTTTTATAAAATAGAAGTAATAATTACTGACTTCATAAGTTGCTTGGAAAGTTAAAATGAGATAACTCTGTGTCAAGTTCTTAGTACAGGGCAGGACCTCAGGAGGTAATGATGATGATGGTTATCAGTATAAATGTAGTTTATGACACAGGGCCTGGTAAGAGAATAGTGACTTCCTTTTCATTTCTTCTCTCCCTTTCAGAGGCATTGCCCCCTCATTCAAATGTTCACCAAATATTTCTCATTCCCATACCACCTTCAGAATTTTTTGACAACACCTGTACAACAATATTCTTAGTATTTGTCATTAACTTCACTATTTTTTCAAAACTGAAACCTCACCTAAGCAATAATGTCTGTAAAATCACAGGTTGGATATACAGTCTATGTTTTTCTAACTACATAAAATGGATAGAAAAAATGCTTGTCTATGCCTGCCTTACAAGCATCTCATGGTGCTTTAGGGGGTCCCTAAGCCACACTCTGGGAGATCTGCCCTAACCCAAGATGCTAGGGTAGGCATGTGTTTTGTTGGAAAGCAGATGGCCTAGAAGAGGCCCCAGGTATGTCCACCTGAGCTAGGTGAGCTCAGCCAGAGTGGAAAAGGGACCCACTGATCCCCACCTGTCATGGCGTGCCTTCCATTGCACCTGGGAGAAAGAGGCACGGGGCTGTGGTGCATGTTTACAGGCCTATCCCTGGGTTCCAGGCCTGCCTTTCTTTCAAGAGCTAGGTAACTTTTGGGGGAAATTGGCTGATCTACTAGCTTGTCAGTGTCTTCTGCAAAACAGTAATCAGAGAACCATTTCGTAGGGCTTTTGTGAGGATCTGAGGAGAAATTGCATGTGAGGTGGGAATCCAGCGCCTGGAACTTGGGACGTGCTCAGTTATGCAATAATGACAATGAAAGTTATCATAACCATTATTATAAGATCATTTATGTCCAGTATCTGTGTGGCCAACATCAGGAAGGGAATCTCTTTCTACCAGTTGCTCAGGCCGAAAACCTCGGAGACATCTCTGAGTATGCCCCTCCCTCATGCCCCACGTCTCAGCTCTCAGGACATCTCAGCCCCAAAAAACTGTCAGAAATTGAAACTAAAATCTTGATACCACTTAGGAACACATCAGAAATATGAACCACTTAGGACTAATATGACCAAAATACATATAATCTGAAAACTACAAAAACATTGTTGAGGGAAATCAAAGACCTAAATAAATGGAGAGCTACAACGTAGCTATAGATTAAGAGACCCAATATTGTTGAGATGTCAGTTCTCCCCAAATTGAGCTACAGATTCAACCTAACCTCAGTGAAAATTACAATGGGCTTTTTTGTAGAAACTGACAAACTGATTCTGAAATTCATATGAAAATGCAAAGGACCTAGAATAAGTTAGAGCCTAAAAACATTGAATGAAGAACAAAGTTGGAGGATTTACATTATGTGATTTCAACTTATTAGAAAGCTTCAGTAATCAAGACAGGGTGCTGTTGATATTGAAGACAGAGAAATCAATGGAACAGAATGGAGTCCAGAAACAGACCCATGTGTAGTCAACTGACTTTGAAAAATGTGCCAAGGAAATACAGTGGAAGAAAGAGCCCTTTCATCAAACAGCGTTGGAACAGTGAGGATCCATGTGCAATGAAAAAAAAAGAGCTGTGATCGACACCTCATGCCATCAAGAAAAATTAATTTTAAATAAATTGTAGACCTAAAAGTGAAACCTAAAATTATAGAATTTCTAGAAGAAAACCTAGGAAAACTTCTTTGTAAACTGGAGTTATTAAAATCATCCATTAAGAAAAAAAAAATGATGAATTGAACTTTGTCAGACTTAAGATCTCCAGGTCATTGAAAGACACTGTATTAGTCAGTGTTCTTTAAAGGGACAGAACTAATAGGATATATATATATACACACACATACATATATATACACATACATACATATATGTATATACATATATGTATATACATTTGTATATATACATATATGTATATATATACACATACATACATATATGTATACATATACATACATATATGCATCTATACACACACATACATACGTGTGTGTGTATATACATATATATATATATAAAGGGGAGTTTATTAAGTATTAACTTACATGATCACAAAGTCCCACAATAGGCTGTCTAAAAGCTGAGGTGCAAGGTGAGCCAGTCTGAGTCCCAAAACTGAAGAATTTGGGGTCCAATGTTTGAGGGCAGGAAGCATCCAGCATGGGAGACAGATGTAGGCTGAAGGCTAGGCCAGTCTCACCTTTCACGTTTTTCTGCCTGCTTTATATTTTCTGGCAGCTGATTAGATTGTGCCCACCAGATTAAGGGTGGATCTGCCTTCCCCACCCCACTGACTCAAATATTAATCTCCTTTGGCAACACCCTCACAGACACACCCAGGATCAATACTTTTTTCAATCCAATTAAGTTGACATTATTAACCATCACAAGTCCACCCCTTGTCAACTTGAACCCATACACATTTCCTGATATCATACATAATCTTCAAATAAAGAAAACAATCAGGTCATAATTACACCTAACATAATACAACTATCCTTTGTACAACTGGAAACACACCAATCCCCAACCCAAATACTATTACCTGAAGTTAACAACACTTAAATGCTGACATGAAATCAATAAATCTTATGTCACATGTTAAAGAAAAAGGAAATAAAATGAAGATATTTTCTTCGTACAAGTGTATACATGCACAAACCTGTTTTTAACAAAAGAAGGAGGAAACATTCATGACAGGTACAGTCCTCATTTCTGCAGCTGGTCATGTAGTTGTAGCTGGTATCTATGACTACCTTCTTCAACTATCCACTCTAGATTCCCTCTGCCTTCAGCAAGCACCTCAGCAGGTCATGGTTTTTTTCCTGGTAGAGTGACCCAAACCTTCATTTCTGAGGGGTCTGGGTCATTTGTAGTCCTGCCTGAATTGGGCTGTTGTAGTTTCCCATTGATCTTAATCACAGGGCATGGTAATACTAGGAGACACCCAAGTGGATCTCCTGTATTCCATGCATACTCTTCCTTACCTCTGTTATGGAGTAGTAGACTGATTTCATCTTGATAGTCCGGGTCAATCACCCCAGTCAACACTGTAACTCCTTTCTTAGCCTGTTGAAGGAGCCCAAAGTGTCCAGGTACAATCTTAACTTTCAGTTTAATGGAATTGTTGTTGTGTTTCCTGTTGGCAGTGTTCCTCTCTCTGGAACTAAGACCTCTAGGCCACCAGAATGTAATGCCATGGGAACATGAAGGAAAAATTTTGTTAGTGGATCACTAGGGGTGATGGTGAGTGGTGCCAATTCCACTTCCACCCATTGATTCTTGGACCTATGAATCCTGGCTATGACAGAAACAGTGCCATATATTGGACACTGATTCAGAGCATACATGGCCTTCTGGAGAACGTTGTCCCAGCCCTGCAAAGTATTGTCACCTAGCTGGCGTTGTAATTGTGACTTCAAAAGTCCATTTTTACCGTTCTATCAATCCAGCTGCTTCAGGATGATGGAGAACGTGGTAATACCAGTGAATTCCATGAGCATGAGCCCACTGATGCACTTCTTTAGACACAAAGTGAGTGCTTTGGTCAGAGGCAATGCTGTGTGGAATACCATGATGGTGGATAAGGCACCCTGTGAGTCCACGGATGGTAGTCTTGGCAGAAGCATTGCATACAGGATAGGCAAACCCATATCCAGATTAAGTGTCTATTTCAGTGAGGACAAACCTCTGCCCTTTCCATGGTGGAAGAGGTCCAGTATAATCAACCTGCCACCAGGTAGCTGACTAATCACCCCAAAGAATGGTGCCATGTCAAGGGCTCAATGTTGGTCTCTGCTGCTGGCAAATTGGGCACTCAGCAGTGGCCATAGCCAGGTCAGCCTTGGTGAGTGAAAGTCCATGTTGCTGAGTCCATGTATAGCCTCCATCCTGGCCACCATGGCCACTTTGTTCATGGGCCCACTGGGCGATGACGGGGTGGCTGGGGAAAGAGGCTGAGTGGCGTCCACAAAAACAGAATGGGTCATCCTATCCACTTGATTATTAAAATCCTCCTCTGCTGAGGTCACCTGTTGGTGAGTGCTCACATGGGATTCAAGCATCTTCATGGTTTTTGACTACTCCGAGAGGTCTGTCCACATACCTCTTTCCCAAATTTCTTTGTCACCATTTTTCCAGTCATGCTTCTTTCAAGTCCCTGACCATCAAGCCAAGCCATTGGCTACAGCTGCCCATGAATCAGTATATAATCGCACATCTGGCCATTTCTCCCTCCATGCACAGTGCACAACCAGGTGCACTGCTCAAAGTTCTGCCTACTGGGAACTTTCCCTTCACCACTGTCCTTCAGGGATGTCCTAGAAAGGGGCTATAGTGCTGCAGCTGTCCATTTTCGGGTGGTGCCTGCATATTGTGCAGAACCATCTGTGATGGTTCTCTTCCTTCCTCTGTCAGCTGATCATCAGGGACTACCCATGAGGCCATCAGTGCAGGCTGGGGAAGAGAAGGCAAGGTAGCAGGATTGGAGACCATAGGCATTTGAGCCACTTCCTCACGTAACTTACTTGTGCCTTCAGGACCCACTGGAGCCTGATCACGTATATGCCACTTCCATTTGATGATGGAATGCTGCTGTGCATGACCCACTTTATGGCTAGATGGGTCAGAAAGCACCCAGTTCATGATAGGTAGTTCAGGTCGCATGGTGACTTGATGACCCATAGTCAAACGTTCAGTTTCCACCAAAGCTTAATAACAGACCAAGAGCTGTTTCTCAAAAGGAGAGTAGTTATCTCCAGAAGATGGCAAAACCTTGCTCCAAAATCCTAGAGGCCTCTTCTATGATTCATCTAAAGGGGCTTGCCAAAGGCTCCAAACAGCATCCCTATCTGCCACTGACACCTCACACACCATTGGATTGCTGGGTCATATGGCTTAAGTGGCAGAGAAGTTTTCACAGCAGCCTGGACCTGTTGCAGAGCCTTCTCCTGTTCTGGACCTCACTCAAAACTGGCAGCCTTTCTGGTCACTAGATAAATGGGCCAGAGTAACACACCCAAATGAGGAATGTGTTGCCTCCAAAACCCAAGTAGGCCCCCTAGGCATTGTGCCTCTTTCTTGATTATAAGAGAGGCCAAATGCAGCAACTTATCCTTCACCTTAGAAGGAATATCTCAACAGGCCCCACACCACTGGAACCCTAGAAATTTTACTGAGGTAGAAGTTCCCTGAATTTTAGTCAGGTTTATTTCCCGTCCTCTGGCATGCAAATGTCTCACCAATAAGTCCAGTGTGTTTGCTACTTCCTGCTTATTGGATCCAATCAACATAATGTCATCAGTGTAATGGACCAATGTGATATCTTACAGAAGTGAAAAGCCATCAAAGTCTGTCCTAATAAGATTATGACACAAAGCTGGAAAGTTGATGTACCTCTGAGGTAGGACAGTAAAGGTATACTGCTGGCCTTGCCAGCTGAAGGCAAATTGCTTCTGGTGGGCCTTATGGACAACAGTGGTGAAAAAGACATTTGCCAAGTCAATGGCTGCATACTAGGTACCAGAAGATGTATTAATTTGCTCAAGCAATGAAACCACATCTGGTACAGCAGCTGCAATTGGAGTCACCACTTGGTTAAGCTTACAATAATTCACTGTCACTGTCATTCTCCAAGATCCATCTGTCTTCTGCACAGGCCAAATGGGATAACTGAATAGTGATGTGGTGGGAATCACTACCCCTGCGTCTTTCAAGTCCTTGATGGTGGCACTAATCTCCGCAATCCCTCCAGGGATGCAATATTGTTTTTGATTTACTATTCTTCTCATTATTTTTCTAGGTAGAGACAGCTCTAATGGCTTCCATTTGGCCTTTCCTACCACAATAGCCCTACCCTACCAGTCAGGGAGCCAATGTGGGGGTTCTGCCAACTGCTAAGTATGTCTATGCCAATTATGCATTCTGGCACTGGGGAAATGACCATAGGGTGAGTCTGGGGACCCACTGGATCCACTGTAAGTCAGACCTGAGCTAAAACTCCATTAATTACCTGGCCTCCATAAGCCCCTACTTTAACTAGAGGACCACAATGACATTTTGGGTGCCCTGGAATCAGTGTCAGCTCAGAGCCAATATCCAGTAGTCCCCCAAATATCTGATCATTTCCCTTTCCCCAGTGCACAGTTACCCTGGTAAAAGGCCAGAGGTCTCCTTAGGGAAGGATGGGAGAAAGACTCATTGCATAAATTGTCAGTAATGTAGTGGGGTCCTTCCTCAAGGGGACTCAGCCTCCCTTCATTCAAGGGGTTATGGGTCTGTAAACTGGCTTACATCTGAAAATTGATTGAGAGGCTGTGATTCTTTGTTTTTATAACTCAGATTAGTCCTTTGTCCATAGAAGTTTTCTGCTTGTATAAATTAAGTAGGAATGCAGTATACTTCCTATCAATTTCACTTCCAGAAACACTGTGATTAATTAGCCAGTGCCAGAGTTCTACATAAGTCAGGCTATTCTGATTGCCGCTTTGCCTCTGCTGTCCATTATGGTAGCTATGCCCACCTTGCCTTTGATGGTTGGGTGCTGCCACTTGGCCTCCACCACCTCAGGATCCAACTATTCCCATTGTATTTAAATTTTGTAGTTGAGTGACTGTGGTTCCCACCATTAGATCTGACATGCATAGGAGAGCAATTACAGGGATCTTCAAAGATGCAGGTGCTGCCCTTGCAAATCTATCTTGCAAGGCATGGGTCAAGGGTATATCTTCTGGACCCTCACAGCTTTGGATGAGTAGGTCTAAAGTGACTAATCCACTCCACCATCCCAGTCTCCCTAAGCCTTTGGATCCCTTCCTCTACATTAAACCAAGGGAGATCAGGCATTTCCAGCTCATTCACAGTGGGCCATCTTTTAATCCATATTTCAGCTAACCAAGCAAATAAACTTTAGAACCTTTTTTTAACTCCCTAAGCTGCAACATTAAAAGCAGAGTCCCAGCTGGGCACTGTGGCTTATGTCTGTAATCCCAGCACTTTGGGAGGCCGAGGTGGGCAGATCACGAGGTCAGGAGATCGAGACCATCCTGGCTAACATGGTGAAACCCCGTCTCTACTAAAAATACAAAAAAAAATTAGCCAGGCGTGGTGGCGGGCGCCTGTAGTCCCAGCTACTCGGGAGGCTGAGGCAGGAGAATGACATGAACCCGGGAGGTGGAGCTTGTAGTGAGCCGAGATCGCGCCATTGCACTCTAGCCTGGGTGGCAGAGCAAGACTCCATCTCAAAAAAATAAAATAAAATAAAAAATAAAAATAAATAAATAAAAGCAGAGTCCCTACTTAGCAGGCCCAAATCGATAAATTCGGTCTGATCCAACTCTGTGTTCCTTCCACCATTATCCCATAACCTTAATATCCATTTCCATGCCTGTTGTCCAGATTTCTACTTATATAAGTTAGAAAATTCAAGCAATTCTTTTCCAGGGAGGTGCACCTCCTCATGGGTCACACTCTCAATCTCACCTCCAGGGGCTCACCGGGACTTTAGTCTAGTTATAGGTCTAGAAGCAAACAGGGTGTTGCGGGTGGTTCCTGAGGAGAATCAAAATTATTTTGCCTGGCAACAGCCTCGTGGGAAGCCTCACTGTTGCTTCAGGCAGTGCAGGGTTTATCTACTTAGACAAAGGTGAAAGGCTGATAGCAGCGTGGGTCAGAGGGGATGTTGCCACTACTGGGGATGGGGAAGCTGTTTCTTCTGGCAAGAAATGTTCATCAGAGTTTACAAACTCAGTGTCCCCAGCTTCATCAGGGTACTCACACATGTCCCCATTCCAAGTTGCAGGGTCCCATTATTTTCCAATCAATGCCTTCATTTTAACAGTAGATGCCTGCATGCACCTTTCATTGCAGGTCACCCACCTGCATAATAAGAGCTTGTGCCTGTTTTTCCATAATTTCAGCTCTTTCTCTACAAGAGATAAGACTTTCACTCAGGGAAATCTTAGCAGATTTAAGGCTTAGTATCTGCTTCTAAAGCCAGGAGGCAGAATCCCTGAGTTCATTTTCTTTAATCACTTTGTCCACTGAACTTAGGAGCAACCAACCAGCCTAACTATGTTCCTTGGTTTTCCACATATAGTCAAATGTATTATGTATAGTTACTAAACTCCTTGGCTCTCATGAGCGGTGAATCAGGAGTGTCAAATACATTTATTTTGCATAACTCTCTGAACAGTTCAAGCCAAGGACTATCAGTGTTCTCCATACTATTACAAGTAGAGTCCTTAGCATTTTTGGGTCTAATCATATTAAGCAGCCAACTCCAGAAATCCCAAAACTAACAAAACAACTCCATCCTTAATATTCTGTTCCTCTAGAACCACTCCTGGTACCACAAAGTCTGTATTAGTCAGGGTTCTTTAGAGGGACAGAACTAATAGGATATGTATATATAATAAACTATTATATATATGTAAAATAAACTATTTTACATATATATATGAGTTTATTAAGTATAACTTACATGATCACAAGGTCCCAGGATAGGCTGTCTGCAAGGTGAGGAGCTAAAAGAGCCAGTCCAAGTACCCAAACTGGAGAATTTGGAGTCTGAGATCCCAGGGCAGGAAGCATCCAGCACAGGAGAAAGATGTAGGTTGGGAGGCTAGGCCAGTCTCACCTTTCACATTTTTCTGCCTGCTTTATATTTGCTGGCAGCTGATTAGATTGTGCCCACCAGATTAAGGGTGGGTCTGCCTTCCCCACCCCACTGACTCAAATGTTAATCTCCTTTGGCAACACCCTCACAGACACACCCAGGATCAATACTTTTTTCAATCCAATTAAGTTGACACTCAATATTAACCATCACAGACACTCTTAACAAAAGAAAAAGTTGAGCGCAGAGAGAAAATATTTGTAAATAATTTATCTAACCAAGGACTTGTATGCAGATCATATTGAAAACCTCTCAAATCTAGTCATAACAACACAGTAAAAGAAATATTCAAAAGATCTGAACAGACACTTCCTAAAGAAGATATCCAGATGGCAAACAAGCACATGAAAAGCTCTCAATATAATTATCACTAGACAAATGCAAATTAAAACCAAATGACATGCCACAACTCTATAAAAAGGGCTAAAATTAAAAAGACTGACCACACTGAGTGTTGGCAAGGATGTGGGGAAACTGAAATTCTTTTATACTGCAGATGAGAATGTGAAACGATATCCACACTTTGCAAAACAGTTTGGCAGTTTCCAGAAAGATCAACACTACCCTCAGAGCATGAAAACAACCAGAGACAACACATGAATGCATAGGTGAAGGAGGGCAGCTGTGTCCTGATGCCAGTTTAATTACTGTGGACACCGAGCTTTTGCATCATTTCCACATGTCACGAAATATTATTCTTCTTTTGATGTGTTTCCAAAGATTAAAAAATACAAAAGCCATTCTTAGCTTTGGGGCTATATTGAAATAGGACTGTGGTTTCCAGCCCCTGTTCTCAAATAAGTTCCCAGGGCAACCCCGTGAAGAGCATGGAAAGCCCTGGGCACAAGCTCGATACTCAGGGACCAAGGCAGCAAAGTCAGCTCCAGGTGGGGAGAGGCACCTTCTCCCCATGGGAAACACAGTGTGATTGGGGCTCAACAAGACTGAGGGGCACATGCAGAGCAGTCAGAGGGGGGCTCAAGCAGCAGGCCCAGTGCAAAAGTGGGGTCCTCAAGGGGCTGGAGGTATGTGACATTCACAAGGAAGATGCAGCATCCTCCAGGATCCTGAAAACCAGATCCTGAGGGCATGGGATACCTCCAGACAATGTCCTAGAACTGAAGGGTCCTATCTGGACAACCTGCCCTTGTACAGTAGGGAATACAGCTCATAGAGGAGGGACATTCCCACCTCTCCCTCAAGGCTCCCTGGCGGAGCCTGGGGACTTTGGGGTCACATGGTGAGAGTGAGCAGAATCCTTCTCACCAGCGCTGGGGGTCTCAGTTCTTAAGATGCTTGTGGTGAGCAAGGGATTGGCAATTGTTCACCTGGTCCTTTGAGTCTCAGCGGTCAGTGGTGACGACCCCGAGCAGCTGGGGCAGGGGCACCCAGCCTCCCAGTCTCTTGGGGCCACTGGACCACAGCAGGGTCACAAACTGGTGGTTTGGGGGACCAGGTAGAGCCTGCAAGTGTATTCTGTTTGGGCTACACAGTGAGAGTCATTACTTGGGGGTTGAAAGCCTTGGAGAGGCTTGGATAGCCTTTCCAGTTTGCAGCAGAGCCTGTCATTTCCTACTGCTTTGTTTTTGCAGGCTACTTCAGGTGTGGACAATATTAGACTGGCCCCAGATCCTGTTTTATTTGACAAACCTGGGCAACACCTCAGGGAGATTCACGGCTTGGGGACTGTGCAGAAGCCCTCATCTCACTGTGACCCTCACTTCTTGGGTGTAAAAAGAGAACACTCACAGCATTTCCCTGACCTAGGCTCCTTAGAGCTATGATTTGCACACATTTCTAAATAATTTGCAGAAGCAACCCACTCCACCATTCATTCTACATTTACTCATAATTATTTATTAAACACCTTGTCTTCTAGGTGCCAAGATACAAAGGTGAATGAGGCAGATAAGGCCGCAGCCCACAGGATTTTACAATCTAGTCCTGGAGGCAGACCAGGAGAAAATGAAAAGCTCACAGCTAGTGAAGAGCACTGTGCAGGAGCTGGTGCCCCATGAAATGGGACATGTGGGACACACCAGGAAGGCGGTGAGGGGTGCCTGTCAGAGGACTGGGAGCTGCAGGGCAGAAGGGCACAGATGCATGCTATCTCATCTCATCTTCATGCATTGCAGCCAGCGAAACTGATGCTCAGAGATGCTGAGTGCCAAGTCCAAGCTGAGAGGGCCTGGATTCAGGCAGTCTATCTCCCCAACTGACAGCATATTGCCGCAAAGAGCTCCAAGTCCTGGTCAGGAATTCCAATAGTGCTGAGCCTCCAGGTGGGACACTCAGCTCCAGGGTCCTTTCCTTGGCTCTGAGACATGGCCCTCCCTCTTCCTCCCCTGTACCTCTGTCACCTGTGCTCCCACTGCCCTCACACAGGCCACCTGAATAAGACATGGCCTAGTGGGGGGTGAGGAGTGAGGTGGTACTTTGTGTTTGCTTCCCCGTGGACAGTTCGATCACCAACATGGGGGACCCTGCCTGACTCCTGCTGCAGTGCCAGTGCCAGGCCCAGCCTGCTGCAGTGGCAGAGGGGCCATGGACCAGTAGAGGGGCCCAGCTCCCTCAGTAGGGTCCTGGGTGAGGGGAGGTGGCATCCTCTCCACAGGGGGCATAAGAACTTGCCCCACCTCTTCCCATAAGCTGCCCAAGGAAGCCTCCTCATCACACCTGAGTTGAGGGGGAGGAGGATTCAGGGAGAGGAGGTTCTGCACCACGGCACTAACCGACCATGTCTGTACGCTCTCCGACTCCCCAATGCATCTGTGAGGGCCTCAAGATCAGAAATCACGTCCTGTTTATGTCTCTCTGCCTGTTCTGCCTAGTGAGGCTTGGCCCCATGGGGGTGTTCCATAAGGCAGATCGAATGAATAAATGAAGAATGAACGAATGACAAACTGAAAGGAGGCCTCCACATCACTACAAAGCATCTGCCAAGGGCAGGCTAACGGTCATTGCAGGCAGCGCTGCTGTGGCTGATCTCAGCAGGGGCGTCTCCAGCCCTGTGCCGTGCCACATGACAGGGGACAGCAGGCATGAGAGCTGGGCACGGGTGAGCAAGCAGAGAAGGACAGAGATGCCAAGAGACAGAGTGGGCAGCATGCTGGGAGCAGGGGGCTGCTGCCTGGCCCCCCGGGGGGGGCCCTTTTGGGCAGGGCACAGGAGGCCTGGAAGTCAGCAGGCCCAGTGGGGGCCTTGCCAAGATGGGCAGACTCATAGCAGCCACACCAGCCAGGAGCACCCAGCCTGGCTAAGATGGAGCTTTTGGAGCAGAACAGACTGCGGCTCATGTCCCAGCTTTGCGTATCTCTAGCTGAGGAACTCATGGAACCGTGTGTGACCTCTCCAAGCCTCAGTTTCTATGTCTGTAAAATGTCAATGAGCATACCCAATCCTGTTGGAAGATGAAAATGTGTAGTGTGCAATGCGTGCATTCCCCTAGCTGGGTGCCTGGCCCAGCCAGTAAGTGGTGAAGGTGGCCTTGCAGAGCGTGCTTGTCACCCAGCCACCCACCATGGCCAGGCTGGAGCCCTGGGATGCCCACCCCCTTCACAGATATTGCAACCTGGAGTGGTGGCCTCTTTCCTTCCCTCCCTCCCTTCACACATACACCATACACTCAACATGTATTCATTAAGTGGTTACTATGCCTTGGCACTAGAGATACAGAAGTGAGTAATAAGCAAAAGCCCCAGCCTGCAATCTGCTTGCATTCTTCTTAGAGAGACAGACAAAAAATACAGACGCATCAAACCACGTATGTGAGGCGCCACTCTAAGGAAGAAAAACAAAACGCTAAACTAGCAGGGAAGGGCGAGGGAGCACTGGGGAGAGAAAATGTAATAAGGTGGTCAGGGACGGCCTCCCCAACAGGTGGCATCTGGGAGCTGGAGAAACGAGGGCATGGCCATGTGGGAGTCCTGGGAGAAGATTCCAGGTGCCGGGGTGAGCAGTGCCATTCCTGGGGCAGGGGCCATTCTGAGAAGCAACAGGGAGGCACTTGCAATTCGGGGCAGTGATGGAGAGTGGCAGGAACTGGGACAGAGAGGAAATGGGGGGACACAGAGGGCCCCTCACCCAGGTGGCCTCTGGTGCAGACATGGAGAAGGGCAGGCAGAGGTGGGAATCAGGAGCAGAAGATGCTGCCGGCCACACCAGGTGATCCTGGCCTCGCTCCATCTCACATCCTGGGAAGGTGGCTCCTGGCTTTGCCCAACAAGGCAGAAGTGCCCCCACCCACCCCACCTCAGCTTACTCTGGCCATTCCTCTGGTCCCAGGAGCCCTCGCACCCCACACAAGTGGGAGCCATCCCGAGTCAGGGCACAGTGCTGTTGACATTCACTGAACTGGGAGGGCCACTTTTAACCTCCTCTCCCCTTGTAGCTGGAGGTCATGCCCCGGCAGAGCCCCAACCATGCCTCTTTCCAGAGCAGCAGCACTCTCTGCTGGGGAGAAATTCTCCTGGCCGACTCCAGGCAGAGCCCAGGGCCGTGCGTGGGGATCAGTGTGAAAAATAACACAGATGGTGAGCTTCGCCATTTCCTGTACAACACATAATTAGGTTAGATAAGAAACTAGCTGTGTCTAAGTGCTATAAATGTCTATATTAAGCTATTTTGAAAGTGCCGAGCACTTTGACATTTGAGAGTTCAGAGTAATTGAGGTATTGAAATAAAATTGCTTCTGTTATTTAAAAGGTCATTATCGTCTTCAGCTAGATATATGAGGACTATTTTCCACTCTAGTGAGCCGTTCTCTCAGGCACAATTAGCATCGCTTGAGCAGAGGTCTGCTGGGGAGACTCCCACCCGGCAGCCCCCGCCAGAGGCCCCAGGCAGTCATTAAGACCCAGGGAGCACAGGGAAGCAGAGGAAAGCCTCTGACACCCAGAATCCCGGCTGCCTAGGGAGAGCCACCACTGCCCAGCCCACACCGGCTGTGGACCAGTCCCTGCGCAGGGGCTTACTGTGCAGTTCTGCCTCATCCTCAGAAAGTCTTCAAGGATGCCACATTGTCAGAGCATTGTGGGTGAGGAAACTGAGGCCCCAGGTTGGCCACATGCAGTGAAGCAGCAGGGGTGCGGCCAGCAGGCCCGGGAAGGGAGATCTGCACTGAAGGCCGTGCGCTGAGCAAGGAGCAGGCCCAGACAGGGGCCAGACATGTGCTGGTCACTTTCACCAGACCCCTGAGCCCCTCCCTGCTCAGGGCTCACATAACATTGCTTCAAGGATCCAAATCAGGTACAAACCTCAAACAACTACTAGGATGTTCTACTATAAAAACCAAATATTGCAGCTTTTCTCATTCAAGCCACTTCAATCCCCCCTTATCACTGAGTTAGATAGAATGGTCTTAATTACAAATTAGATACCTAATTTAGTGACTAATTTAGTAACTAAATTTTATCCTTGGTTATCATTAATTTAATATGTCACAATTTCTAAATGTCCCTCAAAGAGATCATTGACTTCCAAAGACATCTTCATTGCCACAGTGTGGGACCTTGTGCTCCTGAAAGGCGAGGAATGGCAATGACAGCAGCCCAGGCACATGAGGGGTCTTCACAAAGCTCGTGGAAAATGCTTATGATGAAAAAACTATGATGCATTTCAAATTTTTTGCATCAAAATAAAGTCATAATAACTCATTATAACATTTTGAACAGCATCTAGTTTGAGACACTAAGAAGGATCAGACATCAATTTGAAAAAGGCCCTTTGAGAACAACATGAATTTTGCTAAAATTGAAGTAAGAACAAACATCAAATTTATTGTGAAGTTTGGGTAAAAGAATGGTGAGATTATCAATGCCTTAACAAAAGTTTATGAGGACAGTGCCCCAAGGAAATCAGCAGTTAACAAATGAATAACTCGTGTTGAGAAGGGACGAAACAATGTTGAGGATGAAGCCTGCAGCAGGAGACCATCCGCATCAGTTTGTGAGGAAAAAAATCCATCTTGTTTGGGCCCTCGTTGAAGAGGACCAATGATTAACAGCAGAAACAAGAGCCAACATCATAGACATCTCCACTGGCTCAGCTAATACAACTCTGAGAAAAATTAAAATTGAGCACACTCCACTCCATGGTGTCAAAACCATTGTGATCAGCAGACAAGAACAGAGCTTTCAATGAACATTTTAAACAAGTGTGATCAAGATCCTGAAGCATTTCTTTGAAGAATCGTAACAGGAGATGAAACATGACCTTACCAGTATGATCCTGAAGACAAACCATGATCAAAACAACACCTACCAAGAGGTGGAAGTGGACCAGTCACAGCAACAGTGGATGGGTCAAGAGGAAAGGTCATGGCAACAGTTCTGCGGGATGCTCTGGGTGCTCAAGGCATTTTGCTTGTTGACTTTCTAGGGGGCCAAAGAATAATAACATCTGCTGATTATGAGAGTGTGTTGAGAAAGTTAGACAAAACTTTGGCAGAAAAACACCCGGGAAAGCTTCCCAGAGAGTCTTTTGCCACCACGGCAGAGCTCCTGCTCATTCCTTTCATCAAACAAGAGCAATTTTGTGACAGCTTCGATGGAAATCATTAGGCATCCATCTTACAGCCATGATTGGGCTCCTTCTGACTTCTTTTTCTTTCCTAATCTTAAAACATATGTAAAGAGCATCCATTTTTCTTCATTTAATAAGGTAAAAGACTGCACTGACATGGTTAAACTCCTGGGATCTTCAGTTCTTTAGGCTGACTAAATGGCTGGTATCACCATTTACAAAAGTGTCTTGATGTTGATGGAGTTTATGTTGAAAAATAAAGTGTATATATATATATATAAATTCAATTTTCCCATTAACTTTTTGAAGTCCCCTTGCATTTATAGGGCACTGGGTCTATGAGAGGCCATGTGCTGTTTATGATGAAATGACTCTTAGGAAACATGCACCCTTTGAAAGCAGGGACTCAAACAGGTCCTTACACACCCATGTTCATAGCCTCACTATTCACAACAGCCAAAAGCAGAAACAACCCAAATGTCCATGCACAAATAAATGGATGCACAAAATGTAGTTATACATCCAATGGAATATTATTCAGCCTTATACAGGAAGGAAATTCTGACGCATGCTACAACATGGATGAACCTGGAGGACATTATACTAAATGAAATAATAAGCCAGGCACAAAAAGATAAATCCCATATGATTTCACTACAATGAGGCACTTAGAATAGGCAAATGTATAGAAATAAAACCATTCTATTATAAAGATACATACACGTGTATGTTCATTGCAGCACTATTCACAATAGCAAAGACATGGAATCAACCCAAATGCCTGTCAATGATAAACTGGATAAAGAAAATGTGGCACATATACACCATGGAATACTATGCAGCCATAAAAAGGAATGAGACCATGTCTTTTGCAGGGATATGGATGAAGCTAGAAGCCATTATCCTCAGCAAACTAACACAGGAACAGAAAACCAAACACCACATGTTCTCACTCATAAGTGGGAGTTGAACAATGAGAACACATGGACAGAACACACAACGAGAACACACAATGAGGCCTGTCAGTGGGGCAGGGGAGGGAGAGCATCAGGATAAATAGCTAATGCATGTGGGGCTTAATACCTAGGTGATGGGTTGATAGGTGCAGCAAAGCACCATGACACATGTTTACCTGTATAACAAACCTGCACATCCTGCACATGTATCCCGGAACTTAAAATAAAATATTTTTTTTAAAAAAAAAGAAACAGAAAGCAGAGTGGTGGTTCCTAGAAGCTGGTGAGTAGAGGGGGATGAGGAGTTATTAATGGGGACAGTTTCAGTTTGGGATGTGGAGAAATTCTGAGACGGATGGCAGAGGTGGTTGAACAGCAATGTGATGCACTTAATGCCACTGAACTGTACACTTGAAAACAGTTAAAATGATAAATGTCATGTAAGTTTTACCACAATCAAACAAACAAAAAATAAAAATAGGGAAACATGCATCCTAGTGGGGGCAACCTGGCAGGGGCACATGCAGTGTACTGGAGCGCTCAGAGGGTGGATGCAAGGTCATCCGTTCTGCGTGGGTCTGACTTGGCATTGTGCATGTTTAAAAGCTCCACTTCTCTCTGTTTCAAGATGTCAGTGTGTGAGCTGCAGAGTCACACAGTTACTCATAAGAAAACATGGAGCCTGTCTGAACATCACAGATTGCGGGGCAGACAGTGATGTGGTGTCACTGGAGGATGAAAGGCAACTTGATATGGATGAAGAGCATGAGGAGGTGAGCCTGCCTGGGTATAAGGAGGCAGCAGGAGATGCCCTGCCTTCGTTAAATAGCTAGGAAGTCCTAGAGTGGGCTGAAATTAGACCAATTCCTGGTCCTTCCTCGGAGAGAGTACTTAAAATATGTATGTGTTGAATTCAGGGGAAAAATACAATATACCAGGAACACACTTTGCAAACTATAAGCAACTTACAAACATAAGTGACTCTCACAACCTTGCTCCTGAGCTGGGATGAAATAATATTTTGTCTTTTGCTTTTTAAACATCAGTTCAAGCCTGTACACAGTAGCCTGAAACTATCTAGATACTGAGACCAGGCTTCTTCTTAGGAAGTTGAGGACATGGTTTGAAGCAATTCTCCTGCCTCAACCTCCTGAGTAGCTGGGACTACAGGCGCATGCCACCATGCCTGGCTAATTTTTGTATTTATAGTAGTGATGGGGTTTCACCATATTGGTCAGGCTGGTCTCGAACTCCTGACCTCAGGCGATCCACCCACCTTGGCCTCCCAAAGTGCTGACATTACAGGCATGAGGCACCACACCTGGCCTGGGGTGCCTTTAGATGCTGCTGGGAAGAGCTGAACTGAATGTGTGGGACTAGCCCTGAGCTGACTCTCTGGTCCACACTGGTCCAGTGTTTCTCCGTAAAAATGTACCAGCTCTTTCTTGTTTTACAGAGAAGGAGCCTCTGCAGGGCCCCAAGGTGTGAACACTCAAAATTCCCATCAAGGCCACCCTGGCCCCACCACAGCAGAGGGTGCCGCCAGCCACCTCAGCCATGTCCCCACCCCCAGACAAGCGTGTTATTTCAGGCTGGTCTTTGATGTATGGAAACTGGCAGAGGGGGCTGCCAACAGGATAAATATAGCAGTGCTTTTTTTTTTTTTTTTTTTTTTTTTGCTGAGTTGTGGAAGCTTTGGACAATGTTATGGTTTGGGGTAGAGAATTTGGATGCCTTCAGTTAGAAACAAAATCTATAGGGAAAAAAAAGGAAATCCCTGCCTTGTAGGTTGTGGTTTTTGTTTTGTTTTTGTTTTTGTTTTTGTTTTTTAGTTTTCAAAGCACCTTCCCAGTCCTTCTCCACAGTTAGTTGTATTTCTAAGTATTGAGAAGCAGTGTGAGGTAGTAGCTCTGTGGCAGGCGGCAGGGATAGTGTGGTGATCCAGCTGACATGGCCTGCCCTCACTGTCCCCAGGAGAGAAGAAAGCCATCCTTTAATGACCTTGTTCCCCAAGGAAGAACAGTCTAAGGAAGGAAGACCCTGCCAGACAAGCCCTGCTAGGAGCTGGGGACTGATCGCCAGTGTCAGGGAAGATCCCCGGCAGCGATTGGAGCTGACCCTTGTGGAACAGTCTCTGTGCCGGGCACAGTGCTCCATGTGTTCACACAGGTCATATGACATTAGCAGAGGGTTTTATCTCCAGGCCACACCAAGAGCAAGCTGATGAGGGAGCCAGCCCTGGGTTCTCTACCTCCCAGCATGACTACTCCCAGCTCCAGGACTGTGGGACAGCTCGGCCCTGGGGAGCAGCCTCCCATGTCCCTGCAGCATCCTCACCTGCCCCTACCCTCTGCCCTGGAGACAAATTTGTTCCAGATGGGAAGGTGACTGTTTAAGTCCTGTTGGCCCTACCACTTTTCAAATGAGGACGCTGCAGGTCAGTGAGCTCAAATGGCTTCTCAAAGACACAGAGCTATGGAAAAGGAGACTTGAGTTTTGGACCAGGGCTTCTGACCCTAAAGGCAATGCTCACACTACAGTGAGAAAAGCCATAGCTGACCCAAGAGAAAGCAAATGGCGTGGTATGTGAGGAGAAACAACTCCAGACACCAAGCCCCTGCTGGGAAATCCAGTCCTGAGTCTGGTGCCAAAGCCAGACAGCACAGCTTGGAACGCTCAGTTAGTTTACAGCCTGCATGTGACACATACTATCGTTTTACTTGCAAATAGAATAACGAGACAGGGAGAGAGGGCGGGGCAGAGAATGAAATGAAAACAGAGAGAGATTTGGAGCAAGGTTGGATTAGGAAGAGAATGTGCAAGAATGCAGAGGAGATGCAAAAACAAAACAAAGAAACAGCAACAACAACAAAAAACCCAGCTGAGCTATGACGGAGCTATGATGGAGGGCAGGTGCACGTGAAGGACAGGTGGAAGCCAAGGCTCTCTGCAGGTTTTCAGGAATTGCCCCCAGATGGTGGTGTCAGCCTCAAGTAGCGTGGTTGCTGTCCAGATTGAGATAGACAGGAGAAGCCTCCAGGGTTGAGGGGTCAAGAAAACAATGTCTTTGCACACCCATGTCTGTTAACTCAAGAAGTTCCAAACCCTGGGTGAATAACCTCACTGACATCTCTTCCAGCCAGTCATGTTCTGCCAATGGTCAGGTGGAAATAAACAGGTGATTGTACATTAACAACTGTCTCCATCTTTACTCAGACATCTGGAATCAACCATGGGGACAATAATTTTCATATAGATTCCAAATCTGTCCAAGAAAAGCAAATAGAAGCTAGAATTAACTAGGCCCTCCAGCCCCTTTCACTGGGGATGAGAGTGTGAAGAATGCCTGGATTTAGAGAGGGCTTAAGGCACAGAACTTTTCTCTGCAATGAATCTTTTTGTCTTTTGGCTACTCCATAGGCATACCAGAGTATCCTTTTCACTGTAGCATGTATTCTAACTTCTAAATGGCCTCAGTTTCCTCATCCTGGAACAAGACTACCTTGTGAGCTGGTTGGGAGAGACAGTGTGAAGCCACCAGAGCCCTCTTCGCTTGTTCACTACTTGAAATCCCTTCAACCCATCTCAGTTCCCAGGTAGCTTCTGGGTCCACTGTTTATTACAGTCCCCGAGGTGGGCTGGCCACCAAGGGGCCAGATGCTCCTGCTCTCTGGGACCTGGCACTTCCCCAGAAGAGGCCTGCTTCCCCGGAAGAGTCCCACTCCCTGACCAGGGCTGGCCCTACTGGCTGGTCTTTATAGTCCAGGAAGGTTCCCGGCCTCTGCCTCCTGGCAGATTCTTGCCCGTCCTCCAGGGCTCAACTCAGACAGACACTTCCTCCAGAGAGTCTATCCTAACTCTTTCCTCTTTTTAGTTTCCTGGGCACCTTGGGATTACTTCTCATTAGGTTCTTATACCAGAACGTCTTTTGGTTCTGATATAACTCGTACTTCCTATGACATAATAGGAAGAGCACAGGATTGGTACTGGGAAACTCTGAGTTTGAATCCAGCTCTACAACCAACAGTGTGGCCTTTGGCAAGTCTCTTATGATGACCCTGAACCTCATTTCTCAGAGCCATCCAGTAGCAATGATGCCACCTGCCTTTCAGGGCTGCCATGCAGTCCCTGGCACCATATCTGGCAAACAGAAGATACTCTGGCAACAGTAACCATCATAAGATGTTTTGCCTATTGGTGTGCTTCTATGTGAACACATGAATACCCTGTGAATTCAGTGTCTGACATAGTAGGAGCTCAGCAAAGATTTATGGAACTGACGTTGACCTCTGAAATGTCCCTTGAGCAAGCTAAGCTTATCTAGGAGACAGTTCCCACTCCCGGAATGGCTGACCGTGCTTCTTTCAGTTGGAGGTGCCCAGCTGCCACCTTCCAATGAATCCTCCCATCCAGCCCTGCTGGAGAAGGCTGGGCCTCAGCTGTCCTCCAGGGTTGGGCAGGGAGGCCACAGACAAGAGCCAGAGCATAAGGAGCTATGGAAGGGGCAGAGAAAGCCTGAGTCCAGATCCTGATGCCCACCCTGGATCTCTGTTACCTAAACTCTCCTTTAAATCGTGGTCTTTTGTATAAAAGGCGGGGAACGAAAGGGGAGTTTAAGTAGACAACCTCTAGTATCTCTTTTAGTGAGGACATCCTATAGAGAGGTCATGTTCCTGGAAACCAAGTCACCATCTTCTGGCGCCTGGGAAGGCCTGCACTGCTACCTGGGGGTGGAGATAAAATCTGCCACTGCACAGCAAGGGCCTCCTGAGTCCCACTCTCCTGCCAGGGCCTTTCTTTGATTGTCCCTCCATTAACGCATCAAAGAACCCCCAGAAGGCGTCTTCCTAGGTATCCCTGGGGTCAGTCCTTATTATGCGCACCTGCTGCTTGCCTCCTGAGGGATGAGGCACTTCCCATTGAACTTGTCAGCTCTGTGCTGCCACAGGGGCTGTCATCACAGCCAGCAGCTGTGTCGGTGGTGATCAGGGTTGGGAGAGCATGGGACCCCACCTGGGCTTCCTGCTCCTCTGGTTCCAGACGCTGCTGAAGACAGGGCTGGGTGGCTGGTTGCCTGTGGGGATCTCACCAGTCCCAAGGCTTGCTTGCAGCACACCACGGGCTCTGATCATGGTCGCTGCTGCCACTGCCATGGGACATGCCCACGCCCAGCACAGGCTTGCTCTTGCAACCGTGAAGCTCCACACCACACTGGGCTGGGCTTCCAAGGTGGCAGCTCACAGCCACCGAGGCCTGGATTAACAGCACAGAGGGGAAACCACAAGAGGTGCAACCAGAAAGGTAGGCGGGAGCCAGGTATGAAGGGCCTTGCTACTCCTCGAGATGCTGGGCATCCTGAGGGCAGTCGGGGCAGGATGTCGGGCAGGGGTAACTCGGCCAGTCTGCATGTCGGAGGGTGGGTTAAATGGCAGGGAACAGGTCAGGGGTAAGAGTGGTGGTCCATGAGAGAGGTGATCAGAGCTGATGGGAAGCAGGAGCTGTGTGAATGGAGACAATGGGGAAGGTGCCGGCATGCAGGGGAGATGGACAGGAGAGAGGAGGGCTCCAGCGCTGCCATCCTGGGCCAGCTAGCTGAGCTCTTCTGCTTCTTCATCTGCAAATTGGCATAGAGTAGCACTGGCTTAATGAGATAAGACAGAAAACGTACTCACCACAGTGCCAGGCGCCTGGTATTTTCAATAAGTCAGCAGTGTTTCTGCTGCTGTGGCTGGTGGACCATATCTCTAATGCTAGATTTGCAGCTTTAGCCACGGGGTGAGCGGTAGAGCCCTAACCAAGATGGCTGGGTATCAAGGGGTGCAGGGTGCTCTGATGCATTCAGTATTGGGTGAATCTTCCAAGATTCATGAGGGAACTGCAAGGGGGGAGCTCGTGGGTGGACGTGGAGCTCAGGAGAGGGCTCCATGGGGGCTGTGGAGGTGGGGTCCTAGGGATACAGCTGAACAGTGGTCGGAAATAAGACATTCTCTGCAAGAGAACACATGCTCAGCAGCAAACCCCAGAGGGCTTGGGCAGAACTGAGTTCAGGGGAGGGGGAGCAAAGGCAGCCAGTAGAGGGTGAGAGACAGACAGCAGGGAGCAAGCAGTGTAGACTCCAGGCTGCAGAGAGAAGGAACCAGAGGAGAATAGTGGCTTGGGAGGGGTCTATGCAGGTTGAGAAGCACTTGTCATTTTGGAGATGGAAGGAGAAGTTGAAGGTGCAAAAAAGACGAGGGGTTACATGGTGAAAGAGAACCCCAAGGAAACTAGAAATGAATCCTGATGAGGTGGAAGAATAAGGAGAAGCAGGAACAAGACATTGTAAGAATGAAAGAGCAAAAGAACTAACACAGCTAACTCCATTTTCAATTAAGGGAGCCCTTATCCATTCCTGCATGTAGGCTAGGATAATTTTAGGGCACTGAGATAAAATGCAAAAACAGTAATCATGTAGTTTTTGAAGCTAACTCTGGGATTAAAGAAGAAGTATGTAAACAACTATGTTTCGTTGAAGGTTTATAGGAGCTTTGTGATCTGACCAAGGACAAAGGAGTTTCCAACTTCCTGGACCCTCGCTGGTGCCCAGATGTTAGCAGTTGTTGGTCATATCTTTAACATAAAAAGAGCCTAGAATTTGTACTGACTTGAGATGGTCTCTGCAACACTAGTCTGCCATCTCCTCAGGCTGCCAGCTCTTGAATGAGCCTGCTTTTCCTTCCACCAAATCTTGTCTCTCAAGTTTGGCTTCCAACAGCAAGCAGGAGAACCCAATTTCAGTTACAACATTTTAAGGAATTCCAAACTGACTATGAAATGGACTGGGGTGCAGTCACAGGGAACTCAGAACTGGAGTACTGTGAGAACCTGGGAACCCACACATGGGCTGAGGGAGAAAAGAGATGGAGGAGACCCCACAAAGGGGAGGATTGGGTAGCCCCAATCCTTAGCTGAGCCAAAGATCAGCCCTGCAACAGGTCAGGGTTCCTCCAGCCAACAGGAGTGAGGGTGGGAGCAGAGAGGCTTCCTGAAGCCAGAGCTTAGTGCAAGAGGCAGTTTTAGGGTTAGAATGCCTGGAAGGTCGCCAGGCTGGCAGGTACCTTTCCATCTCCTTAGTTTGCCCAGCTTCCTCATGATGTTCTCTGGGTCCATTGTGGGCAGGACACTGGCTTAGGACCCTCTCTAAAGGCTCCATCTTTTGTGGACCACAGACCCCTTTTAGAAAACTGAAGAGAACATCAGACCTTCACACACACAACACAAACGTCTGCATAAAAATTCCTGGGTGTTGTTGGCTTCCCTGAGATCCCTCCGTAGACCCAGGAATCTGAGGTACTAAGTGTACACATAAACAGGAAGTAATCATCCTGGCCACCCCCGCATGTAGAAAGCTGTCATAAAGGAAAACAGAAGGCTGATTCCTTCAGCACAGCCCAGAACCCCATACAGACCACCTACTAATGAGCTTTCTCCTCGTTGTTGATGGAGGACGCTTGTAATAAAGTTTAATGTGGAAGAACAAGGTGCATTTAACCAAAGCTGTAAACATCTCTAATTATATTTAAAACTGTAGAGTACAGTACATTAACATTTAACAATCAGACACTAAATTGGAGTGACACTAATAGCATTGTGTTTATTAGAAATTGGGCACCAAGTCGTCTTTCACCAGTGACAACAGAAGGAACAGAAAACCTCCATGGCCACCCTTCCCCACCACGCTGCGTGTTCAGGAAGAGTCTTGTCCAAATCCCCACCCCCTGAGAAGATAAGGATTGCTCTGGGGAAAATACTCTCAGCAGACCAGACACAGCTCAGCGCCCACATCTGTTAGCCTTATGCACTGGGGAATGTTTTTTTTTTCCCAGAGAAAGAAAGCACTTTTAAAAAGGAGTAATCAATTAATTCAGAATGAGCAAAGGCTCAACCTCTATTCTCCCTGCCCTCTGCAGAGTTCACACTGCGGAGCCCTTCTTCCTTTGAGAGTCTCCTAGGAGCAGCTTTCTCTTGGCTCTCCCCTGCTGCTGTGACTGTCACTGTCCCCTGATCTCCACCTGGATCTCCTCGCCTGCTGCATACCTGCCAGCATGGATGCTCCCCACTGCTCAGGCCCAGCCCTTCCCCTCCTCAATGTGCAGGCAGCCTCTCCCTGGGAATCTTGCCCACTGTCAGGGCTTTGGCTGTGACCTATGCCCTGGGGACACCCCCTTTCCCGCAATGAGCACCAGATCCATGTTTCCAACAGTTTACATCCTTGCCACTCAAAGTGTGGTTCAGGGAACAGAAGCATGGACATCCCTGGGAGCTTGTTAGAAACTCAGAATCCCAGGTCCTATTCCAGACCTCCTGAGCCAGGATCTACATTTTTTTTTTTTTTTTTTTTTTTGAGACGGAGTCTCACTCTGTTGCCCAGACTGGAGTGCAGTGGCATGATCTCGGCTCACTGCAAGCTCTGTCTCCCAGGTTCATGCCATTCTCCTGCCTCAGCCTCCCGAGTAGCTGGGACTACAGGCACCCACCACCATGCCTGGCTAATTGTTTGTATTTTTAGTAGAGACAGGGTTTCACCGTGTTAGCCAGGATGGTCTCGATCTCCTGACCTCGTGATCTGCCCGCCTCAGCCTCCCAAAGTGCTGGGATTACAGGCGTGAGCCACCGTGCCCACCCAGGATCTACATTTTAACAAGATCTCGATGATTTGTGCATGCATTAAGGTTGAGAAAGCACTAGTCTACGTGCCCATCTATCTGGACACCCCACAGCCACTCCAGCCCAGCATGGCCATGCTAAATGCAGACCCCTCCCCTACACCACGAATTTCTGTTTGGTTTTCCTTCCTGATGAACAGTTTCTATCCTATGTATGGAGATGGGAGTGTGGTCTGGAGTGGGGTCAATGTCCCTGCCATGTGGCTGCCTCACTTTGTAATGGGCTCCAAATGATACAGAGCTGGGTCACCTGGGTTTCACTGCAGTCTCCTGGATCAGGGATACTGGAAAGATGTCATGTTTCACATGGAAGCCAGGCTAAGCTTTAGGCTGACACAAAAAGACTCCCTCCAGCATGCAAGTGGCATGGCTCTTTTTTGTTACCACGCTGTTCCCTTCCACCTGTTGGTGCCAGTGCCCCTCAGTCCTCCTCTGGTCCTGCTGGTGTCCCTCTCCAAACCTGAGGCCTCCCTTCCTTAGGGACAGCATCAGTCCTGGAGCCCTCCACCGGGAGCTCTCCATTGACAAGGGCGTCGTCAGAGCCCAGGGTGGGGCCCACTCAGGCAGCAGGACACACAGTGCAGCAGGAGCTCAGGGGCTGCAATGCAGCCACTGGGTGTGCCCTAATTGGGCACCCTGGGTACTGATATCAGTATTTTGTTTGTTTGTTTGTTTGTTTGTTTTGCTTCCTGTTCTGGGAAGCAACTTTGATGCATACTGTATTCAAATTCTTTATGCAATCTGACTGGCTTGACCAAAACCAGGATTTAAACTGCAGAGTAATTAGAGAGTTTATGGAAGAGAAGAGTCTGGGGATGTTAGGGACTTGGGTGGAGTCCTGCCCTTCCAGGACATTCTCCTCCCTGCTGCTTGCTCAGTGTCTGTTGCCTTCCAAGTCTTCTCCACTAGGCAGGAGATGTGGCAACAGATAGATATGTGTCATTCCAGCTTCACTGCCCAAGGCAAAGATGATTTCTTTCTCCCCAGGATTTTGATATTCTAGGGGGCCATGTGCATGCTTGGGACCATTTCTGGCATGAGATCCATTCTTGGCTCAGCCTAGGTTACAGTCATGCATATCGCAGGCTGTGATGAGCAGGGCCATGAATAATCCCCAAAGCGAGGGGGTCTTTGGGCTTATTGCTGTGTGGGCCAGCCCACATTATCATACACTAAAAATGTATTTTCTAAATGCCCCATGTTGTCTTCACTCTCACAAGAGTCAGGAGGTGGGAGGCCTGGCTTTTCCTTATTTTCCCCGTGAGCTAACAGAGTGGCGGTACATTCGTAAAGAGGTGACTCTAAGGAATCCCAGGCCTCTCCTCCACTACAGCTGCTTCAGGGCAGGCCTGGGGGCTTTGGCTTGGCAAGACAGTTTCACCCAGGTGGATGCCCCTTCATACCTCCCGGCTTCCTGTGCTGACTCCATGTCAACCATGCCAAGGCCAAAACTCACCACCAAATCTGAGAGCATCTGCTGTCTGCCTGAAAGAAGCCACTGCACTCTAAGCAATGGGTTCATACTTGTTTTAGCTTCATTTAAACATTTAAGCAATGGTCTGTTTTGAAAATTACTCATATGTAGTTTCTGCCATTGATGCCTTATAGTGAAAACAAATTGACAAACTTTCCCTAATTTCTATTTCAATGATATGTGATATGTTTCCCCTTATCTTTGGAAATGACAATGCATGATTAGTGGTCCATGGATAAAGAATGAATGAGTGGGCACATTTTTTTAAGCTTACTATGGCAATAATGTCAATATATCCTCTCAAACAAGCACCAGATACAAGTCATCCATTGCTTCCAGTTCTGAGCACAGCTTGGGCGTTTGCTTCTGGAGATAACAGTGGGACCAGCTCTGCCTGGATGCTGTCCATAGCTTCCAAGATTCCCCTGGGCAGCATTTTCAGTAGGAGGAGATAATCTGCAGGTCCCCATTCACACACCTTAGTGTGGATTCATGCAGTGATGACCACAGTTTTGGAGAAAGAGGCTGGATTCAATCTATAATATAACAATGACTGGTTTGACTCTAACTGGGAGCTACCAGCTCTTAAGAGCATGTGTTCTTGGTAGAATGTGTTCCTGTCCGTGCATAATAACCCTAAGCTCTCCTTGGATTTAAGTGGGTGGGTTTGGGGGTGAATGAAGTTCATTTCCGTTCTGCAGAGGCCTAAGGGGCCTGGGAAGATATTACCCCCTGGCCCGTTGCCCTCTTCCCACCATGTCCTTTTCATGTGCTCCCTCTCCTTCCCATTTGGCAGCCCCAGAGCCCCACAAACCCATAAGGCTCTTTGGGCAAATTAGGAGATCATCCTCTGCCCTCAAAACACTATACATCTGTCAGAACACTGCCACGATAAAATTAAAAATCCCTGTGATAATTATGATATAAATGGTGTGCTAACCATATATCCTCCCCTCCCAAAGAGATGCTCAAAGAAGTTCTAGTGAGTTCTTCCAAACAGGTCTTTCTTCCTCAAAATCTGTATGGTTTATTCACTGCCTTTGAGATCTGGCAGAGAGAGAGAGACACAGGTGTTATCCAAAGAGGGTGAACTTCCACTTTGTAAAGGCAGACCGGTTTGCTCCCAGAAAATCAATATCTGCTTCCAATTTGGACCCTTTCCAATAAACCATAAACTCTCATGAGCCTCTGGGAACATTACTGTAGGGCTAAGTTGGTGGACATATATTTGGTTTTTAAAGTTATTGCAATGATACCTTAAATAGTGAAGAAATTTTCATTTTGAAAATGCAGACTGGCTTTAGCATGAATGTCAACACAGAGCATTTGTGTAGCAATTTACAGTTTCTAGAACTGGCAAGATTCATTATCCCATTTTACCCTCAAGAATTCTATGGTAAGTTAAGTCATCTTTACACAAACATGGAGTCTGAGGCCATTGGGGGATAAGAAATTCAGCCAAGTTCACACAGCTATATAGAGGGCACAACTCATACCCCAGCTGTGTTTAAAATAGATAATTTATCATATATACATGGTCCACTACATAGTCAAACAATTTCTATAGTGTGCAGTAAATAGCCACCCAGACTATACTCACATCAAGAAATGTCCTCAACAACACAGTTGACAGGATGGTGCTTTCAGAATGGATCCCCTGCCAGTGAGTCCAAGATTCCTGTGTCCCAAAGGTCCACAGAGCAACTTCCCCATGCACCCTGACCCCCATTCAAACCCATTAGAATCACACACAAGGTTGCAATGGGCAAGGCACTTGGCAAGAGGAGAGTCTTCAGAACACACTTTCCAGCTTGGCGTGTACTTCCCACTCTCCTACCCTGAGGGCACCTGGCAGCAGACACCCTCAGGCGCTGAATCAGAGGTGACTGAGCTTGGCACACAGTGAAGAGGCCCATGCGCTCCAGTGTGTCTTCTGATGGCCAACACCTGTGCTCCTTTGGAAAAGGGTGAGTAAGCACTTCTTAGAGAGTGTGTTTCTCTATCAGTACAGGTCCACCTTGTGAAAGGGCTGGAAGCCCTCTAGAATGGTGTTCTTCTTGTCCTGCGGCCTCGGGGTCTCATAGGTGGGCACCATGGCATTCAGTGCCATACTTCTAGTCAGTCTGTCCCTCTGGCCTTAATCTTCAGGGTCAGTGCATCTATTTAAAACAAGAGATGCCATCTCAGGTGGTGCTGGCAATCAGCAGTTGGCTGTGGCCCTGGCAATGCCATCTGATCCTTGGAAAACCAACATATGTGCCATCTTACAGTTGAGTCCATAATGGCATTTCCTCTAGCTATATACTGTGAGCTGGTCTCGTGGATACAGGAAGAGTAGAGAGTAAAATTAAGATTTAAAAATGATTTTAAAGAAAACCTGGCGAAAGAGGAGAAAAATGTGAAGGGGTTTGGCTCAGCAGAAAATCTCCTTGGCTGCTCTCAGGATCAGAATCCTTATGCTCAGGGCTCAAATCCAGGCGCATCTTGTCCTGGGAGATCTGTCAAGAGCTGTGGCCCCTATTCTTTTGGGGAGAGCAGCCTTATACTTCTTCGAAGGCACCCAGAATGCCGCTGAAAAGGGGCTCCCCACCACTCAGAAGGCATGGGTGAAAATACAGACATAAAGGCTTTGTCTCCAAGGCTTCATAAATCACTGGGTGGCAGGTATTAAATAGAACCTTGGGGGAGGACGCTGTACTACAGCTTGTTCTCCTCGAAGAGGATCTGGGCGTAGACAGTGCTGGTGGGGGCGCCTTTGGCAGCCCGGTGGGGTTTGATCAGCTCCAGCTCGGCATAGGTTAAGTTTTCCTCAGCAATCTTTGGCTATAAAAGAAAAAACAAAACAAAACACAATTCTAGCTGACCACAGGAGTTCTACATCACACATTCATTCATCAAGCATGCATGTTCATAGCATTTTGGGATTCAGAGAGGGATAAGTGGACAAGAAATTTAAGAGACTACATAATATCCAATAACATAATTAATAAGATAGATCTCATTGTCTTCTACAGAGCACTATGTCCTGCAGTGAGATCCTATGATTTGCTTTCAAGTTGACATGAAACACTCACAAAAAAAATGACTAAACACAAGGCTAAAATAAAACTTTAATGCTGAAGAGTAAAAATAATGTAACTAATGGTCTCTGACCAAAAGGGAAATATAAAGGTGGGGATGGAAACAAAAAAATTCTAAAAATTAAAAACAACACTAGAATGCCACCACCTAGAAATTTTTGTAAATGACTTAGTATAAAACTATAATTTCAAAATATCTTGAAAATAATGCTAAGGAAAATATTCCTTGCCAGAACCTAAAGCCTATGTTTGAAGCAGTGCTGGGAGAAAACCATTGCCTGAAATACTTATGCTAAACAACATCAATTAAGTAAGTCAGGCCTCCAACTCAAGGAGTTAGAAAAAGAGGAATAAAATAAAGAATAGCAGAAGGAAGAACTTCATAGAAATAAACCCAGACTGCATAAATCACCAGTAAAACAGATAAACTGAAAAATAAATTAATCAAGATAAAAAGGGAAAAAGCATTAAGTGAATAAAATAAAAAATAAGATAGACACAAACTAAATGAAGGAAGTTTAAAAATGTTTAAACAAGGCAGTTTGCTGAATATACTGAAAAAACTTTGAAATACAGGATAAAATGCATTATGTTCCAGAAAAACAGAAATTATAAACATTAACTCCAGGAAATCTGAATGTACCATCAAAAAGGAAGGAAGGAAAGAAGGAGGGAAGAAGGAAGGAAGGAAAAAAGGAGGAAGGAAGGAAGGGAGGGAGGGAGAGAGGGAGGAAGGGAGGATATCATTTATTAATACAAATTTTAAGTTAAATTTACTCAGAGAGAATGAAGTACATTAAAAGATAGATAATCATATTCAAGTTTATTTTTTTCAGAAATGCAAGGATGGTTTGATATTAAAAAGTCTATTAATAACATTCATAATAGTAATAGATCAAAAGAGAAAAGGCATATGATTATAGATGCTAGAAAGGTACTTAATACCATTAAAAACACATTTTTGTTTAAAACAATTTTTGAATGAAGTAGGTGTAGACATATATTTTCTTAATATGATTAAGGAACATTATTAAAATAAAGAATAATTGGTGATTCAAATCTAGTGATATTAACAATTAAACCTAAAAGTTATTTTTCAATAAATGCTGTTGGAATACTTGGACAGCCATTTGAGAAAAAAAAATCACACCCTTATATCATTCTTCACCCCAGGTTAATTCCAAATGAATTAAAAATTTTAATGTGGAAAATAAACCTATAAAAGTACTATAAAATAGGTGGGGAGTTTTTTAAAAATAGCCTCCAAGTATGGAAATAATTTTAACATATGACACAAAACCCAGGAGCAATGGAAAAAAAGATGTGTGTACATTTTCATGCTACACATGGCAAAACAGTCTCTAAATAAAATTTTAAAAAAACTGAAAAAATGAGGAAGATATTTACAGCTCATATTAAAGGGCTTTGCAATTCAACAAAGATAATAATCAAGTTTCCACAAGCAAATTCAGCAAAGGACAACAGACAGGACCAGCAGTTCATGGGAAAGAAAAATGCATGCATCTCGGACACAGATGAAATGATACTCACCCTCTCATAATCAGAAAACCAACACTTAAAGTCACACTTAGACATCATTTATTTGTCTTTCAAGTTGCCAAACATTGAAAAAAAAAAAAGGCTGACAAAACATAGAGGTCCTCTCCTCTACTATTGGTGGGAGTCTTTCTTGGTACAAGCAAATAACTGTAAACACTTAAATGGGTATCAGTAGGAGATGGGTGCATTCGTATAACGCAATATACGGTGCAGTCTTTAAGAATGAAGGAGAAGCTATATGTGTACTTTATATTTCACTATCATATCCTGTGTAAATACGCGTGTATGCGTGTACGTAAGTAAATATGTGGGTACATATTTTACATACTTAGGAAACCCTGGGAACTCTTGGCACTCGTTCAGAAAATGGAGAGCACATTAACCATTGCTCTTTCTAGGGAAGTAACCTGAACAACTGCAGGGAGATCCAGCCTTCACTGTGTACATTTGTTGTTACCTTTTGGATTTTGTAGTAGGCACATGTATTTAAACAATGCATTAATTAATTTTAACCCATAATTAAAAAAATAAAAGTTGGTCATGAATTTATAGTCACACAGTCATTTTCATTTAAGCACCTCTGCTCTTTATAAGGATGTCAGACTTAGGGTTTTTTGGTTTTGGCTTTGGTTTTGTTGTTGTTTGATTGACTTTTTAAAAAACAGTTTGTATGCCTATTTCCTGGTTATCTGGTGGAAATTCCAAACAACTAAACCATCTTCATTCAATTTAAGTTTCTTAAAAAGAATGCCAAAAGCAAAATACTTCTTTTCTTTTGCGAGGATGCACCCCAAAAAGGCACAGGAAGTAGTAGACAAGGAGAGTTACAAAGAATTCCTTAAGCCAGCACCTCTGCTGGGGGTGACTGCCAAGTGACCTAGACGAATTGTCTAGCAATTTTTCAATTTCAAAGTTAAGATCATTTATAGGGATGAGAGCCTTCTGCTTGCCTTTTGACACCAAAAGTCTTTACACTGCTTCTTAGTCATCCATATCTTACAAGCAACAAAAACCCTGTTTACATTCTCGCTTTTCATTTTAATTACATTTCCCATTATAATGATTCCATTCAGAAACGCCATGTGTCCTCAAATAAGCACACAAAACCCAACTCATGTAAATTTTAGCACCAAGGTTTATGAAATCATATTGTCCAGGTGTGTTATTACATTACCTTGAAATTGCATTGTTTTCTAGTATAGATTATCTGTTTATTCTTAAGTTATTCCATTATGTTTGGATATGAAAAATAACACTAGTTCTTTCAATACAGGTCACCAGGCTGGCTTGGCTGATGTGTTGTTTTCATACATTTTTATGATGTTCCTATAGTAAACATAATTTAATAAAGCCAAAGCACACTAAATAAATAATTGCATCTAGAAAAGCAATAAAAACAAATAAAATTAGTACTTTCATAAGTGGAAAAGGTACTTCAATTACTGCTACAAGCAACAACCCACCATAAAATGTGTAGAATCATTTCCCTTATGCATATTTCTGGAATATAATAATTTGATTGAAGATATGAGGCAGCTCACAGGAGGCTCAGAACTGTAAAGTGTATAGTTTCCAAGATAAGATGCATAATATCAGTCCTTGGCATCTTTAAAGAACCTATTGTTTTTCTGGCATGCACACTTGGCTATCACGATCAGCCATGTGCCTAATTACATTTCCCAGCTTGTTTAACTGGAAATAAATTCCTAATGGCCAATGAAAGGGGCAAATGTATATTCCTCACTGGTTTTCACCAAACTACGTTTCTTTGCACTAATGTTTCAGTGGAAGGTTTAAGATGCATTTGAGGAGAAGCTTAGAGAAAATTTTTGGCACATCACTAAGACTAGGTAAACTAAAAAACTGGTGGTAAAACCAAGAGCCAGGAGCTGAAAGCAGTGGTTAAAGCAGGTGGTTGCAATGGGGCACAGCCTGACGAGGAGCCTGTTGCAAAGCCTCACCTTTACTTCAGATGATACAAGTTTACTGCTATCTTCAGTAGACAAGCCCAAACTGGATTTAAGCTAGGGAATCACTCCCAGCATCTCTAAAAATGAATGAGGAAGCACTTCGGTTAATTTCCTGATAGACGCTGCCCTCAAAATGACTCTCTTTAAGCCCCCATCCTACTCTGGGGGATGCAGGAAGTACAAAAGGTTGTGGAGTGTTAGTACAAATTGTGGAACTCAGGATAGAAGCTTCAGCAGTGTTGAACTGTCTACTCACAAACAGTCTTACGACTGTAAATTCCATTGAAAGCCTCAAGGAAACTGCTTGAAGGAGGAGTTCCAGGCCTCAGACCCAGACCGAGTTTTACATTTACATCCAGATGTTGTAATCACTGGAAAACAGGCAGCAAGAGTGAACCAACTGCTGCTGGGAAGTCCTGGCAGAATCCTTTAGAAAAAGCCCTAGAACTTTCTAAATATGTGAGAAGCAACTCGGCCATTTCCTCTCTCCCAGGGCTGTTTGGTTTTACTTTATTTTCCGTTTCACCTAACCTGTGGTGACTCCTGGTCAGATTCTCTTTCTATTCCTCAAATAAAGGACTGGCATTTGTTGTATTCAGCTGCTTGGTATTTTGTGTGTCTCAAATCCCTTGTTTCACGGACCCTCAGTCTCACTTTTTATATCAGAAAACTACCAGCCAGGGAGAAAACTACCAGCCAGTGAGAATCCACAAATAATTCTGGAGGAGGATTCTATGAGCAAGGGGGGATGGAGGGTCAGATACAGGCACGTATTGATGCATCAAAGGAAGGCTGCAATAAAGGGAAATTCTTCTAACTCTCAGATCAATGAAAGTGTTCATGGAGAAGAGGTGAGGAGAGTGGCTGAGGCTATCGTACTGGGGCTGACAGCAGATCATGGGTGCAGGAGGAATTTGGATCCTAGTTTAAAGGTCAGCTGTGTGACCTTGGGCCTACTGGAGCTCAGAGATAATAATACCTACTTTGTTGGACGATTATGAGGATTGAAATGAGGTCGATATAATGTTTTGGCCCAGCAGCTGCCCCATAAAAGGTGCTGAACATGTGTGTGCTGAACAAATCAGTGTTTCAGTGGCATCACCTCCTCTCTAGGGTCAGCTAAAATAGCACGCATATGTGCACGTTCTGAATGCTTCATAAGTTAACAAGAACTTTGTGAACTAAGTAGCCCTGGGTATCTTTTGACAGGTAAGGAACAGATTCTAGGAAATTAGTTGTTATGGACTGAATCTTGTTCCCCAAATTTCCTGTGTTGAAGCCCTAACTCCTAAGACCTCAGAACGTGACTCTATTTGCAGATGGGTTTTTTTAAAGAGGTAATTAAGTTAAAATGAGGCCATTAGGGTGGGCCCTGATCCAATTTGACTGGTGTCCTTCTAAGAAGATGAGGATACAGACACACACAGAGGGAAGACCACATGAAGACACAGGGAGAAGGCGGCATCTGCAAGCCAAGTTGAGAGAGAGAGGCCTTGGGAGAAACCAACCCTGCCAGCACCTTGAGCTCAGACATCCGGTCTCCACAACTGTGAGAGAATAAAGTCTGTTGTTTTAAGCTGCCCTGACTATGTGACTGTGGTGTTTAGTTATGGCAGCCCTAGCAAATGAATACATAAGTCAAGGTGAGGACAGAAGAGAATGGAAGAAGAGAAAATAGCCTTCCTGAAGGGGAGATGAGAAGAACTACCTGATAGGGTGGGAGAATATACGAGATCAAGGCATTTATGTCAGCAGCAGAGCACCCTCCCTGAGACAAGGCAGGGGACAAAGGTCTGATACACTTACCCCAGGTTCAGTGAGGAACAGGGCTGGAGGAGAAAGGCTCTAGGACTTCCTCACATGGTACCCTGCCTCCACACACACTCCCATCCCCAGCTGCCTGGCCCGCCATGGCCAGGCCTTGGCCTTGACCCTGGGCTGCAACAGATCTAGCTGGGTTGCTGGCAGCCCATGCAAACCTCCAGCTTTCTGGAAAGGGGACAATGGTGACTGCCATGCTGACTGGTATGAAGGGCACCTGGCTCCAGCAGGGGAGGGAAGCTAACAGAGGAAAGCCACCCAGGTGTGGCTGCCTCCATCTGAGCAATGCACCTGGCTGCCAGGTGACCGGCACACGGGCTAGCTGCAGGACATTCCTGCCCTCTGAACTGCACCCGGGGCCGAGACAGATCCTGCAGTCAGCTGAGCACACAGAGGCTGTGAGTGCCAAGGGTCAGGTTGTTTCTGCCCCCAAACCCTGTGTTCCATCTGCCATTCTGCAGCTCTTTCTCTGAAGCCACTTTTCTTTTGTTGCCACATTTCATGCTGGGGATGTAAGGAGAAACAAAATGACATACAGAAGCAGCCCCACCTAAGGAAGAGACTGGGCTGCGGTTTCAAGGTAGAAGACAGAAAAATCCTACAGGAAAGGGCTCCTTGCCCAGGGAAGTGATCATACTACGTCTGCGTGCTCGGACTTCCCTGGGCACAGCCTCACTTCTTCCAGGGAAAAACAAACTAGATCTTAAGACACAGAGGCAACATGAATGAAAACCAAGGCCAATCTGCTCAAGACGGTAGAGCAAACAGACCGAGGAGCCTAGTGTCTGCTGCCTCAATGAACCACTGGACTGGCCCTGGGTCTACCCAGGGTCTCCAGGTTTAAGTGACTGAGGGTTGAAATTCACCCCATGCTCAGCTCTCCCAAGACATTCTGTGGGGCGAGAGTTGTTCCCACCATGATGGGAAGCTCTTCTATAATATGTCTATTAAGATAGGTGCCTTTTTGTAATCTACCTAAAGGTGCCATATAGACGGGCAGTGGCCCTGGACTATGCCCAGATATCTTGTCCTAAAACACAAATAAAAACCAATATGTTTCAAGATAAAGTGAAATACATAAAATAAACCAAGGCTTTGGGAAGTCACACTCCCAGGGCTAAGCAGAAGTGACCAGATGTTGGGAGGTGGTGGCGTTTCATCTCTGGGTCCCACCCTGCCATGGTGGCAGCCTGCTGCCTGCTGCCCTCCATGTGGAAAAAGAGGGCCCAGCTCATGGTGGGAGAGGATGGTGGGGCTCAGGATGTGGGTGTTGACAGGTGCAGGGCTGGGCCAGAAGATTTATTCCCTCACAGCAGAGGAACCCGCTGCTACCTGACTCAGGGATGTTTCTGACCTGGGTTCTCTAGCAATGAATGCCACAGGTTGCAAAACCCTGAGGGAAGGTGTTTCTTTACATTGCACATCCTGTGACTGCTGAAAGTACCAAGCCTTACACTATGGATGCAAAAGAGCCACGTAGCCCCTCAGTCCTCCTTCCAGGCTCCTCCCTGAAACTTCTCTAACAGGGAAGGAGAGTACCGGTTTCTGTTTAAGTTGATCCCCTCCACATGAAGCTCTTGCCCGTCACACACAAGGTGGACCCCTACTCCTTCAAAACCCACCAGGCCCTCTGAATGCTCTGACACTGATACCATTGGCGGCCACACTCTCCTGCACTCACTGCACCTGTGATGTCCTCTGACCCTGCACAGCGAGCTACTGGGATTCTGCCTCGCCCTGTCTAATGACCATGATCACCATCACAGAACTGCTCCCTGGCCAGTGAAGGAAGGCATTTTACAACAAACTAATGAACTCATTCATTTATACAAGTAACATCTAAGAATGTTCTAAGCATGCATGTTTCTGAGCTATGTTCTCAAACGTGTGCCAGGCCCCCCACGCTGCAGGCATGTTCACCAACATGTGTCCACAGACTCAGCCCTAGGATTACAGTTCCACTCACGCCTCCTGCTGTGTCTCCAATGACATAATGGAGGTTTCTCAAAATTTTGTTTTGTTTTAAATGACATGGGGTAAAATTGAGTTTTGAGGTGCCCAGTTCTAAGAATTGTAACACAGGTATAGATGTCTGTAACCACTGCCACAGTCAGGTCTCAGAACAGTTCCATCACCCCTGCATGCCACCCCTCTGCAGTCCCATCTTCCCTCCAGCCTGATCCCTGGCAACCACAGATCTGTTTTCTGCCACTATGTTTTGTCTCTTAGACAAGGTGACATACAAAGAATCATACAGTGTGTAACCTTCTGGGATTGGCTTTTTTTACTGAGCATAATTCCCTGAAGATTTATCCCAGAGTTGTTGCAAGCAATGATTGTCTGCTCCTCTGTTAGTAAAGAGTATTCCACATGCTGCAGCTAGCCATCCACTCACCTGCTGGATGACTTGTGGGTTGTTCCAAGTTTTTAGTGGTTATAGAGTTTTTATAAACATTCAAATATAGGTTTTTGTGTGATGTTTTCATGCCTCTAGAGTAAATACCCAGGAGTGGGTTTCCTAGGCCACATGGCAAGTTATGTTTAACTTTGTAAGAAACTGCCTATTTGTCCAGGGTGGACCATTTTGCCCTCCTACCTGCAAAGCATGAGCGTTTCAATTGCCCCACATCCTTGTCAGCACTTTTTTTTCTTTTAGCCATTGTTCTAGGTGTCAGTGGCACAGTAATTACCTATTCCTTAGGCTTAAGGAACTTTCCCATCCTAGACTTGAACTCAAGTGCTCCTGGATGGCTGCTGAGCCAGATTAAATTCTCACATAGCACAGTTTCCTCTCAGAAGCATTAGGAAAGGATGATCACACAGACCAGGCTTAAAATGCAGTGATGAACCTTCCTGGACTCTGGGCATCACAAAGTGAGTCTACAAGTTTCAGAGCTTGCAATGGCCTGTCTAGCCTTCTGTTCTGCCAACAGTGAGGTACTATAACAGCAGGTAGCAACCTCTGGGCTGAATCTCCCACCTCTAATGCAAGCCCCTTTTCCCCCAGTTTGAGGGTGATAATCATGGAAAGTATGTCCATGGGGAAGAACTATTTGATTTGGCTAATGCGAGAAAAGTCAACCTCAAGGAATTCTGAGGCTGTGCACCTTTCTGGAAGATAACACACTTTAAGCTCTTAATGGGTAGTTTCTGAGTATATAATTTTGTAGGTGTCTTTCCATGATTCAAGCTGGAAGTTAACATTCTTACTAAGAGAGGTTTAGCATTCTCTTATGCAGACTCCCGCAAAACAACACTTTTTCAGAGATCACAGTTAGATGTGTAACTTGAATTAAGTCACAGGAATAAAAGAAAAATGCAATTGCAGCCTCTGCAAGTTCTCTCAATGTCAAAAGTTCAATTAGGTAATACCATTATCACAGCAACAGATCAATAACCGGGACATGGAATGTTTATGCTAACGTCACCTTAGAGTTTAAAAATGTGACTGCAGCTCCACAGAGCTGCACTATCAGGAATCTATTTACCCATGAGAGAATTACAAATTATCAGGGGCAGACTTCCTCTTCTACCTGCAAGATAAGTGCTCATTTTTTATTCAACGGAGTAACTGGTAAAACAAACTCTCCCCTAACAACAGCCACTGCACATATAACTATGGCCACCAAGGAGCTTGAGGCTGTGCATTCAGAAAGCTTGATTTGACAGAGGGTCTTCAATGGGTCTCCACAGGACCCAACTCAGGAAAGTAAAGTATGCTGTGAAGCCTATCAGTCCTACTATCATCGACATGCCTTGGATATGAACTTGACTTAATCTCAAGTACCATGGGTGCTGATTGGCAAATTTATTTAAACATATTATGAAAAGAATAGGTTTTAATAAAGAGTTCTATGGTGTTCTATGGTGTACATGTTAAATGAAAATAAAGAAACAAAAGAAATGCCTTTCCAAAACAAAGGACATAATCCAGAATGGCTTTGGGAGGTAGCAGAGTGTGGTGGCTGAGAATTGGTCCTTCTGAGAACGGAACTCAGAAAACACTAATTTTCACCATCTCGCTCCATCCTCATGCCAGCCCTGTGAGGCAGGGCCAGTGATTATGGAGTCTGGATTACAGGTGGTGTCCGGATTCACAGCCAGTCAGTCCTTCCCAGATGCTCATGGGCAGTCCCAGGCACCGCAAGTGCATGCTCAGAGGCAGTGTCTATGCTCTGATGTGAATGCCTTGTATCCAGGTAAGCAAACAGGCAGACAGCAGTCCCTTCCCAAGAAGCAGGCCTGGGATGCCAACAGGGAAAATAGTGAAAAGCCCTTGGCATGAATTGTTTGAGGTTTTGGAACAATCCCACACCACTCAGTAGGCAGTATGAGCTCCAACTAAAGGGGAAGTTGGGGGAGAAGGGAACTGGCCCCATCCTCATCAGAGGCAGGAGCCCTGGCTTGGTGTGGAGAAACAGAGGACTTGAGGCCACAGAACCCAAGACTTCCCAAAGATAGAAACATGGAGCTGTCCCTGGTGGGAGAGGGTGATGGAGGGGAAGGAAAGAATCTCACTGGAACACCTCCAGGGGGCCCCGCACCCCTCTCCACAGCCTCACCCCCAGGTTCCCAGTGTACCTCTGGGTGGCATGGGATGCAGGCCACAAGGCTGCAAGGCTCTGCTTGGGCCAGGCTGTGTGTGGGGTGGCAGCAGACCCCTGGGTGGAGCTATCTGCTGGATAGGTGAATATATGAGGCTGAGTATCCAATGGCTACTGAAGACGTCCAGGGGCATTTTCAGAGGTAACCATTAGAGCCACCACCAGGTCTACTCTCACCATCTCCTTGGAGCAGAAGCCACTGGTCCACTGGGACCTCTGGCTCTAGCAGCATAACTCATAGTAGATCTTCACTCAGATGTGAGGGCTGGAATCCAGTTGCACTCCCAAATCCAGCATTCTGCTGTGACTGCTGACTTAGCTGTGCCTTGACCCAGGGTCCAGAGACACACGGGGCCTAGGCACTCTCGGAGGCACCAAACGCCCCACCTACTCTGCAGTTTCAGGTATAAATGAGCCTTGAGATCATATCTGGCCAGATTCTCCCTCCACCCCACCTCTGCATGGTCACCCAGGGACTGAGGGCCAGTCACCCAGCATGCTCTAGGACAGTGGGAGGACTGGAAAAGGTCTGGAGCTCAGGAGAGAAGTCTTGGATGGATATGAAGATGTGCACTTTGGGTTGGACGAACTCACTCAGAAATCATGAGCAGAGCAAATTTCGCCTCAGGTCCTTGAGTCCAAAAAGTACACAGGATGTTCAGCAAAGTGCGTCCTCAGAATGGATTTGACATGACAGAAAGTAACCACCTAACTGCTTTGAGGACAGGCAGAGGTGACCCCTTCGGGAGCCTGCTAAGTCTGGCATAGAAAGACCCAAGGCCAAATATTATTGGTTCAAGTTTCTACAAGTTATCAGACAGATAGATGCCTGTCAATTTCACCAACACATGTTTTGGAAGCTAAAATGTGATTATAGACAGTGTTCTTGGGGAAAGTCCTAATACCTGGAACTTTCAAAGTCTCACAGCAACTGCTCCATGGTCTAACATGGTCATTCATTTCCTCTCCCCTGTGGTCCATAGATGTTTGAATTCCCAGCTGCCTTTCAAAGGACTGTTACTGGCAGTACTATTCAAGAGGATGCTTTTGCTTAGAAAAAGGGAGCCTTTGGTTATCTACTTCAACATAGATGTTCATGCTGAGAATTTGCAAACTTGAACACTCTCAATATTCTGATCAACTGCAGTCTTTAACACTCTCCTAGACCCATCTAATTGTGCAAGGGCCTGCTTAGGAACATGTGCTCTCAGAGACAGGAAGACTGCCATTTACTAGCTGTGTGACCCTGGACAAGGTACTTAACCTCTTTATTCCTCCATTTCCTTATCTACAAAGTGGGACTCATAATAGTAACTATCCAATAGAGTTATTTTGAGGATTAAATGCATTAAAACATGTAATGTACTTGGAAAAATACCTGGTAGGCATATAGTAAATGCTATACAAGTGTTTGATTACTACTATTGCTACTATTTACATTATAGATGATGAACAAGTATTGTTTAAACAGTCCGTTGCTTTGAAATATTTACAGGTAGAAAGAAGAAAACACTTTGAGACATTTTGGAAAGTATATGTGCTAAACACTAATGAATACCACTGTGTCTCAGGCCAGGGCCAAACACATCTGGCTGTTCTATTTTATCTTTTGGTAGGAAAGACAATCCTTCTAAATAATAAGTCAAACCATGCCACTCACTGCCCTGCACACAGTTCTCCAGTGGTTTCTCATCACACTCTGAATCCAGAGTTCTCATCAGGATATCAGCATGGATAAGGGTCTTGACCCTTCATGACCTCATCCTGTGCCTGCCTCTAACCTCGGCTTGCTCCACACATCCCTCTTGCTGACCAGGGCTCCAGCCACATGGATCTCCATGTGTTTCCTGGACACACCCCATATGGCACTGTTCATTCAGGGTCTACTTCAAGACCTTTGCTCAGGCTGTGTTCTCAGCCCAGCCTGAGATGTTCTCCCCACAGAGTCATGTGTCTCATTCCCTCACTCTCAGGTCTCTGCTCAACTGTGATGTCCTCCCTATCGAATACAGCCCCCCACCCCCAGCTCCCCTTGCCTTGTTCTACTGCTCTCAGAGCACATATCACTCCTTGGCATTATAAGGTATCATCCATTTGAAAGCCTTCTGTCTTCCTCCACTAAAGAATGTGACAATAGCACCTAATATTTACTTAGTACAACAACTAGTCTATGTGGAAGTTACCCTTATTATCGTCCTCATTCGACATGTGCAGAGATGAACGTGGAGAAGTGGCGAGCATGCAGCCAGCAGCTAGTGAGCAGCAGGGCTGGTGTAGAGCCGGCCTCTGACCACATCACTGGGCTCCCCAAAGGCAGTGACTCCGCATCTTATTTACTGCTGCATCCAGGGCCGTGTGGATAAATGTTGACAACAGGCTTGACAGGAAAGAAAGCTCTGATGTGAGCAGTACTTTCTGATTTTCATGTGTGACTACCCTTACCACAGCTAATTTCAAGGTGCCAATGTATGTGTCCCCTTTAGTGGATGAGAGAGGCTCGAGGATGCTGCTGGCTGCAACTTCAGCTACTAGAAAGACATCTGACTCAGGCAGCCATTTTTGAATGAATGAATGAAAAAGACAAAATGAAAGAAAACCAGTCTGATACTGTCTTTTAGCACCCCCACCCCCATCTGCCTGGCCTCAGGAATGTAGACAGGGACACTCTCCTCTTTCCAATGAAACTCTTTCTTTCTTTTAGCTTCTCTAGGGGTTCCACGACAACACTCTACCAAGAACACCTGGGTTCTGCTGCTTGGAGTCATCTAAAATCTCCACATGGCTTTTAACTTACTAGTATAAAATATAGGTAGAAGATTGATCAATAGAGAGAGAGAGAGAGAGGATATCTTCCATTGGGGAGGGTATGAGAAAGTGGTCACTCTGATTTTTTTTTTTTTTTTTTTTTTTTTTTTGGTGGGAGAATAAAATAGGAAAATACTTTAGGAAGTTAATTGGGCAGACTCTATCAAAATTAAAAATGAGGCTATACTTTCACATAATGGTCCCACTTCTAAAAATCTCTCCTACAGAAATACTCACATAAAGTTATATGTGAAAGGATGTTACCAAAGCATCCATTCTAAGAGTGAAAAATTAGAACAACCTAAATGGCCAAGAGTTGCATACTGGTTAAAGAAATGATGATACTGTAACACTTTGCAGTCATTAAAGAATGAGATAGATCTATATGTACTGATGTAGAAAGATGTGCCTGAGATATTGTTAATGAGCAAACAATTCAACCTGTGAACACTGTGTAAAGAATCATTCCCATTTTTAGGGAACTTGGCACACAGAAATGGATTTGTCAGAATCTGTAGCCATGACCCACACTAAATGTGGGTGGACTGTGTATACATACTGGGAATATATAATAAATATGGATCTACACTTGTATATACAAAAATAATTAGAAGAATATATGCCAAACTCCTGACAGAGACCACTTAGAGGAATAATTTCACTTTCTATTTTAACAAATGGAGATTCTGATTGCCGGCCTACTTCTCTATCACTGTCCAATGAGGTCAAGACATTAAACACCCTGAAAACCCAAAGACTCAGACTTTACCGAGTACTTTTGACAAAAGGTATCAGAGCTCAGAGTGCAGTGGGGAAGAACAGAGATCTGTGGCCAAGTGCCTGGTTGGAGCAGCTCTGCCATGTCCTAGTGGGAGACCTTATATTAGTATTTACCTTCCTGTGCCTCCTCTAACTCATCTGTGAAATGGAGACAATACGAGTTGTCTCAAAGTTAAAGGAGTGCTTCTCCTGGTAAGCACTGGAACAGTGTCTGCATGTGGGAAGTGCCATGGAAGGGTGAGCATTATCATTATCATCATCATCATCATTACCACCGCCATCACCACCATCATCATCACCATCCTCTTCATCATCACTACCATCATTATCACCATTACCATTACCATTATCACCACCATAATCACCATCATCATCACCATCATCACCATTACCATCATCATTATCACCATTATTACCAACACCATCATCATCACTATCATCATCAATATTACCATTATTATTACCATCACTGTCTTCACCATCATTACCATTATCATCACCATTATTATCATCACTACCACCATCATCATCACCATCATCACCATTACCATCACCATCATCATCATCACTACCATTATCACCACCATCATCACCATCATCACCATCACTATCACCATCATCATTATCACCACTATCATCACCATCATCAGTACCATCATCAATACTATCATCATCATCACAATAGTGTTAGGTCATAGACATGATGTACAGGGCACAAACCAAGCATTAAAACCAAATCTAAAATAGCAGTAGGTATGCCTGCTTATTTGTTAAATTCATGTTGCATGCAATGTGGGCAATGGGCACATATGACTGAATTAATAATTTTTATTCTTCATCTTTCTATGAACACTCTCACGGTAAATTTATGAGGCTGTGTCTTATTGTCTTTTGGTGATCACATGTGCTCGTTGGAAATTCATAAATTTAATTTTAAGAAGTTATAATAATAAATTAGAATTGATTCTGGCTAGGAAAAAAATCTCCTTAAATGCACCATCAGTTTATTGCAAACTTAGAATTTTACATAGAAATTTTCTTCTTGATATTTTGGGTGCCTAGCTTGATGTTACAGATATGTTGATGATGTTTTTCTTTTCTTTTCTTTATTTTTTTTTTTTTGAGACAGTGATGTTTTTCTTTCTTTCCAAAATGGCACTTTATTTCTAGTATTCTCCATGTAGGATTGAAAAAGTCTTTTAATAACTCTGAGGTATTCTGTGCTCAAAACTGAAGTTTTAAATGAAATAGGCTTCAAAAATGTGAGCAGAAATGATACTGTTTCATGAGATTTCAAAAATAAAATGCAGAGAAAAAGTTTTTAAAAATATTTCCCAGCAGTGCAATGATCTCAGAAATGAAGTGCCCAATAACGGCAGCAAATCAGCCATGCTGAGATGGAAAACAAGCTACTGCTCTACAGGGAGGGACAGTCCCTGCAGGCATGTGGGGACAGCGTGCCCCAGAGTGGAGCCCCACCATGACACCTGGGACCAGGGTGGGCTGCACAACCAGGAAAGGCCACCCATGGGTTGGCCTGCTGGATGTGCAGACCTGCCTCCTGCCTAGGCCATCCTCCAGCCCAGCACATCTCCCTGCACCTGCTCACCTTGGTCAGGTGGCTCCCAGGCTCATGCTCCTGCCTCTCTGGCACCTTGCCCCTGCCTGTCAGCACTCAACAATTATTGGGGAATGAATAAATAGAAGACTGGGAAAGCAATGTGAATGAATCAGTGATGCATTAAACAGGAGAAGCACATAGTCCTGAGGGGGCCAATTCCAAAGTCAACTTCCTTCTCAAAGCACAAAGCCACATTACCCTTCTAGAATAAAGTGGGGCCAACTCTGTTGGTAGCAATCTGCAGTAGGATTCCCTTTGCCTCCCAAAAGGGAGGCCTAAGGAGAGCTTAAGGAGCTACCCAGTCTTAAAACATTTCTTGAAGCCAGGTGCAGTGGCTCACACGTGTAATCCTAGCAATTTGGGAGGCCAAAGTGAGAGGATTGCTTGAGGCCAGGAGTTTGAGACCAGCCTGGGCATATAGCGAGACCCCAGCTCTACAAAAAAAAAAAAAAAAAAAAAAGTTAGATGTGGTGGCACATGCCTGTGGTCCCAGCTACTTGGCAGGCTGAGGCAGGAGGTCAGTTGAGCCCAGGAGTTTGAGGCTATAGTGAGCTACGATTGCCATTGCACTCCAGCCTGGGCAATAGAACAAGACTCTATCTCAAATAAATAAATAAATAAATAAAGACTCCTTGAAAATAACTGTGTCACTTAGCCCACCTTCAGCAAAATTGGAGCCCCAGTGAATTTCTATTGGTCTCTGACACAGCTGAGAAGCATGTGACCTGGTTCCTGCCAGGCAAGTGTTGGCAGGGGCAGGCAGTAGAGGGGCCTTAGCACTAACTGCGTGGCCTGCAGGGAAAAGACAGCCCTGTGCCAAGGTTAACAGACTTCCTGATACAGGATATTCTCACTTCCAGTGTGGGAGAGGTATGATCTTGATCACATCTGGCTTACCGAAGGCCGAGACACCTGCTCTCTCTAGACTGGAGGAAGCCATGAAAGCAAATGGCTTCTGTTTTCCGCACGCCCATCCCTACTGAAGCCTCAGCATCCGTTCTTCCCTCCAGCTGACATACATAACTCCCCGCAACAATAATGGGCTGTGCATGTGTACCTAGGGGAGCATAGAAATTTTATCTCTGCAAAAATGGTACTAGCGTGGTACAAGCAAAGTTTGTATTTTTTTCCCAAGGCTTTTACTTGGGGCAATATATTGTACATGTGGTTGTGGCTTTTTTTCTTCTTTTTAATTTTAAATCGAGATTATGAACATATTTTATGCAGGTTAATATATCCTTTTCATGTAAAATTTAACTGAAACCAGTTCTAGCACATTAACGACAACAAGAGAAATTCTCTGGCTTATTATAAACATCCTTCAAGAAACCTGAAATGCATGTCCTCTGGAAATAATTTTGCTGAGATTTCGGTTATTATTAAAATCCTCTCAGAATTCTATCACTGCTTTCTAATGTGCTTCAAAGTCCTTTTCTGCTACTGATAAGAGACAAATTCTTTTTTGGCCCTGGCAGTACATTCTCAATGGTGAAAACTAGGGCTGGGGAAAGAAACTTCTTCCCAACACCCAGAAGATGTGGAACAAGGCAGGGCATCTCAGCCCTGGGCTGGCCACACTGTGGTTTTCAACAGCGCTATGGAGGAGGCAGGTTCCTATGGCAGGATCCCTCTGAAGTAGGATGAATGAACTACTTCCTTTCTGTCCATTTTGAGCATTCTAATCTTCGGGTTTCAGTGAGAAGAGGGAGGCTTACTGTGGACTGTAAGGTTGAGGGAATCACAGGCAAGTAAGTCTTGGTCACCTGGCCAAGTGCTACACTAGGAGATCATGGGGCAAGACTACATACACCTGGCTGACATACGGATGAGCTGTTCTGGAAAGGTTTGCAGGAATTAGGGAGAGTCACAAGGACTTTTAGAATTCTCATATTTAGTTTTCTCCTTGTTGACAGATAAAACAACTCCCTTTCTCCCCAGGGGGCTGACCTGTCTTACTGAAGTGAAAGCAGAGTCCTCTCTGGAGGTGGGTGGCAGCGACTCTGGATCCTGACAGCGTCGACCCTACCAGAGGTGCCTACTTAGTCTGAAAAGTTATTCAGAGCCACACTTCTTAAACTTTACTGTTTATCATATTCATCTGGGACCTTGTTAATTGCAGGTTCCACTTCAGTAGGTCTGAGTCAGGGCTGGAGATTCTACTTTTCCAACAAGCTCCCAGGCAGTGCCTGGCCTTCTGGCCCACAAATGGAGCAGGGAGAACTCAGACTAAGTTCCAACCACAGATCCTCCCACGCAAACATTATTCATCATTCACTCCATATACATTGGCCAAAGGGGTGCTCTAGTGATTCCAGGTTCCCTGCTGAGGATATCATTAGGGGTAAGACCAGTTCTCCCTGACTTTAAAACCAGTTCCCATGTAAATTTAAAGCTTCTGGGAATCAAGGGACACAATTAACAAATGAAAAAGTCACTACAGGACATGTGAAAATTTTGGCAAATTATGAAACTGATGTGGAATTAAAATTCACAATATATAAAGAACTCCTACAATTCAACAACAAAAAATCAAACAACCTCTTTTTTTTAAAATGGCCAATGGACTTGAATAGCCATTTCTCCAAAGATAGACAAATGGCTGACAAGAACATAAAAAGATGCTCAACATCACTCATTAGGGAAATGCAAATCAAAACCACAATGAGATACCACCTCACACCCATTAGGATAGCTACTATCAAAAAAAAAAAAAAAGAAAAAGGAAACTGACAAGCGTTGGTGAGGATATGAAGAAATTGAAACCCTGTGTGCTCTTTGTAGGAATGTAAAATGGTGCAGCTGATTTGGAAAACAGTGTGGCAGTTTCTCAAAAAACTAAAAATGCCATTACCATCTGATCCAGCAATCCCCCTTCTGAGTATATAACCAAGAGAATTAAAAGCAAGAACTCAAACAGATATTTGTACACCATGGTCACGTCAGCATCAGTCACAACAGCCAAAAGATGGAAGAAACTCCGTTGTCCAGCAAGGGATAAATGGATACAAAAAATGTGGTACATACTTACAACAGAATATTATTAGGCCTTAAGAAGAATGAAAATTCTCACACACACAGCAACGTGGATGAATAAGGACATTATGCTAAGCAAAATAAGCCAGTCACAAAAGGACAAATACTGCACGATTCCACTTCTTTGAGGTCGCTAAAGCAGTCAAATTCATTGAGACAGAAAGTAGAATGGTGGAAGCTAGGGGCTGGGTGGGTGGGAGTGGTGGGTGTTTCTTGAGTACAGAGTTTCAGTTTTGCAAGATGAAAAGAGCATTGGAGACTGGCCACACCACAATGGGAGTGTTTCACATGACTGAATTGTACACTTAAAACTGATGAAGATAGTACGTTTGCTGTTATGCGTATTTTACTACGATTTAGCTTCTGGATGGGAATGTCATGGGCTAAGGCGGGATATCCCATGCACACTGAGGTGTGGGGCAGGCCATGAGCTCCATGTGTGCTTGTGTCGTGGTGGATTTGAGGTGCCCACGGGCCCTCCAGGGGAGTCTCTGGTCAACAGTCAGAAGGGTTGTTCTGGAATTGGCTTGAGGACCCCAGTTAGGGGACCAATGGGCTGCACAGATGGCTGCTGTGCCTGTGAATGTGTCCAAGGAGAAGACAGCCCGAGAGAAGCCAACATTCTAGGACAGTGGAGGAGGGGGAGGCAGCCTGACCACCTGGGGAGGAGCAACAGCCAGGGGTAAAAGCAGTCAACCAGGGAGCCCAGGCCTCTCAGGACCACCTGCAAGTACAAAGGTGGGCAGACCATGAGGGGGCATCCAGGACAGAGGAACCGAAAAGTGCCCCAAGAGCTGTCTACAAGCAGGTCACTGACATGAACAGGCACAACTTACTCAGATGCCTAGGCCAACCTAGATTCCAGAGAAGTGGGGGGCAGAGGGGAGGAGGCCTCAAAAAGAAGGTGGTGAGTGAGCCACATCTTGGAGCTGAGCAGCAGCTCTGCGGGAGGATGAGGCGGGCGTAGGTGAGGACAGAGGACCTAGACCACTTGGGGTCTCCGCAGGACAAGGGTCCCGGGTGGGGTGGGCCTGAGGGATCGCAGGCAGATTATGACAAGAGCCACCCTCTACTCACAGGAAGCCACCTCATCCTGGAGGCGAGAGGGAGCCATTTACACAGGGAAATGACACAGATGAAGCTGTGTTTTAGAAAAATCCCCTGGCAGCCATGCAGAGGATGGATCGGAGTGGGAAGACAGGATGCAAGCGCTCCCCTGGGAAACGTGCAGTGATTAAGCCTGTGGTGCTCCTGGTTTTCTATGTCTTTCGTCTCTGGCTCACAGAGATCATTTTCTCCCTAGAGAACAGGGGTGGCCTGACCCCCTTAGCTACCCTAGGGCTTAATTATGGAGAAGGAGGACTTGCAGGTGAGGTGTGGGTGACCCATTGTGGAGGAGGGCATGGTTGATGATGAGGCATGGAAGAGCCTATCCAAGTTCATTTGACTCCAAGGTTGACACTTGCCACCTTCCAGTTAATGTTGAGATGCTGACTGCTCTCCTCCCCCATTCAGGTAAGTCCTGTGTCCTGTGGCTGTTTTTCCTTTAAATCTGAGGTTTTTCTTCCGCATCCCAGAAAAGTTCCCCCACTTGGCCTCTGAATCAATAACTGACAGAAAGCAATAAAAATAAATCAAATGTACTTCTGGCTTTCTCAGTGTCTTCTGAAACAAGGAAGTAATGACAGCTGTTCCTGGAAGTGTGTGAATCAGCTCCAAGGCTTCCGAAGCTTTGCTGCAGGGCATTTAGCTCCTACGGCCCCAGGAGGCTTCATGGGATGCTTGGGCCAATGCCTCACTCCAAGGGGATGAGGGAGCACTGATATATGGGAATTGTAAATGTTTATTAGACAAACTGGTCACAGTGTCAGACAGAAAGCTCCTGTGTGATCCACGTGGCCTCATTATCTGATTAGCAGAACTTTGAAAGCAGGTTGTTGTGTTTGGTTGTTTTATTTTAAAAAAAGGAAAAGCAGTTTTGATACCTTGATTTTAAAATGTCTAAAATGCTTTTCTCACTTTCTTCTTTTTTTTTGAGACAGAGTCTCACTCTGTCACCTAGGCTGTAGTGCAGTGGTGCGATCTCGGCTCATTGCAACCTCCATTTCCCGGGTTGAAGCGATTCTCCTGCCTCAGCCTCCTAAGTAGCTGGGATTACAGGCATGTGCCACCATGCCTGGCTAATTTTTTTTTGTAATTTTTAAGGAGATGAGGTTTCACGATATTGGCCAGGCTAGTCTCAAACTCCTGACTTCAGGTGATCAGCCCGCCTCGGCCTCCCAAAGTGCTGGGATTATAGGCATGAGCCACCATGCCTCGCCTCACCCTTTCTTCTTTTGTCCTACCATTTTTTTAAAACTTCTGACTACTGTTAATGTCTAGTGTACATACTTCTTGCAAAATGCAATGTCGTCTTGGAAACCCAAGAAAAGATTCCCACTTGTTAACGGCTTGGGGATTGCAGACATAAAGACACGTGCTTTTCACCCAGAGCCTGTAAATCACCTAATGCGGCAGCTGGCACACAATAGGCGCCCGATAAATGGAGGCTTTCCCTGTGAGCCTTCCCACTTCTTGTCAATGAGTCAGTGGAGGTTGTCAGATTGGTTTCTAGACAGAGGGGCTGGGGAGCTCTGTGGCCTAGGATCACAGCAGGAAGCACTGTGTTACAGAGATTGGGGCAACATGGAACCATTACAGAATTAGACACCTAAATTGGTACCAGGTCCCCCAAAATAAGATGTCTCCAAATTATTTTCTAAATTATCCACTAACTTTGTGTGAGTCAACAGGTGGCTATCGACCACCTGTTTGTTTGAGCTACCATCAAGACCTATTGATCTAAGAGATAAATATCGACCAAACTGAGACTGAGGTCAATGCTTGCCTCCCGGGAAAATAAATCTTGATATTCACCAAAAACTGCATATGCTAGGCCTGATATTTTTGTCTCTAAACTAATGGTCAGATAGAGGCCCTGCTGAGGTCAGCTCTTGTCTTTATTGTAAATTGTTATAGGTGTAAACTAGTTTCCAAATTGACCTTGCTTCTGGAAAATTTGGTATAAAAACTTCCAATTTCTTCATATTTTAAATGATCAAGGGAAAACCTGTTATTTAAAGAACTGTTATTGAGAATACTTCCATAAAATAAAGAATCCTTCTGAAATGCATATAACTGCCCCAATCAATTATCTGTGAAAATTGAGAATTTCCTATGATGAGTCCCCACCCAGAGAAGCACATCAGCTCAGACACACAAACAAGTCAACAACAAAAAACTTGTAGTCAGGACCACAGCTATATTTGAAAATTCTATTGAATCTGATATTTTTATAAGTTACAAAAAATTGCTTAAGATAGCATTTTGCACCCAAGAGGTGCACAAAAGATTTTCATGTTTAATGGATAAATGAGAGGTGGGTCCGCCCAGGCTATGCACTAGGGAAAGTTGTTTCCTGAAGACTGATGACATTACACCTTATGGATATGGATCATGTTTCTTAAACAGTGTTGTTTGTTCTCACATGCAAAGCTTGTAGGGGGCAATGGGAAAATCTTATTGTGAGAATTAAATACGATGACATGCCAAAAGCACTTTTTTGATCTATCCCTGGGACACATCAATAAAACTTCAATACACAGTTGTTTCTGTTATTAGCAGGGGTAAGAGACTGGATTAGAAACAATACGTCCTGAGTAACTTAGAGAGAACATAAGGTGGGGAAATTAAGTGTAGTCACTCTGTAGTCACTCTTGAGGTAGTTGTTAAATATCAGAATTAGAAAGAAAAGATCTAAAAGAGCCACATAAACACGCACACCCAGATGTGCAGTGCTGCACACAGTCTAGAGGACAGTGATCTCAGCCTGTCTATCTGCAGGAGACTGAATGTCACAGGTGAGAACTGGGATGCTCCAAGGCCAAGGGAAATTGATTGTTTTAGCCCTTATGCTCCACAGTTTCCAAAAGCCCACTGAGTGCCAATGGCCTATTAAAATAAGCCAAAAGGCCTGCTGCTGCATTTAAGAACCATACGGTATAGTCAACAGAATAGAATTGATGAGGATTTTTTGATAACATGAACCAAATGGAACCCACTATGTGAAAAACCTGCTAGAACCCACAGTTCACTGCAGGCAAAAGAAGACTCTTTAAAAAACAGGTGAAGCACAGAGCAGCAAGGACAGGAGCAAGGCTGAGCCACATAGGCATTCAGGATCACGTATAGAGAGCAGCTAGGCCCAGACTCTGCACTGAGGCAAAGCTTCCAATGTGCTGGTGAAAACCTTAGATTTTGGATTAAACCCTGACTGCAACCCACAAGCTGTGTGACCTTGGGTACGTCACCCATCTCTCACTTTACTGACTCTCAGAGGCTCATGTACCCAACTATGGATGTAGAATTACAGAACCTACTCAACAGGGTGGGTGTGCAGAATCATAAACAAATATCCATTGCACTAAACACATTTCTAAACATGAAGAATACAGCAGGAATCACAGCAGGCAAGCTCCCTGCCTTCATGGATCTTGTAGCCTGGTAGAAGAGATGGATGATTAATAGATATAAACACAAAATATATCAGAGTGGGTGGTGTTTTATATAGGCTATCAGGACAGCTCCTTTATTACATGATGTTTGATCAGAGACCACAGGGGATGAGTAATAAGCCATGGACAGATTCTGGGAAGGACATTCCAGGAAGAGGGGAGAGTGGATACATGGGCCCTGACACAGGAACATGCTTGGTATATTTAAGGATTAGCAAGGAGGCCAGTGTGGCTGAAGGGAAACGAGAGAGAGGGATGGTCATAAAAATCATGTCAAAGAAGAAATGGGGGCTAGATCTTTCTGGGATGCATTGTCCAATGTGGTAGCCACTAGTCAAATGTGTTTACTAAGCACTGGAACTGTGGCTGTGAATTAAGATGTGCAGTAAGCGTCAAATAGACACTGGATTCTGAAGACTTATCACAATAAAAATAATAGAAAATATTTAATTAATAATTGCTATATTGATTACATGATTAAATGATAATATTTTTGATATGTTAAGTTAAATAAACTGTATCATTAAAATCAGTTTTATCTGTTACTTTTCCCGCCTTTAATGTGGCTACTAGAAAGTTTAAATTACCTATGTGGCTCAAATAATATGGGGGATTATAGGTGACAGTCATGAGTTTGGCATTTATGTTCAGCAATACAGGAAGTTCAGAGAAATGCATTATGAAGTGTTTATCCTATTTCTCTGCACCTAGTGGAAAAAGTTTATGAATCTAGAATTCCATTCACAGACAAATTGCTCAAATGGAAAGGCAAGTAAAGGTAATGAAGGGAAAGACACTGGACTCAAAAAAAAAAAAAGGAATAAATAACAAAACAAAAGTTAAGTTCAAATAACTGTTTAGAATATGGTGATGAAATTAGCAAATAATGATTGTTGAAATAGAAGGCATAAGGTAAAATAAAAAAGAGTCTGACAAACAGATAAAATTGGATCCATTTCTGAACTCCAAATGGATCAGAGAAATACAGGCAAAAAAGAAACTGCACAAGTACTTCATTTTAACTATCCTGGCGGAGGTGAACTGGCTTTATGCTTTTAAATTGCACTGCCATGATGCCTATTACGTTAAGGACTTTTTATGAGTTTACTGGCTATTTGTATATCTTCTTTTGTCAAGTGCACATTTAAACCTTCTGCCCATTTTTTGGTAGTGCTGTCTTTTATTTCTTATTGATTGGCAGGTGTTCATATGTTCTAGATAAGAAACCTTTGTCAGGTCAGCCAGGTGCAGTGGCTCATACCTGTAATCCCAACACTTTTGGAGGCCGAGCTGGAAGGAACACTTGAGGCCATGAGCTCAAAACCAACCTGGACAGCATGGTGAAACCCCAACTCTACTAAAAACACAAAAACTAACCTAGCATAGTGGCATGCACCTGTAATCCCAGCTACTTGAGAGGCTGAGGCACAAGAATAACTTGAACCTGGAAGGTGGAGGCTGCAGTGAGCCGAGGTAGTACCACTGCACTCCCGCTTGGTGACAGAACATGACTCTGCCTCAGAAAAGAAAGAAGAAAGAAAAGAAAAGAAAAGAAAATCGATGACAAGAAAAAAAGGAAGGAAGGAAGGAGAGAGAGAGAGAAAGAAAAAGAAAGAGAGAAAGAAAGAAAGAAAGAAAAAGAAAGGAAAGAAAGAGAAAGAAAAGAAGGAAGGAAGGAGAGAAAGAAAGAAGAGAAAAAATTAAAGAAAAGAAGGAAGGAAGGAGAAAAAGGAAAGAAAGAAAGGAAGGAAGGAAGGAGGGAAGGAAAAAGAAAAGAAAGGCGGGAGAGAGGGAGGGAAACCTTTGGCAGATATATGCATAGAGATATGTCCTCCCAGTCTGCAGCTTGCCTTTTCATTATTTTAACCATATCTTTAAACAGAATAGAAGTTCTAAGTGTTAATATAACCCAGATTTCTTTATCCATTCCTTTATGTTGGTGCTTTATGTGTCTCATTTAAAAACATCTTTGTCTACTCTGAAATTAGGAAGAAATGCTATCTTCAGGAAGCTTTACTTTGTACCTTTCATACTTATGTCTATGATCCATCTCCTGTTAACTTTTGTGTGTGGTGTAGAGTAGGGGCTATAGATCTTTTTTTCATATGGATATCCAACAAACCCGTCACCATACATTGAAAAGATAATCTCTTTTTTACTGCACTGCAATGTCATAAGTCAAATGACAATCCTATGTAGTTGTGTTTGGGGCTCTTTATTCTGTCCCTTTGTGTACTTGTCTGCCCTTGTATTAATACCCCATTGTATTACTTACTCTTGCTTTAATGTAGATGTTGAGAATTGGCATATAAATCCTCCACCTTGCACTCCCCCCTCAAGATTGTCTTGGCCCTTTGTAGTACATACACACCCTAGCATAGCTTTGACAGTCTTTCTCTCTCTCTCTCTCATGCACACACACACAACTAACTGCTGAACAATATTAACAACAAAATAAATAGTAATGTAGGTAAAAACTAAAAAATAAATATCCATGCATCCATACTGATATCAAGGAATTAGTGAATAATAAACAAATGAGAAAAGGGGGCCACTCTTCCTTATAGAAGAATTCCAAATAATACATCTAGAAAGATTAAGGGAAATAGAAAACCACCCTTAGTGCACCATAGTAAAATCTGCTGCAAGCAAAATCTACTGATGAATGCAAAATTAGTGGGCAAAAGTTCAAGGAAAAACAAGATATTTGCAAGCCTTCACATACTTCCCCTAAGATTTTTATTAATTACTGTGGTGGGTTTAACATATCCACAAATTCATGACACGCCTCCCTTCTGGAGGTGGAGCTTAACTCTCCTTGAATGTGAACTGGACTGAGGGACTGGCCTCTAACAAATAGAGTCTGGAAAGGAGAAAATAGTAACTTCATAGTAAAGAAACCTGGCAGACACCACCTTAACCAAGTGATTGAGATGGGCATAACCATTAACAAGATATATTGATGTCATGTGCCCCGATACCATGCAATGAGAAGGGAGCTCCACCTCTGTGCTGTTTGTCCCCAAAATCCGTAACCCCATGATATGGTTTGGCTCTGTGTTCCCACCCAAATCTTATCTCAAATTGTAAACCCCAGGTGTCAAGGGAGGGAAGTGATTGGGTTAGGGGGTGGTTTCCTCCCCGCTGTTCTCATGACAAGTGAGTGAATTCTCATGAAATCTGATGGTTTTATAAATGGTAGTTTTTCCTGTGCTCACACACACCCTCTCTTGCCTGCCTCCATGTAAGATGTGCCTGCTTCCCCTTCCACCATGACTGTAAGTTTCCTGAGGACTCCCCAACCATGAGGAATGGTATAAGTCAATTAAACCTCTTTATAAACCTGTTTACAAATTACCCAGTCTTGGGTAGTATCTTTATAGCAGTGTGAGAACTGACTAATACACCCCATTTCTAATGCTCAGAAAACCTCAGAGAGTACCAAATTGAGGGACATTCTAAAAAATCACTGGCCACTACTCTTCAAAAGTGTCAAGGACATGAAAGAAAAAGAAAGCCTGCAAATCTGTCTTGGATTGTTGGAAAGCAAGGAGATGTAACAACTAAATGCAATGTGAGATCCTGGATTTGGATCCTGCACCAGAAAAGGAACATTAGCAGGTAGACCAAAATCTGGTTAAGCCCAAAGTGTAGTTAATAGCAATGAACCGATGTTAATTTCTTAGTTTGACACATGTACCATGGCTATGTAAGAAGCCAACACTAAGAGAAGGTGGATGAAGGTACATGGGACCGCTCTGTGCCAGCTTTACAACTTTTCTGTAAATCTAAAATTGTTCAAAATCAAAAGCTATGACATATTTTCTGGAAAACGTGCAGCAGTATCTTTGGAGTAATTATCAGGGAAATGTATGCAAGCAGGTCCACTTTCTATTTTATACATTTCTGAATATGGCTTTTCTCCCTTTTGAAACAGAGCATTTATAATATAAACTATTTGGATTTTTAAAGAGTTACTCTGGGAACTAAGTATGGAGAAAGGCTGACTCAAAAGCTGGCACCTGAGAATAGAGAATGCCTTTGTTTGGGAACAAAAGTTTCTAAAACTTTCTGTATGTTTTGAGTTAATAAAGGCACTGTTTTGGAATCTGAGTTGTGTCTGAGGCTTAAGGTATGATAGGAATACAGAAGACGGTTACTTACCAGGGTGACTTTTCTCTGTGGTTTCAGCAGCTTCGGTTTATGGAACGTGGGGGCTATCGGAGCTGTGGAAGTAGGTCAAGGGTTTAGCTTGCGGTTCCTCCCAGAACACTTAGTGGCCACACATCATGAGCATCAGGGACATATGCTGAGAGGTCTTGGACACCTTCCTGGTCCCATGGGAGAACTTTCTGATCTAGGCATCAGCAGGTGCCCCTCGGCGGGGGGTGATCCTCCCCTAGTCTTTGAATGTGTTGTTGTCTCCCTCAGCAAGGTCAACGAAACAACTCTGCATAAAACTCTGCCAGCTACATGGATGTCAGCTGTGCAGGTGTGAACCAGATGCACCCAGTGAAGGCTGAAGCTGGGACCTTCCCTGGGAGACTCCGTCCTACCCACACACTAGCGCTGATCACAATAACTCTTGATCCTCACAGCAGCCCTGTGAGGTCATCAGGGAGGGTCTTATTGTCCCCACTTAACAGAAAAAGAAAGTGAGGCCCTTCCCACAGTGTCATGTCACTAGTCTTGAACCATTTAGGATTTGAACTTGGCATTGAAAGTCAGGCTCTACCACTTACCTAAGTCTCACTTTCAACTTTAGTAAGGGTGGGTAATATCTACTGTGGAATGAATGACATCGAGCGGTATGATGCCTGACCCAGGCGGGCGTTGTCTACTCCCTTCCCTCCCAGGTCCATGCTTTTCATCCCCCTGCAGTACAACCACACCCTCCAGCCCTCTTTCCACTCCGTGTGTGCTCAGCCTCACCAACAGGCTTCCCCACAGGGCTTGATGTGTCCCTAGGGGAAGCATGCAAAGCCACAGTTAAGGAATAGAATTGTTCATTTGGGCAACCCTTGTATTCCCCCAACTATATTTCAAATTTGCTGAGGTATGAATATCTCCTAAATTGACCAGTTATTTTAGGAACTATCTATAGTCAATCTTGGTTCTCCTAATACTCTTGCAGTTTTTTCCTCCAGAAACACCTATCTTCCTCACTTACATTGCTCTAAATCATAACTGGAATCACAGGATAGCCATCATTTTATATCCAGAGCAACTGTGAAATAAATTGTACACCTAGTTGACATCTTTAAAAATTCAGAGAGCTTTTCCTCCCTTGAATGAACCGAGACTTCCTCATCCCACCCCACCACCCCACCTCATGTGTGGCACGTTTTCATAGTACAGAGTGAAACACAATCTGGAATCATCTGTGGATGTTGATCTTCCCCCTGCTAAAGCTATGCTAGGCCCTTGCTTCCTCCTCCAACTCCACCTCCAACCCAAGTACTGGGCTAAGGGCTGAGGTGGTTGAGCACCTGTTAAGCCCAGAATCTAGGTGGGGGTCCAGACTATATAATCATTAAATGTCATGTCATATTCCCCATCTGCCTATGCTCCCTGTCATAATCCAACATGGAACCCTAGACCCACAGGGATCAATAATGATAGTTTCCAGGTAAGAAACTGCAGGCCAGCTCCTTACCTTTGGCAGGGACTGCAGGAGGAATGTCAGGCTTCTCCTTCTGCCTCTTGCCCTTCTTGGGCTGCAGTGGGGCCAAGCTGGTCACGCTAGTGACAGTCTCCCCTGAGCTGTAGAAGAAAAAGTTTCCAGTGAAACCAAAGGCACATTTATTGCAAAAGAGAAAGGAACAAAAAAACCCACAATAGCTTCCAATAGTTTCTGAGTGCTCCCTGTGTACCTGTGTAAGGGAAGGTTATCATATGGGTAGACTGGAAGCACTCTGTGCTCATCTCCAGGGAGGTCTGGAAGTCTGGTACTGATCTTTGGCCAAGATAAGAAGGATGAGTTGAGCCAGTTGGTGATTTATAATGAATGTGCTGTTTACAGTCCCAAATTCCTTGGAGGAACCCAGGGCTAGCTTGTGTACATTGCCTAGGGATACATGGGTTGATGGTTGACACCTGGTTTAACTGATAACACATTTTGGCTTGGCTACATCACCAGTGGGGTATTATTTATGCCACTAGAAGTTTCTGCTTGAGCTTCCTAAAACCAAGGTTCCTTGCACACATCTCTGTGGTTCATAATCCAAAGGCAAACATCTCCCCAGCAACTGGGAAAGGGTTCTGGGGAGCTGCACCTGGATGTGCCTGGGGTCCCCTGTGACTGCCGGAGCTTTCTTCTCCTGCTGCACCTTTACCTTTGGGACAGGTGAAGGGAGCTCACCTTGAGGAGCGCTGGGAGTGTTTCCAACTACCTTGACCCTGTGTAATTACTGCAGTATCAGCTTCTTAATATGTGTTAGCCATAACCCAAAGGGACAGGAAGATAAGCCTTTTACATTACAGGTAAGAAGGCCAAGGCTTAAAGAGGCTACGTGATTGCTCTAAGTGACATTGTTGGTAAGCAGCAAATAGGAAAGCTGCAAACATACACTGCTCCAATATGAAACTTGTTCTCGGTGCTACTCATGGGCTGGAGTTCGCAAACTTTCTTGAATGACCATTCATCTTCTTGCAAATGATTCCTATTCGCTCCAGTAATCCAGAGGGAAGTACCTTTTATAATCTCTTGTCCGCAGGCACATGTCCCAGCTAGGTAAGTCCAGGTCTCAAGAGAGGCTATCTCGCTAATACATACAGAATTTCTAGAAATCCATAAAAATATGACCCAATCATCAAAATAAAAGAAGGTTGGAAACAGGCAGTTTTTACACATAAGGAAAGACTCATTTACACATGAAAACATGCTAAAGCTCCCTCAGGAGAGATGAATTCCAGTTAAAATATATTGACTTCTTCTTTTTTTTTTTTTTTTTTTCCAAATCAAAATGGCTGCAGTCAAATGTGAGGCAAAGCACTCTTGGTAAGGGTGCAGGGAATCTGGCACTCAAAAGCATTGCTGGCAGCAGCGTGATCTTTCCTGATGGAGAATGATTTCGTAACATCTATCAAAATTACAGGTGCTTAGACTCTTTGACCTGGCAATTTCATTTCCAGGAATTCGTTCTATGAATATCCTTGCACATGTAGGAAATGTCGTGTGCATAAGATCAGTCATTACAGCACTGTTTATAATAGCAATGGATTAGAAACAGCCCATCTTCCATCAGCAGGGGACTAGTTGAGTAGATTCTGGTGAATCCGTGCATAGGGTCATCCGTATAAAGACGAAGAAGTTACATGTGTCCTGATAAGGAAAGATGCATTGCTAAGTGGAAAAGCTAGGTGTTGGACAATGTATAAAATGTGCCACTTTTACATAAAAATAAGGGGAAATAAGAATATATATTAGCATTTGCTTACACATACATAAAGAAGCTCCAGAAATATTCACAAGAATTTAAAAATAGTGGCTCCCTAGAATGGGGGTGCTAAGGAACTAAACAGATGTGAGACAGGACAGCGAGAATCATTACTGGATATGTTTATAATTAAATGCAAATAAATATACACATGGGTAATAAGAGATAGGCTATTCTAATAATAGTCCTAGATATTTAAAAATAAATAAAAACTGAATCACACGTTGTGGGAAAAATTCCAAGAATACAGTTCCCATTGAGATTCCCCAAAGATGCCTTATTTTTATTGGGAACAGAGATTCTAACTGGTCATAGCTTTAGAGTATAGGGTCAATTGTGTAAATTCACAAATAGCCAAAAAGAATGTGAATTTACAAAACTTTGACCAACAATAGCAAACAAGGGATCCTAAATTCTCAGAATTGTTTATACAACCACATGTTCAGCTTAATTCTGTAGTTTTATAAACTCTTGAAATGCCTATTTCTTATTTCCAATATAAAATAATGCATGCCCATGTTTAAAAAGGGTAATTACAGGCATGGAAACCAAAGAAAATAAGACTGTCATAACCAAAACACAACCTTCATAAATATTTTCACTCTTTTTCCTCTTCCTTGCTTTTGCTTTTAAATAGACTTTATTTTTTAGAGAAGTTTTACATTCACAGAAACATTGAGTGGAAGATAGATTTCCCATATAGCCCCCACCCCCACACATGCACAGCCTCCCCTATGATCAACATCCTGCACCAGAGTAGTGCATTTGCTACAACTGAGGAACCTACATTAGACATCAGTATCCCTCAAAAGTCCACAGGTCACCTTAGGGTTCACTCTTGATGTACAGTATATTCTATGGGTTTGGATAAATTTATACTGGCATGAACCCAGCATCATAGCATCATACAGAGTAGTTTCACTCCCTAAGTATCCTCTGTGCTCTGCCTACTCATCCCTCCCTCTACCCTAACCCTTGGCAACCAGTGATCTTTTAACGTCTCCACAGTTTTGTCTTTTCCAGGATGTCGCAGAGTTAGAATGATACAATATATAGCCTTTCAGACTGGCCTCTTTCACTTAGCAATATGCAATTACCCTTCCTCCGTGACTTCTCATGGCTTGACAGCTTATTTCCTTTTTTTTTTTTTTTTTTTTTTTGAGACAGTCTCTCTTTGTCCCCCAGGCTGGAGTGCAATGGCGCGACGTCAGCTCACTGCAACCTCCACCTCCCGGGTTCAAGCGATTCTGCTGCCTCAGCCTCCCGAGTACCGGGGATTACAGGTGCCTGCCACCATGCCCAGCTAATTTTTGTATTTTTAGTAGAGATGGGGTTTCACCATGTTGGTCAGGCTAGTCTTGAACTCCTGACCTCAGGTGATCCACCTGCCTTGGCCTCCCAAAGTGCTGGGATTACAGGCATAAGCCACTGCTCCCAGCCTGACAGCTCATTTCTTTTGGGCAATGAGTAATATTCTGTCATCTGGATGTACCACAGTTTATGCATTCACCTGCTGAAAGATATCTCAGCTGCTTCTAATTTTTAGCAATTATGAAAAAAGCTGCTATAAACATCCATGTGCAGTTTTTTTGTGTGTAGATACAAATTTTCAACCCTTCCTTGTTCGTATATAGTGTTTTTTAAATCATATTATATTATAATTTTGTATTCTTATTTTTACTTAATCTAAATTTTTCATATTGTTATATTCTCATACTATTCCAGTGAGGAAATAAGCCGATGTTTACTTAGCCATTTCCCTAACATCTAAACATCTCATTTCTTTCTCAGTTTAATATAGAAATGACACTGCTAAAAATGTATTTGTGCCTAATGGTTTTTTATTCTTAGACTTTCATTTTGGGGTTGAATTTCTAAAGCTGGAATTACCAGGTCATGGAAAAGGACCATTTTCAAGGCTATTTAATACTTACAGTCAAAATGATTTTTGACAAGTTAGTACTACACCACAGCTATGCCACTCAACAAATGAGAATACCTACGTCACCCTCCTTAACACCATCTGTCAATTTTTTAAAAATGACTCATTTAATGAAGAAAAAGCTGATTCCTTTTTGATTTGCATTGCTCTGATTTCTAGTGATAATGGACACTTCCCATGTTTGTCTAAGGAGTTTTCTCATTTATGATGGAAGGATAGCTCCTTCTCTTGATTTAGGATTTTTTTTTTTGGATCTTGATTTAGGATTTTCTTGATTTCTGCTCTTGATTTAGGATCTTGAGCTTTTCTTACAGGTTTGCAAGCAACTTTTACACCATTTGGACATATTTATTGAAAACATTTTTCCCAATTCCCTTTGAATTCTGGCTTTTTGTTCCATGCACAGTTTTTTAATTTGTTTTTGCTAAAATCTTTTGACATTTTCCTTTCTTCTTTTGCGTCAAAACTTGGGTAGTCTCCCCAACGGCACCTCGCACGGTGTAGAATCAAATAATATTTCCACTTCCTATTCTCTTTTTGGATTTATTTTTTTAACTGTTTAATATAAATGGAAGTTTCTGGAACATCATTTTTGTGCACTTATAACATCATGTTCAGGGATTTCCTTAAGGTGGAAAACACCTGCTTTGTCATCATAATTTTCCTTCAAAACAGTAAAACTGCACTAAATTTAATTTTAATTCATATTTCGACAATTTGATCTCATTTACACAATGAATCACCACATTGACATAGGATAGACACTCTCTCAGAATCCTGTTTCTCCCCTTGAGCCAGCAGGACTGGTCGGAATATTTGGCTAAGAAAGTCCACCTTATGATTAACTTACAAGAAAAGTTATTCGACATCTCGGGTTGGAACAGTGCTATATTTTGTCTCTGACACAACAGAGCAAGCCTTGTTGGAGTGAGTCAAACCAAGAAAGACAGAAAACAGGCCCGCCCGGAAACTCCCTCTAAATTACAGAGCTGTTTGATTAGAGAGAAGTGCTATTTGTGGGAGCTCACTGTGGAGCAATGCTGTTTTTCTGCCTCCAACAAGGGCAGGCAGGATGTCGCACGTGCAGAGACCTTGCTGTAAGATGTACCAGGTTCCGGCCTGGCCACCTCCCAGAAGGAGCTTCTGTCCTACAAAGGCTTGGCAGTTCTGCTCCATGACACACAGCGGCTGGATTGAGTGAACAAGCACTAAACAGGGGTCAAAAGGCCACTAAAGCTGATTCTACTTTGACCAAAGAGGTGACCCTGGGCAAGTCACTTACTTCGCCGGGCTTCCACCCACCAATCTGTAAAAGGGGAGGTGTATGTTGGCTATCTCTCTTGCAAAGTTATGAGGGTCAGATGAGAGAGTATAGCCTAAATTAGATGGGGTGTGAAACAGCTAAATAGCAACTGACCCTAGTCTCCAGTGTGCAGGTGCAGTGTAGACGTTTCATGGTACTACCCAGGGAGGATGATGTTGCCACTTGGGTATTTCATGGTGCCCTTGTTCCAGCCCACTGAGTAGGGCGGCAAGTTTCAACTTGGACCTTGATCAGAAAGTCTTCCTGCCCAGGATATTACAGCATGACATGCCCTTGACAGCTGCCCTCCCACTGATAGAGTGGTGCTGGAAAGCACCACTGCAGGACAGACCAGGCAGGTCATGAGAGAGGCTACATTCCTGAGCGATGGGCGGCCACTCCACAACACCAGGCAAAGCAGCCAGCCTAGATTTTGCAAGGTATTGAACAAATTCTGAGCAACCATATTTTTTAGAAACTAAAGTTAACAACAGTAACAGCTATGTTTGTGTCCATCCTATGCAAGGCAGTGTGGAAAGAGCTTGGTATCCGTAACCTCTGGCCCTCCTTGTTGCAAAAATGGGGCCTCAGAGAGATCAGGCCCTTCTCAAAAGTCACCAGCTGAGAAGGGGACATGGGACTTGATCCATGTTGGCCTGCTTCCTCTGGCCCTGAAGCAAGGACCCAGGACCCAGCCCAGATAACAGATAACAAGAAAACTGGAACAGGAACAAGGTCAATAGAGCCATAGCCACAGTGGCTACTCCCAGTTTAAACCATCTCCCTGAAGAGAAGTACCAGAAGGAGACATTAACATTCCACTGCATTTCAAGTCTGATTTAGATTCAGTGTGGGGAACCCACAGCACTGTCACAGCTGCTCAAACTCCTGCCCCAAAGGGAGGAGGAGAGGCCAACTCAGGTAGTGAGGTCTTGGGGACTGAGGGTGTGGCTGGTGCCTAAGACCCAGGGCCATCCTGAGAAGAAAGCGCAGAGGAGGAAGGGGGCATGTGCCTGGAAATCGTCTGGAACAAGTGATGTCAGCTGCCAAAATGAAGGTGGGCATGGTGGGCTAGCCAGCTGGGAATTTTGTGCCTCTAGCACTAAGAGTATTTGGGAGCAGAAGGCAGGGAGCAGGAGGAACAGCATAAACTGAGCTGATTCCACCAAAGAACGTAATTATAACTAAGAAGCATGCACCCAGCCACACTCTGCTTTCAAAACTAAATGTGAGGTCAAAGCAACTTGTGCTGAACCACAGTGCATGTGGCATCAGGAGTCCTCATCCCTGCCTTTAATGTCCCTGGGCCATCAAATGGTCCTTCTAATATAGTCTCTCTCTGGGATGTGTGGGAGGTGCAGCGAACTGTGTGAGCCAAGGGACTTTCACAAATCCAGCCATCCCAAAGATGCTGGGTGCTTCCTCTGGCCCAGGGCGATCTTTGCACCCGGACATACGAATTACAAATCAAAACACTTCTTTGAGGTCTGTTCAATCTTATTCCTTCTTGAATGAGTAGATGCCCCTCCTCCTGGGCACAAAGCTGTCTGTCACACACTCCAAAGGGATGTATTGTGGTCCGAACTGGGACACCTAGGGATGTCAAATGCTTTTGTCAAGTCAAAGATCCCCATTCAGAAACTCTTAGTGCATGGAGCTAATGGAGCTGTGTTGGCTCCAGTCCTCCCAACATCCTTCCAGGCCCCCTGAGCTCTTTTTGCTCCACACATCTTTGAAAGGTGTCACTTCCGCTGATTATTTTACTTCCAGAAACGTCCATGTATTTCCTGTCTTCCTGCCTATCTTGGTTCTGACAAGAAAGATGCCTGACACAGATGGAGGGAGGGATCAATCTGTTCCTTTCCAAGCAGCTCTATGGCCTCCTTCCAAGATTTCACACAGCATACTCGCCACCCCATAACCCCATGCTCAGAACATTATGTGCAGAATCTTGAAGGAGGGGCATTGGTCTCCACAACTATGGTGGCAATTCGTTGCCATCTTTTAAAGTAAAATGAATAATAGTAACAACTGTAGATACCCCTTCTCCCCAAGGTCAGCTGCCATTGATAAACACCAAGAACTCATGCAAACAGGGGGAGTTTCCTAATGTCTTGCCTTAGGCTTTTTGAACTTGCTCCAGCAGCTTTCCCTGCCACTGAAACACACAAAGTCAATTGGTTCCATATGCCAGGAGCTGCTTAAAAGTTGCAGAACTTCACTTTCAAGAGGGATGAATGGTGCCACCCACTCACAGGGACCCTTTGAAATGATTCTTTTCCATTAAGTGGGTGACATGTACCAACCACATAGAATTGTGTCTAGTGCACAGTAAGTGCTTACAGGGAGTCACCTATCATGACCTTACTGGCATTATTATCCATCATTATTACCACAGAAACTGCTCTCCGAGTCCTTGAATAGGAAGCAGGACAAGGCAGTATTCTCTACAACCCAAGTGAGTGCCTATGCACCCAGAAAGGATGCCAGACCCTTGTGGGTTGCAAAGCTGTGGTCTCTGCTGCATCTGCTCCATGACATTTCTGCATGCATCCTCTGCACAGCATTAGAATAAATGCTACTCCTTTGTGAGGTATTTGCCAAGCCATCTCCCTGTCCACAGTTCCCCCATGACCTTTATAATAAATGGTTTACATCACCCAAGAAGCTCATCCTTAGAGCCACAAGAAGCTCCTGCAGCCGCGAGGGAAGCTCTTCCTTTGCATTTTCCTGCTGGCTTCATGAAGTCCACAGCAGAGACTTTGCCAGGCTAGCGTTTTTGTTTGAGCTAACATTTTTGTACACTAGCTGGTGAGATCAGGAGATACTTTAGTGGTGCTCCACAGGGTCGCAGGCTTGGCTCCTAGTAATAATGGCAAGGAGAGGTGACTCCTCAGCATCTTCCCAGCCAGGGGTAATGCTGTGTTTGGGTGGGAGACCCCACTCCTTGTTCAGCCTCAGTCCATGCTGGAGGCTGCTCCACTAACTGCCAGGTTGTGCCTGCTGGTTAGGAAGAGAGATGACTCATTCACAAAGGCCATGGATGGATGCATGTGGGCTGACCCCTGCTGGCACCTGTCCCTGCCCAGGGGAGCCTGCCTGGCCTGGGTTCTCATCACCACCTGGACACAGCACTTCCCAGAGAAGGGCAGGGGCTGGAAGCCACCACCCTGATGACCCTGTGTCCCTCTGGCCAGAGCTGCCCTGAGACCTGCCCACTGTAGCATCGCTAGTTAGGTGAGCTGCAAGATTCCTTCCTGGACAAGACAGTCTGAGCCGGCTTTTCTGTCACCTGGTATATTAGTTCATTTGTGTTGCTATAAAGGAATATCTGAGACTAGGTAATTTATCAAGAAAAGAGGTTTATATTGGCTCACCGTTCTGCAAGCTGTGCAGGAAGCATGGTGCTGGCATCTGCTTCTGGGCCTCTGGTGAGGGTCTCAGAGGCTTCCAATCATGGCGGAAGGTAAAGGAGCGGCCTACATATCAGCCAGCGAGAGATGGGGCAAGAGAAAGAGGAAGGAGGGCCAGTCTCTTTTAAACAGCTAGATCTCGTGTGAATTCATCAGGTGAGAGAACTCATTCATTACAAGGACAGACCAAGCCATTCATGAGGGATCCACCCCCATGACCCAAACACGTCCCACCAAGCCTACCTCCAACATTGGAAACTACATTTCCACATGAGATTTGAAGGGAACAAACATCCAAGCCATAACCTGGATTCAGAAGGTTTGTAAATGACAGAGGGCTAGTCATTGGTCTAATCATTGGCAGTTTCATCCATGCTCTTAGTCTGAGGAAACCAACTGTGCCTTGCAGAGTTTTTCTGAGAACAAGAAATAAATCCAGTAAAGAGCTGGGCTGCACCAGTCTACGACCACTGTTCTCTCATCGAATTCCTATGGAAACCCTTAGCGACAGTGACAACAGGCAAGTCTGTGCCTGCTGTGGAGGATGAAACATTCCCAGAAAGGCTGAGTAAGTGGCCCAAGTTCACAAAGCTGCCAAGTGGCACAACTCTACCTGACACTGAAGCTGTCGGAATCCAGGTGCATATTCTTTATGCCAGGAACCACCCCCACCTCACAGGCCTGCCCTCCCCACTCCCACCCCTGCCTGGAGGGCTGTGGAAGAAGGACACTGGGCCTGAGTGCTGGGATGCGGTGGGGACACGACAAGGTAGTAATGACCGTGGGGGCATGGGAGGGAGGTGGCCAGGGAGACCCCGTCCCTGAGTCTACTGCCCCCATCCTCACCACCTTGCTTGCTCAAGTGGACATGGGCAGAGGGAGGGCACAGGCATGCATGCGGGTTAAAATCCAAGCAAGCAACAGTGAGAAATGGCTGGGGCACAGCATAAGTCTGTTTAGAGTTCTGGTGTTCTTTGAGACTGAGGGTTCACTCAGGAGGAGAATGACCTGACTCTGACACGTGTCCCAGAAAAGCCCCTGAAAGAACTGATTAATCTGACCCTACAACTGATCACAGTAAAGCCTGTTCATTTTGGTGAGGTTTGCTTTCGCAAACAGATGCCTCTAATGAGAGGCCATTGGACCTCTCTAAGTCAGGCGGCTGCAATGTCTCTGCGGCCATCCTCAGCTTCCATATCTATACCCTGCCGCTTCTCCTTCCATTGCCTTGACTTTCTGTACCATTCATTGCTGCACTATAACTTCCCTCATTGGCAAGTACTTTATTGTCTCAATCCCATAAGTAGAGATGAAGCAAAAGGCCAGGAGACATCCTGGCTGGGAATCGGCTTTGTGGTGCCCCTTCAGTCCTCCTCACAACTTTCCTTGCCCTGCAGGAAAGAAGGCATCTGGATCCATTGGAGAGTCATTGCAGAATGGACTGCATCACAGCTCTGTGAAACTGGGGGGATTTCATTTTCACTCCGGGTTTCCAGGAATTTTGGAGCAATTTTATATCCTCCAGCTGAGCTGCTCTCAGGGCTGTCCTCCCCGGGAAGGACACATTGAACCTCACAGATCCCTGAGACGCTTACTCAGGCCCTGCTCTCTGCTCTGCATCCTCAGAGCACTCTGCCCTGGGAAAGGAACAATCTCCCACTCCTGAAGGTCAGGGCCACCCCTCCAAGAGACAGCAATTTACAACCTCAGGGACAATAAACATTGAAGATGAGATTTATTTTCCTTCCATTTGAACTTTTCTTAGCAAGTCATGGAATTCCCTTGAGTCTCCAGGTTCTGGCCTGGCTACTTGGCAAGGCCCCTCATTCAGTGACCGCAGCCTCAGAGCCAGCACATGGTCTCTTCGGGAGGCCCTTCCCCTCCCCTGCCTGAGGGTTTCCAACCCAGGCATCTTGTCCTGACCCTGTACTTTTTGTCTGTTCCCCCTTAGGATGAAATGGTTAGAAGCCAGAGAAGGGCATTCTTCTTGATCACAGCTTAAGACTCCAGGGCCCCATTTGCCCATGGCAGCAGCACAGAGCAGGCAGACAGATGAGGGTGCTGGGACCTGAGAGCTCCTGGCACAACAGGGACAGGAGGAACTGCCTGGGCTACAGAGGCAGAGCACAATTCAGGCCAAAGCCAGGCATAAAGGCAAGAATTGACCAATTCACTAACACTGGCAGCCAGTCTGGGCTGCACTAAGTCAAACAGGCATGAGGTTCTAATCGGGAAAATGAATGCAAAGTTGGCCAGGAGCTGACTACCAGGTTTATGGGTCAAGGCCTGGCCCTAGCAGGGTCCTGGGATGGAGGTAGAGTAAATGCAGGCTTTCTAGAGGCAAATCTGTGGGTTGACCCAACAGGAGACCGCTCATAGGGAGAACTGCCACTCAGACACCCAACCAACCTGACAGTGCCCAGCATGGCTGGCAGAGAAGGAGGCAGCCTTTGAACAAGATTCTGTGGTCATCTTGACCTCATTTATCCCAGGGCTGAGGGGAGATCAAACTCTGTTGTCCACCAGGCTGGGATGACATCCTTGCTGTACTTCTAGCCTCAGTCAGCCCCAGCTCAGAATGAGGAAACTGTAAGGGAAAAAAGAGGGGCCCCAGTCGCCAGAGGCTTCTTGCTAGACACAAAAGGCCAGACAAAAACATCACAGAAAGCAAATCCTGAGCATGTTGGCGGGCTGATCATCCACAGCTCTGACAATCTCCAGCCATTACCCAAGTCTGAAATGCCAGAATCACCCTAGTCTTGGGGGCCTTATTGGGACATATGATTGAAAAAAGAAACAAATAGTTTTATTGAGGCATAGTTGACGTACCATAAAATGTACTGATCACAAGTGTACAATTCAATAGCTTTTAGATTCATACATCACTACAATACAGTTTTAAAACATTTCTATCACCCCCAAAGGTTCCATCTTGTATTTTTATAGTTAATCCCCACTCCCACCCTCAGCTGTAGGAAACCACTAATCCCCTTTCTGTCTCCATAAATGTACATTTTCTAGGCATTTTATCCAAATGGAATCACACGATATGTAATTTTTTGTATCTGGCTTTTTCCACTTAGTATTGTTGGGGCTCATCCATGCTTTGGTCCATACCCAGTGTGTTCCTTTTTATTACTAAGTAGTACCTCACTGGGTGGATATATTCATTTTGTTTTCCAATTCACAAGTTGATGGATATATCTAGATTGTCTCTGATTTCTGGTTATCATGAACACAGCAGCTATGAACAACTGCATATACGTTTTTGTGAGATATATGCTTTCAGTTCTCTTGGATAGATTCCTATGAGCGGAATTGCTGGGTCATAGGGTAAGTTAAAGGTTTTAAGAAACTACCAAGTTGTTTTCCCAAGTGGTGGCACAATTTTATATTCCCACCAGCAATGTACAAAGATCCAATTTCTCCACATCTTTGCCAGAAATTGGTATTGTCTGTCTTTTGAGTTATAGCCATTGTAGTGGGGGTATAGTGATATCACTTGTGGTTTTAATTTGCACTTCCCTAATAGGTAATGACACTGAACATCTTTCATGTACTTGCTCACCATTTGGATATCTTCTTTAGGAAAATATCTGCTCAAATCTTTTGTGCCCATTTTTAATTGTGTTATCTGTCACCTCATTATTGAGTTGTGAGAGGTCTTTATATATTTTAGGAACAAGTTCTTTATCGGTTATCTGATTTGCAAATATGGGGCTTACTTATCTTTTCATTTTCTTAATGGTGTCTTTGGAAATGCAAAGGTTTTTAATTACATCAATTCTTTCATTTATGGATCCTGTGTTTAGTATCACTTTGCCCAACCCAAGGTCACAAAGATTTTCTCCTGTTTTCTTCTAGAAATGTTGTAATTTTAGCTTTTATGCTTAGGTCTAAAATCTATTTTTAGTTAATTTTGGAGGCAATGCAAGACAAGGGTCTCAGTTTATGTTTCTGTATATGGATACCCATGTGTCCCAGCACTGTCTGTCAAAAGGACAAAGCTTTCTCTTTAGAACTGTCCTGCCATCTCTATCAAAAGTCAGTTGGCCATAAATACAAGGATTTATTTCTGGACTCTCAATTATGCTACATTGATCTATATACTTTATATCAATACTTCAGTGTCTCCATTACTCTAGCATTAGAATAAGTTTTGGACAGAAGAACTGTAAGTCCTCCAACTTTGTTATTTTTTAAAATGTACATATATAATCTAGAATCAGCATGTCACTTTCAACAAAAAACTGTTTCCACATTTAGAGATTTTCCTGCAGTCATTTTGTTATTAATTTCTAGTTTGATTTCACTGTGCTCAGAGAACACTTTCTCTATTATTTCAATTATTTCAAATTTGTTGAGGCTTGTTTTTCAGCCCAGGATATGGTCTATTTTGATGAATGTCCCATGGAGCCTTGAAAAAATATTTGTTTTTTTACTGTTGGTTAGAGTGTTTGATCTGTCTCAATTGGGCGCCATTGGTTGATTGTGTTGTTTAGATCTTCAATAACCATGCTAATTTTCTATCTACAGCAGGTCAATCAGTAGATGAGGGGGAGGAATTGAAGGCTCTAACTAAAACTATAGATTTAGCTATTTCTTCTCTCTGTTCTTTCAGTTTTTGCTGTTTAAATTTTGTGATTCTGTTGTTTGACTTGTACTCATGTGGAAACTTGTCTTTCTGATGGATTGAGCCTTTATCATCTAATGTCCGTCTTCACCTCTAGTAAGGTTTTTTGCCCTGAAGTCCATCTTATCAGCTACAGTACATCTACACCTGATTTATTTTATTGTTTGTGTGTTATATCTTTTTCTATCCTTTTACTTTCAATCTACTTATGTCACTGTGTATAAAGTGAATTTCCTATAAAAAGCATACCAGTTGGGTCATTTTTCTAATCCACTCTGCAAGTCTCTGCAATTTGATTGATGTATTTAGACCATTTACATTTAAAATAAATAGTATTTCAGCAATTAAGGCTACCATATTATTGTTTGTTTTCTGGTTACTTCCTGTAATTCTCATTCCTCTGTTTCTTTGTGTTACTTGCATAAATTTTAAGATCTACCTATAGGAATTCTGAGTGTATTGTTTTTGCAAAGTTATTTTAGTGATTGCTTTGGTCATTACAATACACATATGTGACTTTACATGGGCTACTGGCACCAACATTCCATTGCTTTGAAAGGACTTTTGACTTCTATTTAGGTCATTTTGCCTCACTCACTTTTAAACAGTGTTGTCTTGAGCATCAGACAATTCTATAATTTTTATTTAAATCCTCAAATGTGATTTTTAAAACTCACAACTATTCATGGAAAGAACACTCTACCATATGTACTCCTATTTCTGCTCTTTCCATTATTCCTTCTTCCTTCTTAAGGCTCCAACATTTTTTTCTGTTTCAAGATTGTATTTTAGTCATTAAAGTAGGTCTGATAGTGGCAACCTCTTTTAGCTTTCCTTCTTCTGAGAATGTCTTTATTTCCCTTTCATTCCTGGAGGACAGTTTTGCTGGATATAAAATTTGGGGTTGGCAGTTCTTTTATTTTGGTATTTAAAAATGTGCCATTTCCTTCTGCCCTTCATGGATTCAGAGCAGAAATGCACTGTCATTCAACTTTGTTTTCTGTTCAATTATCATGTGTTTTCAAGTGGATTTTATTGAGATTATTATGCCTGGCATTCACTCAGTTTCTTAAACCTATAGGGCTTTGTCTTTTGCCAAATTTGGGGAGTTTTCAGCCATTATTTCTTCTAATACTGTTTTAGATCTACTCTGTTTATCCTCTCCTTCTGGAACTCTGATGATAGAATGTTGGATCTTTTGTCCTGTAGGTCCTTGAGGTCTGTTCATTTTTTGTTTGTTTTTAGTCTATTTTCTCTCTGCTGTTCAGATTAGATAAATTCTATTGCTCTGTCCTCCACTTCACAAACTATCCACTGACATCTCCACTCTCCTATCGAGCCCAAACAGTGAGTTTTTCATTTCTGTTTTTGTACTTTTTAGTTCTATAATTTCCATATGTTTGTTTTTTCTTTATTGGCTGAGTTTTTTTATTTTGTCAACTGTTTTAAGATAATTTGAATTGATGATTGAATCTATTTTTTTTTAAGAAAAACTGCTTTAAGGCTGCAGGTGGTGCTTCATGCCTGCAATCCCAGCATTTTTGGAGGATGAGGTGGGTGGATCACCTGAGGTCACGAGTTTGAGACCAACCTAGACAACATGGTGAAACCCCATCTCTACTAAACGTGCAAAAAAATAGCTGGGCATGGTGGTGGGTGCCTATAATCCCAGCTACTTGAGAGGCTGAGGCAGGAGAATCATTTGAATCTAGGAGGGTTGCAGTGAGCCGAGATCATGCTATTGCACTCCAGCCTGGGCAACAAGAGTGAAACTCCATCTCATAAAAAGAAAAAAACTGCTTCAAAATTTTTGTCAGATAATTTCAACACCTGATTCATCTCAGTGTTGACCTGATCTATTATCTCTTCTCATTCAAATTGTGATTTTTGTGGTTTTTAAAATGATGGGTGGTTTTTTTATAGTAGCTTGTCAGAAGGTCCCAGGTCCTATTTAAATCTCTTATTTTTGTAGGCAGTCACCCAGGTTTATCATGTAATCTTGGTCTGCTTCTATGGGCTATAGTTCCAATGGTATTTTCATTTTCAGAGCCTTTACAGTATTATTTTGGTCTGTTGGGTTTATATGGTGCCACTGGGCCCTGCTGGTGCTGCCAGAGGGGACAGAGAGAGTTTCCTCAGATTTGGAAGCTGGATGTTTTTCAGCAGGGGAGAGAAGCCTCACACCCATGGAGATGAAGAAGCTTCCTTGCTGGGCCACTTTTGTGTCTAGGTGCCTCTTGCTGGCTCTTCCCTGAAGCCTTGGTGTCACCTGGTTGAGGAAGGGAGTCTTAGCCTGGAAGAAAAAGTGAGCTCTTCCTCTGGTGCTCATTGTGGGAGAAGCCCCTGATCCATCCTCTTTGCAGCTGATGCTGGGCTCACTTGAGGTTTTCAGGGGAACTCCCCTTTGATCTTACATGGGGGAGGAATGAGCTTACATGAATGTTTTCTGTTGCTAGATTGGAGTAGGAAAAAAGCAAGTCTGGGTGACCTTCTGCTGTTGGATGGGAAAACATAAGATGTCTCGCAGCTGTGTTACTCCTCCAGTCCTGGGATTCCAAACCAGTTTACCTTCTTTTCACCACCTTTCAAAGTCTTCATTTGGTTGTCTCTTATGTTATTTCCAAGGTTTAAAGCTTTACTCAGCAGGGAAGAGAAGGAAGAAATTGACCTATGCCATCTTGTCTGGATCAGAAGTCCCAAATTTTTAAACACTTTGAATTAGCAATATCTCTTATAACTATTATGTTACCTATAAGGTGTGTCTCACCAGCTAAAAGCAGGGCATACAGTAAGTCAGCATTGGTGAAGAGAATTAGGGGTGTTTGTGGTCAAAATGTATCAAAGTGGTTCAGGTCAGGTGTGAGCCCCTTCCTAAACTGGGGAGCAGCTCTGCAGGACCATACACCAAGCCTCCTCCAGCAAGCCTCCTGGGCCAGCAAAAGCTGCATGCTCTCTGGATCCCTGGGGGTGAAAACCAGACTGTAGACCTTGGAAACATGCAAATGCATGCAGGATACACATTTGCAGGCATGTTTGTGGACAAATATGCAGACCTTTAGGTAAAACTACAAATTTAATCAATTTATTGGTAATATCAAAAGAAAGTTAAATGGCAAAGAGTTTCATCTGAAAAAAGGAAGAAAATATTCTTACCTGTTCTGAGGGCATTTCACCAAATAATGTCTCACTGTGAAAGGAAAAATAAAAGAAGATGGTAAACAATGCTGCTTCAGATATATATGCTCCAGGAATTACCAGGAAATGCAGGGAGCCAGGTGTTGTTCAGGTACTGGTGCTATACCACCCAACTCTCAAGACTTGAATACTTCTGTTTGGAAGAGCACAGCAGAGCCATCACATGGACATCACAGTAACTGGATACGTCCCAGCCAGGGATCTAGCCAGGCATTAAGCCATATAACCCAGACTTCCTGGGTATTCATTTTGGGCCAAGGCAGGTTAAGTTGGGATCCTGGAGTAATAGAGTCACCCAACCTCTAAGCTCTGCCTGAGTCATAAGAAAGCCCTCTTGAGGCCAGATGGAATAACCTGTCCATTTAGAAGCTCCTCATTGAAAAATGAGTTTGAATTATCTGATTAATGCTCTTCCAGGACTAAAAAGAGGCCCTCGGGAAAACAGTCTTGGACCAAAACCTCCTTCTACAGGAAAACCAAATGATTCTGGCTGCAGAGGAAAAGTAAGAATACCTAGGCACATAATCCAGCAAGTGTCCACTCTGAGGTTCACAGCTGAATTTACTTCAAATAGAGGTAAAGCTGAAACAACCAGGGGGACCCTTGAATTGTGTGGTAGATTGTTACATCAGTGGACCCAGTGAATCACACCTCCTTGTATGTGTCCACACCCACGTGTACCCTCTCCCAAACTGACTCTGGGCTTGGCCATATGAACTTGCTTTGGTCAAGAGAACATTAGCCAATGTGTCACAAGCAGAGGTGTAAAAGACACATGTGCTATGGGGCTTGCCCTCTCTTGTTGCAGGGAATTCTTCTGTCACCACATGAGGAAGCCTGGCTAGCCTACTGGAAGATGAGACTACATGGGGCAGACACCAGCTGTCCCAGCCAAGGCCCCAAACAACCAGGTCCCGGGTAATGCATCAAGAGACTGCAGCTGCATGAATGACTCCAGCTGAGACCAGCAGAAGAAATGGTCAGCTAAGCCCAGCCTAAATTGGCAACCTGTGGAATTGAGAGCAAATAATAGTTGCTTTAAGCTGTTATATATGGGGTGATCTGTTATGCAGCTTCCAAAGTAAGATGAGAGAATCACAGCTTCAAATGGAACTGTACAGGTTTATCTGGTTCAGCCTCCTATTAATACCTAAACTCTTTCTGTATTCCACTTACTTAGCACCTACTGTATACTAGATAATCTATAGATGCAACAATAATAACAACCATAGTTAGTATTTATCGAACATTTCATGTGTCCCTGGCACTATTCTAAGCTTATTAGATGGATCAGTGGTCTTCAGTCTAGGGTCTGGATACCCATGGGTACTCTTTGGAAAAACAGTTTTAAGGAATCACCTTAACATCCTCACCTCCCATTGTATTCTTTCCTAAGAATGTATTCTCTTAGAACATGCCTGAGGTCTGGCCGTATTCATTTCCCTTCCCCCCTTTTAACATCACCCTTTTCTATTCATAAATCAAAGCACACCATCCTGGAGACCCGTCCCAGATTGAAACGTAAATGGGGCATCAAACAAGAATTAATGTAAAATACTAATATCTGTGTCAATAAAGCAAATTATTAACTAGGCAACTAAATCTTTCGCAAGGGGGGGATGTTTCTAATACTTTGCTTTCAACAAGGATTGAATAATGACCTAATCCAGTTGTCATCTGGTAGAGTATTAAAAATCATTTTGGATGATAAATCATGATGTGACTTTTGACATATACCTTGGAAGTAGTTCTAAAAATTGAGAAGTATAAGAAAATTTCATTCATTCATTCACACTCTCTTTACATTGAAGTATTTCAGAGCTAATATCTATTAACAAAATTGATGATAAATTTTATCCCTAAAAAATTCATACAAGGGTATATGAAGTAAAAATAAAAATCAATTTCAATAAAAATGCATTCCCAATAAATTTTGCTTCTTATGGCTATTAATTATGTATCTAAATTTATGATATGTTTATGTCATTTTGATTAATCTTATGCTAATTTTCCAAAGTTTACTAATTATGCAATACTGATTAGTCAATCTAAAAAACATTTTAACAGACACTTATGAAATGAGGAAATTAAAAAACTATGAATTTAAATTTGTACACACATATTATCTTACTGATAAGTAAAATAGGGTAATCAATAAAGAACCTTAAAAACAAAAGCCGTATTACAGTAGGATGAAATTTTGTGGGGAAGTGTATTGAAGATAAAAATTCAAGGAGAAGAAGGAACAATACAAAATTTCTAACAGTTAAAGATTGTTTGGGTAGGTATTTTTTTTCTCATGATGGCTTTAAATAAATGAAGACAGTCATTAAATTCAAGACATTTAGATGTGAAAGAAAGATGGATCTAATCATTTCATTTTTAAGATGTCAAAGATGGAAGTTACATCTTTTGCAACAATTTACATTTATGATGAAAAAGTTTAGATGTCAACAAAAAAATGATTGAGTGCATAGTTTTTGAAATTATTTTAGGAACTATGCAAGCAAAAAAGTTTGAAGACCACAACTTTGTATTCTAACTTAATATTCACAGTAGCCTTGTCATTACTTTTATCTTACAGCGGAGGACACTGAAGCACAGAGAGATTAATAAACTTGTCCAAAGTCACTCAGGTGATGTTACGGGCTGAATTATGTCTCCTCCACTAAGCCTAACTGAAGCCTAATCCCCAGTACTTCAGAATGTGACTGTATTTGGAGATAGGATCTTTAAAGAGGTAATTAAGTTAAAATGAGGCCATTAGGCTGGGCCCTTATCTAATTTGACTAGTGTCCTTAAAAGTGAAGGAGATTGCAACAAAGACAGGCACAGAGGGAAGACCATGTGAAGACACAGGGAGAGCAGCAGTCTCTAAAGCCCAGGAGAGAGGCTTCAGGGGAAATGAATCCCGCTGACACCTTGATCTCAAGACTTCTGGCCTTTAAAACTGTGAGATAATATATTTCTGTTGTTAAAGCCACGCAGTATGTGGTACTTTTCTGTGGTGGCCTCAGCAACCTAATACACCTGGGAAGCGCCAAAGTTGGGCAGCTTGGCTCCAGAGCCCTCTTGTAACTACAGTCATCCCTCGTATCTTTGGGGCATTGACTCCAGAACCTCCCAAGGATACCGAAATCCGAAGATGCTCAAGACCCTTATATAAAATGGAGTAGTATTTCCATATAACCTACGCACATCCTCCTGTATACTTTTAATCATCTCTAGATTATTTGTAATACATAATACAAGGTAAATGCTATGTAAACCATTGTTATACTGTCTTTTTCATCAGTATGATTTGTATTGTTGTATTGTTATTTTTAATTGTTTTTTAATCAAATATTTTTTATCTGAGTTTAGTTGAATCCTCAGTGCAGAACCTGTGGATAGGGAGGACCAACTGTACTCTGCACCATTCTCAGACACTGGGCAGCTGGTGTCAGGGGTCCTGCAGGTGGGGAAATAGAGTCTCATAGAAGAAATGGCCAGATCACTGTGCCACAGCTGGAGTCAAGCAGTGATGGGACTGGGACCCAAGATAATCCCATGAGCTGACCGGTGTTTTGGCAAGTCCAGTGCTTGGGGTAGCAAGGTGAGCAGCCTGGAGATCAGGAATGCAGGGAACAGTAGAGCAGCTGCAGCATTCCCCGGAGGCAGGGAGCTGACTAAGAAGGGCCAGGAGCCCGATGAGGCCAGACAGTGCCAGGGTACAGGAGACACACCCCTGCCAGCGCTTGCTGAGGCACTGTTCTGAGGTCTCGGCGGTGTGTATGTGGGGTTGATGGTCCCATTAAGAGGGACTGCCCACAGGACCAAAAGTGATTCTAGACATCAAAGATGAGGTTTACAGGCACCTGAGAAATAGACTTCACTGAGAGTTACCCTTAAATATGCATAGCATAATTAGTGCTATTAATACTTACCGAAGTGTGCCAACCCAGCTTAGCCTCCCCAAGAAGCAGAAATCATAAGAGAAAGATTCAGGTGTCAAGAGTTTATGTGGGAGGCGATCCTAGGAAACCCACTGGAAAGTGCGGGAGACCAAGAAGAGAATCAGGCAATAAAGGGTGCATAATGGAGCCAATACACCCCGTGGGCTGTGGCCTGGCACCAGGCACTTGACCTAGAAGCTCCGGCTCCACGCAACCGTCCTGCACAGAGGTGAACATTCAGGATGTGTTCTCAAATGGTGATTTTAGGATCTTTAGGACTTTGAAGACTCTAAAAGGAAGGCTTATTTTTGCAACCTCTCCTGATAAGAAGAAGCAGGCCCTGGGCCACTCCCTACCACCTCCACCCTTTCTTCTTCTTTTCAGCTGGGACCATGCTGCTCACACTCTTGCCCCATGGCAAACCTCCCAGATGGCATGTCCAGCCTGAAGGCTCTGTCTTCCCCATCTAGACCTGTCCCTATCACCACTGCCACCCCAAGCTGGGTGATTTCAGGTGGAGGCAGCCTTACTCCCATCTTATCAGGCCCTGTAGCAGTGTCGGGACCTCCAAGGCATGGTTGATATCTACCCACCTTACCCCTATGCCCTGGCCACATCTTCTGACCTCCAGGCTTTGCACAGGCCCTGCAATAGGACCCATGGATGTTTCTGCTCTATCCATCAAGTACCTGCACTCGAGGCAAGGACTATGGCAACCCCGGCATTGCAAGGGGTCACAGTACTTCATGCACAGTAAGCACCCAGGAGCATTTTCAGAGTGAAGGACCACAGTACTCTCCCCATCTCCTGCAGCCCAGCACAGGCTGGGCGTCCTGCAGCCTGAGAAAGCACCTCCCTCATTCAGGGTTCAACCCACAGCCCCTGCCTGCATTTCCCCAGTGGGAGAGAAAGGAGCAGGGTGCACCCCTTACTACACACAGCCCTGTTTCCACCATGTCAGGCCCCAGAGCCCAGCCCCCTCCAGGAATCAGTCCTGCCTGGACAACCTTCCAGGCCTACAGTTATAAGGACAGGACCACCTCTATCACCAAGTGGGAAGCTGAGAAGAAGAAGCAAGTCTTCCACCTCCTGCCCCTTTGGCACAAAAAGCCACTTAAAGGCCACATTTCTTACAGGCAAGGGACCAGCATGCACAGCTGTCTGTCCAGGGTCCCATAGTCCCACATGGCAGCCATGAGCCCCAGGTGGCTATCAAGTCCCAAAATGTGATGAATCCAAAATGAGATGTGCTGGAGTGTGAGATCACACTGGATCATGAAGCCACACCTTAGCATAAAAAAAGAAATATCACATATCTCATTCATCATCTTTATTTGTTGATACTGTTGGAATGATATTCCGGATACAGTGGGTTAAGTAAAAATATTAAAATTAATTTTACTTATTTCTTTTTACCTTTTTGAATGTGATTACTAAAAATATGGTCAAATCACCTCTATGGCTGACATATTTCTAGGGGGCAGCATGCAAAGGGCCTTCATTTGTCTGAGCAGCTGGGCTGCCAATGGTGAAGGGGCACCCCAGGAAAGATGAGCCCTGCATATGAGAAGGTGCCCCTGCAAGCTGCCCATGCCAGGAAGGGCAGTCACTTAGCACAGTGAAAGTACCTCCCACAGCCCCAAAAGGTAAAAGGAACTTTCATTCCAATGTTAGAGAAGAGTTGGGAGTTCAGAAGACCCACTTTATAAATAAGGGAGCTTGAATCTAGGCTCCAAGTCCAGTGCTCCGGGGAGGCTAACCAACCCCCACAAAGGAAAAATAGGTGCTCAGGGGGCCTGACGAGAGAGCCAGCTGAGCCTCCTGGCACCCACTGAAGAACCAGAGAGATCTCGCTCCAGGTCTCCAGGTATCTGACTCCAGATGAATGAGTCCTTCCTCCTCTCAAAGGCCCCAGGCCATCCTCCGCTCCTCATCCACAGCCACCCCATTCTGTACTTGGAGGCCTCCTCCCCGCCCGAGTCTGGCTGTGGGTGGGATGCAACCTCCAGCTCCCTTTTCTTGCATCTCTGGAAGGAACAGCCACAGGCCCTTAGCTTCATCCTCATGGAGAAGCAGAGTGTGCCTGGGACAGGGGAGGCATGGGTGCTTAACAAGCCTTGGGAGGTTCTGTTTCCAGTTCTAGCACAATCTGTGCAAACCAAACAGTATCACAGCTCACATGATGAGTACAGAGAAAGAAGCCAGGCCACTCCTCTTTCCTATCTAGTTCGAGTTTGTGCCTTAAAAACTGCACATTTAAAAGCTCAGTCACAGAAGGTTGGATTGTTGGAGCCACTCCAAGGCAGCAGGTCAGGACTAATTCGCGAACAAGCAAAAGTCTTTGGAAACCAGTATGATTGAGGAACCAGCAGAATAATTCCAGGCTGGGCCCTGGGCCACCAGGATTGGTGTTTTTCAGAGTGACTCAGTGCTGTCAAGGCCCTGGGATGAGGTGCCTGGCACTGCGGGCACAACAAAGAGCAAGGACGGAGACTTGAGGCTCAGGAGGGAAGGGGAAACATGTTTGTGCTTGGCAAGCAACATATGTGTGCAGTCAGCTCCAGCTCACGTGAATGTTGAGCACCCTTAGAGGCAAACCAGTGCCAGGCTTGGGGTGAGGGCAGAGAAGCAGCAAGGCTGAGGGTGAAGAGGGGCTGGCCTGTGGCCTCCTGGCTCCTGGGATGGGCTGTGTTTATCTCAAGCTCCCACTGGGGGTTGCATCCGGAGTGGGACCAGCTACTCTGATGTCCTCTTTCCATGCAGATGTTGCTGCAGGTGCTAGAGAACAGATGCTGGGCTCAGCTCTCCTGTCCACATGTGTGTGAGCAGCCTGCATACCTTGATGCCCTCAGCTCCCACACATGCAGGAGGGGTTGGGTCTCCTGCATGTGGTCAGGATGAGGGAAGCCCAAAAAAACACACAACTGCATAGAGAGACTGGAAACCGTCAACAGAACAAGCACTGTTCTGTTGTGTATAGATGTTCTCAGCAGTATATAGATGTATTACTAATTTTAATCGAGGTGATGCAAAGTTTGTTATAGTGCAGTGCATTAAATGACAGAATATGTTATATTAGAAAGTTAAGAGTGTTGCAGGTTTTAGTGATGTCATTTCTGAGGATCAGTGGGTTCTTTGGACACACATGTCTTGGTCTACAAATGCTTGACTGCTTCCAATGAGAGCCATGGCCACCTTCAGCTAATCCATAAAAGAAGGAGCATCTTGGGGTGCAGCCTGACATGGGGGGATGTGCCCTGTGCCTGCCGTAGCTCTGGTACCTGCCAGAGCCTAAGACTTTGGAATCACCATCAGCCCCATGGCTCAAATCCCTTCTAAACCTGCTTGGATGCAAATAGGGCATGCTCCTCAGGAACCAGCTGGTTGCTGGGGTAACAGCTCAGCACCACCAATCCTCAGGCCCCACAGGTGGTCACAATTATGCCCCAGCCACCACGAATGATTGGGCAGTATCCCTTAATCCTCCTCAAACTTGCTCCTTGCTTGCTTGGCCTCCCTTGTTTCCCACTGGGCCTGGCAGTGAGAAGAGACAGCAATAAAGTCTCCTTTGAGTGGTGATTTAAAGATAACCACACATTCCTCACCACTCTTCCTCTTCCCTAAGTCTGGCCCGTCCTCACAACTTGCTGTAATTGATAGAATGTGGGAGAGTGACACAGTGCCAGTGTCCAGTCTAGGCATGTCCTTGGAGCCTGGAGCAAGTTGGGGGGTATGGCTACCTTGCTGGTGACACCACAGGGAGAGAAATGTCACCAGCCCTGCTGTCCTATTTGTCTCAGAGGCGGGCCCCAGGGCTGAGAGTGGCTCTACCTTGGATCTCCAGTCCTGGTCAACTTCAGGTGGCTGAAGACACACAGATGACTCCAGGTGACACTGCCAGAAGAACCACCCAGTTGAGCCCAGCCCAGTGCAGAATCTTGAACAAATAAATGTTGTGTTAAGCCACTACTTCCTGGGTGATTTGTTACTCAGCAAGAGATACCTTGAACATTTTGGGATTACCAGTGTGTGTTGACAGGAAAGACAACTATTCTTAGTTATACCTTCAAAGCCAGGAAAGAAGTCTTGACCATCTTAAAACAAGGCCATACTTATCATATCCTTTCTGTCCTATCACATCATTTTTGTTATTAAATTTCATAGAGAAAAAAAGGAAGAGTCCAGGCCTCATGGATCTACAGATCCATGCAGATCTACCTGCAAATCTACCTGCCAGTCTGCTTCTGGAACACCACCTGAGCCTGAGCCACCTTCTTGGGCACCATCTAGGGGAGGGAACACCCTCAAAACCCCTTGCAGTGGTGCCAGGGCTCTGGGAGGATGGCTTCTACTATGGCCCTAAAGTGGAAGGCACAGGGCTTAGATTCAGAGGAAGTGGGGTATGGGTCCTGAGCAATATCTGGGCAATTTGCCACTGCTCTGCATGTCCCCACCTTCTCAGCTAGGACACAGGGGCTTGATGTGACCACTTACACCCCAGACAGAGCATGGCAGAAGCAGACTCACTCACAGACAGTGTCCCATTTGCACCATGACTCCCTTGCTGAGCCTGTCCCAGGGGGTCCCAGAGGCCTTGTTTCCTCCAATTCAATGGACCTGGGAATAATCAGCTCAAAGCCCATGGTTTCCAGGGGAACAATCCTGCCCTTCCCCCAACCACAGGACAACTTGGAACGCTCAGGGAATCTTCTGATTATAGCATTGATTAGGGACAATCCTTGACCATTGATAGGCCATGGCAGGGAAGCTTGACATCTGTGATATATAGGAAAGTCCACAAATGAAGATTTCTCCTATAGACTTTGAGTAACCCTCTTGACATTCATGCAGAAAAGAGGAAACCTGTTCATGAGAGCCTGGAAGCCAAGTCCAATTTATGTAGAAACACAAGGTGTGTATTTTCTCCATGCTAATGCACAATGAATGTTTAAAGGGTGTGCAAATTGGCTGAAGAGTGTCTTTTTTCATTAAAAACCCTACCAACAGTTGGGATGTTAGGAATCCCATCACCATGGGCAGTGCCTCTCCTGGATATTATGGCCCATCTGTGTCTGTCTATGCTGATCCTTGTCCCCTGCATGTTGAGTCTTCGCATATACAAACAGGTGCTTATCTAGCGTTTATTTCAAGTGTCAAATATAAAGGATTATTATCTTCTCTGAAATTCACACTGATTCAAAGAAGAGGTGTAATACTAGAATTTGTCTCAGTGTGCTATAAATTACTTTCCTCTGATTTTTCCTTTAATTATAAAGTATTAAGTTGATTTGAGGGGGTACAGATAGTATAGCTCATCTATGAATTTCATTTTAAAATAGTAGAGATCATTCCAAAATACTTGTTGTAAAAGCAGGATGCTTGATGTGATAGAGGTAAGAAGAGCAGCTCTAAGGCCTTGCTACTCCAAGCATGGCCTCACACTAGCAGCAGAGCTGGCTGGAAATGCAGGATTGCAGGCCTGCCCCAGACATCCTGAATCAGAATCTGCATTTGAGCAGGTTCCCAGGTGAATGGTCTGCTCCTGAAGTTTTGGGGAGGGCTGTTCTAAGACTCCTGGGCCCAGCTGAAGGAGACTACCTAGGCCCATCATGCACAGTCCTCCATCCTTGGTCCCACAGTGAGTTGAAAGATGCCTGGCTCCTGAAGGTGCATGGGGCAAGACCTGCCCTGTCAATGGGAGTTGCACTCAACCAAAACCAAACTACTAGGAGCTGCAGGTACTAGCTAGAGCTGTCTTGGAAGAGCCTCAGCAGCAACTGCCATGGAGGGCTAAAGAAAAATTCCCTTGGCAAGGTCAGCTCCCTGATAGCCAAGGTTTTCTTGAATAGAAACATGAGAGGCTTGGGAACCCAGCTTGGAAACTGCCTATGTGGCTTCCACACTCCAGCAGTTGAGAGGCTGGGGCTCAACTTCACCCTACCGCTCCCTGGTTTCACAGCCTTCTCAAGCTCCTCAGCTGTGCTGTCAGGTAAGAGCGTTGTGGCTCTCGTCCAGGGTCACATAAGCACATGGAGGGGCCATATGAGGTGCCTGGCCCACAGCGGGTGCTCAGACAACGCTCTGGACAGCTGGGGTTTGGGGAGGGCTTTCAGGCACTGTGCACAGGTGCACATGGGACCGTCTGAGGCCCACTCCAGTGGGGATGAGGCAGCTGGGATCCCCATTCTCTGAAGCCTCTCTGTGAGGCCTGGAGGAGGATGCCAGGTGCTCCCACATGTCCCAGTCTGCCCTTCTTGGCCCTGCTTTGTTTCCCTGATCCTGTCTAGGGCCTAGCAGGGCCTGCAGCCCATGCAGACTCTCAATCATGCCCCTGAGCCCAGGCAAAAGTGCCTTCAGAGCATACCCAGCTTGGAAACTGCCTATGTGGCTTCCACACTCCAACAGTTGGGTGTAAGGCAGGTGGGAAATAAACCCATTTGTCCACCATGTGCTGAGTATCTGTCCTGAGCCAAATTCCAAGGAGAATGAATTGAATGTGTGGTCCCTGCCTCACACACTGTCCTCTTGAAGGGAGGCCCATGCCAAGGCACAAGTGCAACGTGCCACAAGCTCACAAGAGTATTCAAGGGTTGAGAACAGGAAAAAAGCTGCATTGCCACTGATGAGGGAGGTGGGTGTTGAAGGGGAAGGCCCTGGAGCTGGCTTTGAAGGACAGCACAGAGACACAGGCAGAGGCAGGTGGGAGAGCATGGGCTCCAGAGGAAAGACACCCATGCTACAGCCTCCGCCCCATTGCCAATTGCGGAGCATGCTGGAGTTCTCCACTGCCCTCTGGGTCCCCGTCCACCTTTGTCCAACCTGCTCAGCCCTGGAGGCACCTTCCTGCTCCTGGCCCCTGGCTTCTGGTGGGTGGCACCAAGGGCAATAGCAGCAGGAGATCCAAAGTGGGGAGGGGAGAGGGCCTGAGGAGTGTACCATCCTGGCTCCCTCCCAGCTGCCTCCTGGTTTGTCAGGAGCTGAGTCCCTCTCTGCAGACCCCTGATGGTGACACCTCTCCCAAAGCTGCAGTTACTGCATGGTGCATTCCAGGAACCTCCCCTCCCCTTGTCCCTTAAGGTCTAGGATGGAAACAGCATCCCATGGGTACTTGTCATTGGATGTGTCACCTCCCTCATTGTCCCTTAGCCTTGCCCACACCCCTGCATTAATGCTGCACAGAGTCACTGTTGGAGTGGCCCCTCAAACTGTGACCACTGAATCTAATATTTCCAAGCTCTATGACCTTGTATAGTGACAATTATTTTGTATAATTAGAGCCATATGTCAACATAAAAGCAGGACACTCGCTGGAGCCTGTGTTACAGGTTTTAGCATCTTTCTTTTGGTAACTTAGTCCTCACCATGAGCCTGAGACTGGTGCACTCCTGCCTCCTCCATGTCGCAGATGAGGAAAGCAGGCACAGAAGGAGGTTGTCAGCCTGTAAGTAAGGGAGCCACTGGAACCGGAGTCGGTCCATTTCCAGAGCTCGGCTCTTACCCTGGTCATCTCTGGGAGCCACAGTGTCCCCAAGCTGTTTTGGAGATTCTGAAGCAGGATGCAGGGAGAGGCTCTCAAAGGAGACCTCCAACAGGAGCTGCTGGGCAAGTGAAATCGGGGCTCGAGGAGCAGCAGGGACTCTTGAGAAAGCAGGCAGTGTTCATAGAGATATGAGAGTCATGAGAACTTCACTTTCCTGAGAGGAAGGCAGAAGGCAGGAAGGGCCTGAGGGCAGAGTGCAGGGAAACAGGGACACCAAATTGAAAGGAGACAGAAGGGAACTCTCAGACTGGTCAGGGAAAGAATTGGGGAGACTTCCCAAGTGTCACCTGCCTGCCAGTGAACGCTCATAAGAACATTCCACTGAGGGAAGAGGGTGTCAATCCCTTCATAAATGAGGGAACCCATGTTCAGAATGGCTCAGGAACTTGCCCAAAACCTCAGCCTCAAACCGCAGAGTCAAAATACAACCCTAGGCTCATCGGACGCCACAGACTTTTCAGGGAGATTGACAGCAGGAAGGGGCCTCAGAAACCGAGAAAGGGGAAATTCAGTGATGTCAGTGATGGCCACAGTGTATTTTAGCAGAGTCCAAGGGAAACACAGCTTGCTCACTTTGCCCACAGTCACAGGTAAATAATTTCTGCCTCACAATGCACTTTTCCACCAAGGTGGTACTTTGTCTAGCATCTTCCGCCCGTCTGTGGTCGGGGTGTGCTCCCGTCCCAGACATGACCTTATCTGTTTTCTTACCTCTGGATTTCCGCTTGTTAAACACAGACTGCCAGACGATGACCAGCATGAAGAGCAGAATGCTGAGGATCCCCACGCAGCACACGAGGACAGCATACACATAGAGATCTGAAAGGCAAGGACAGACACGTGAGTCAGCCTTCCAAGGGCCGCAGCAGGAGAAGTGCGCTGGCAAGAGAACTATCAGAACTGGAATATTTGAAATCGCAATGCTACAGTCAACAAGGCAGTGTGGTATTGGTGCAAGGACAGACACAGATCAATGCAACAGAACAGAGAGCCCAGAAA